>NC_000070.6:102166234-102484734 GCF_000001635.26 Mus musculus
TATTAGAAGCCTTGATGAGAGGCCGATGAAGCCGTTCTATAAGATGTAGCTGCTGGAGCATGAATATAGCTTCTCTTTATCCATGGACTTAACATAATGTTAAATTTAGCATACATAAGAACGGTTACGGTGGTCATAATTACCTAGAAAAAATAGAAAATACATGATACTACCTAAGAACAAAAGTTCCCAAATAGTAAACAAGAAATTTTTGTTTGACCTTTGCATTCTGTAACTGATATCTGATCACCTGTTGTGAATTTTTTTTTAAAAAAAAGCATTTTGCATTCCTATTTTAAAATAATTTCTGCAACACAGTTAGTAGAACAACAGTAAACTATTTTTTTTTTCTGGAATGACTATCACAACTGACTCATGTTTTAAAAAATTACAATTATTATTTAGTATATATGTGTGTATGTGTTCTCATGTGTGGGCCATAGTGCATATGTGTGGGTCAGGAAACAACTTGCAGGAGTCAATTCTCTTCAACATGTGGGTTCCAGTTATCAAACTCTGATTGTTAGTTTTAGCAGTAAGTATCTTTACCCACTGAGCCATCTCACTGGTCCTAATGATCTATTTTTATTGACAATCTGGAAAGCAGAAAGCCAAAGACTTACTGTGACCTAAATAATATTATTCAGCTTTATAATAAAAGAGAGAAATAGGTATTGCTTCTTATTCATTAATTGTGGGGGAGGGGAGAATATTCAGCAATATCTTCATAATTGGATAGCAATTTGTATTTTAAAAACATTCTTATAGTCATCTATGAATAGGCTGTAGTCTGACGGACTTGAGATTAATGTTTCTTCAGACATTGTGTTATTTACTCATTTTATGGTTTATGCTTTTGAGATAATTATAATATTTACCTTGTCAAATTCACATTGACTACCTGTCCAGATCTCTGGAGCCTGCTTTTATGTATTGTGAGGCTTTTTTGCATTCTTTTATAATAAGAAAATTTAGGGATAAATAGCCCCCAAAGAAGCTACATCACATTATGTTATTTTAATGCTGTTTTTAGGAGGGAAGTGGATCTGAAAGAGGGTTTTTTTTTTCGGTTTTTGCTATTGGTGTTTGTTTTGTTTTGTTTTTATAGAGGAGACTTAACTGAAGTGGTCAATGGGGTTATTGTCTGGCTGACTGTTTAATGAGGACCTATTACTTGCAAAATCCTGGCAGGCAGCACTCACCATGTTGTTTTATCGTCACAATAAGCCTGTGAGATAGATGGTAACATCTCTATATTTATGAATAAGGATACTGTGTCACAGAGCCACATAAATTACTGAATGCATCATGGCTAGTACGTGACATAACTGGGATCTCAAGCCAGCATCTTCTGAACCCAGGTTCTGACAACTCTTCTGCATGTAGCACTAGCTCGTATTCAATAGCATTCATACCAGAGAATCTGTGAATGCTTATGGCCCACTCCAGAAATACCACTGCTCCCGTATTCCTAAAAGCATACAGCATTTGAACATTCCCTTGTATTGATCACATTGTTACAGCAGCAGTATGGAAAAGAAATAATTACTTTCCATTAATAGAAGCAAGAGTTTAGAAAGAGCAAATGCTTCATTAAGAACTATTGATCTTTGCTGGTATCTGGAGAGTAGAGAGATATTGTTTTGTCTATGAGTAAACTCATTTCTCTCCATCCTTCTGGAAAAATTCTGTTTGCCTCCATGTGCACAGTGTAGACTAGCCTTGTCTGTGAAACCATTCCTGGTCCTCATGGGTGCTGTGGTATGATAGCATCTTGCGCATGCCTCTGCTATATAACTCAGCTATTCATTGCTATCTCGACTGTATTGGACTCTATAGTCCTTGAGGAAAGAAATCCTTTCTTTCCAACAGTACACTCTCAGTGTCTACGTAGTACATGGCTCTCTGTAGTGCTCAGTAAATGATTTTTTGAGACAGTTGAATGAATAATTGAATGCTTGAATAAACAGTGTTTAAACTCAAAAGGATGATTTTTGTCTTGAAGCATTTTTTTTTGTTTTGTTTTTAAGGCTAGGATGCTTCCAGATGTAAATAACCTTTTAAATTCAAGATCAAGCAACCTTTTAAGTTAGAGCTGCCAGTTGTACACATAAAAGTCTGTAGCCCAATGCCCAGACTGATGGAAGTATAGTTCTATTGTGTAAATAACGAGATGAAAGGCAAGTCCACACCTAAAGAACTCTGGCTCCTTCTGTGTGATGCAGGAATCACCCACGGCAGAAGTTCCATGTCCTACTTAAGAAAATGAAGCTTGAACATCACTGTGACGATCATTTTTGGACTATTCTGTTCTGTTTTCAGCTTTGCCATTTAAGTGGCAGAACCCCTCCTCACTAAACAGTAAACATAATTCTAGAATGTGTGCAGATAAAATTGAGATGCTCTGATTGCTGATCCACTTGTCCTCTTACACCTGCTGTCCAGGTGGCTTCATTCCCTGAATATCAAATATATTAGGTGCTTGCCAAACTAATTTTTAAAAATTTATTTATTAAGTATTTTCTTCATTTACATTTCCAATGCTATCCCAAAAGTCCCCCATACCTCCCCCCCACACACACACATACACACACACACTCCCCTGCCCTCCCACTCCCACTTCTTGGCCCTGGAGTTCCGCTGTACTTTGGCATATAAAGTTTGTAATACCAAGGGGCCTCTCTTCCCAATGATGGCCGACTAGGCCATCTTCTGATACATATGCAGCTAGAGACAAGAGCTCTGGGGGGTACTGGTTAGTTCATATTGTTGTTCCACCTATAAGGTTGCTATAAGACCCCTTTAGCTCCTTGGGTACTTTCTCTAGCTCCTCCATTGGGGGCCCTGTGCTCCATCCAATAGCTGACTGTGAGCATCCACTTCTGTGTTTGCTAGGCCCCGGCATAGCCTTACAAGAGACAGCTATATCTGGGTCCTTTCAGCAAAATCTTGCTAGTGTATGCAATGGTGTCAGCGTTTGGAGGCTGATTATGAGATGGATCCCTGGATATGGCAGTCTCTAGATGGTCCATCCTTTTGTCTCAGCTCCAAACTTTGTCTCTGTAACTCCTTCCATGGGTGTTTTGTTCCCAATTCTAAGAAGGGGCAAAGTGTCCACAATTTGGTCTTCGTTCTTCTTGAGTTTTATGTGCTTGCCAAACTAATTTTAAGTCCATTCTTAAAGCAAAGCCCAATTTGCATCTTAAAAAGTAAAAATAGAAATGGTAGGTTTTTAAAATTTTTATTTATTTATTCAGCCCCTCGTGCTTGTTCTTTGGAAGCCCCCAAGAGTCTGTTGGTTTTCCTGTGGAGTCCCTGTACTGTTCAGATCCCTCATTCCTTCCCCCTACTCTCTTCCATAGGACCCTTGCCTCCCTTCTGAGCTCCATCTAGTGTTTGGCTGTGGGTTGCTGCATCTCCATTGGCTGCTAGGTGCAGCCTCTCAGAGGACAGTTATGCTAGACTCTTGTCTCCAGGCATAATAGAGTATCATTAATAGTGTCTGGGATTGGTTCTTGCCCATGGGACAAGTCTCAATACGAGGAAGTCATTGATTGGCCAATCTCTCCATCTCTGCTCTGTCTTTGGTCCTATATATCTTATAGGCAGAACACATTTTGGGCTGAAGGTTTTGTGGGTGGGTTGCTGTCCTTATCCCTCCTCTGGGAGTCCTGCCTGTCTACAGGAAGTGGCCTCTTCAGTATCCATATCTATCAGTGCTAGGAGTCTCAGCTAGAGTCACCCTCACAGACATGCGGGAGCGTCCCCTATCCCAGGTCTCTTGCATGTCCTAGAGATGCCCTCCATGCTGATTTCTGTTGAAATGGTAATTTTTAGTATAAAACTACATGTACCAAATGTGTTTCTTGTGCTTTTTGATGCTCTGCTCAAACAGTATTGTATATCATTCTGTTATTATCATATGAGTTTCTGCCATCTTCTAAGTTTGCTTCTTTGGTTCTCATGAACACATAGATCCACATCCCTCAATTTTTTTTACCAGGGCTGGGACAGATTGCTTGGCCCCAAATCAGATGTCTTCTTTACAGTAGGCAATCACTACTGTCAGAGTAATTAATTAATTAATTTAATTAAGTAATTAAAGTAATGTCTAATCAATTGTATTAAAGTATAAAGTATCATGTTATTGATTCACGTGAGATGTTTGGGAATTTTTTTTCACAGTTTGGTCATTTTTCTCATGCACAGTGTATGTATTTATTTCTGAGAGAGGAAGACAAAAATTTTTTAAAGATATATCTATTTATTTTATGTATATGAGTACACTGTAGCTTTACAGATGGTTGTGAGCCATCATGTGGTTGCTGGGGATTGAACTCAGGACCTCTGCTCGCTCTGGCCTGCTTGCTCTGGCCCAAAGATTTATTTACTATATGTAAGTACACTGTAGCTGTCTTTGGACACACCAGAAGAGGGTGTTAGATCTCATTATGGATGGTTTTGAGCCACCATGTGGTTGCTGGGATTTGAACTCAGGACCTTTGGAAGAGCAATCAGTGCTCTTACCCACTGAGCCATCTCACCAGTACCAAGACAAAAATTTTATGAGTTTCCTTAAAGTAATTATGAATGTTGTAATTTCTCTTTTAAGTCTTATTTCTAAGAATGAAAATTTTACATATTTATGTGTATGTGGGGGGATGAGAATATGGATGTGCATGCGTATGTGTAGGTTTAGGTGTGAATAGGTACTTGTGCATGTGTGTGTGAGTTTGTGTGTCTCTCTGTGTGTGTGCTTGTACAAGCAAGTGGGTGACAGAGGAACTTGGGTATCATTTCTCAGATGTCCACCCTTTTGTTTTTGAGACAGAGTCTGTCACTGGCCTGGAACTTGCCAGGTAGGCTAGGCTGCTGGCCAGTGATCTGCCTATCCCTGTCTCGAAATTACCACACACAACTTTTTATACAGGTCTCAAGCTTACACTCCGACCCTCACTTTACCAACTCAGCTGTCTTCACAGTCCCAGAAAAAAATTGGTTGATGAGCTTGGATAGCAGCTTTGAATACGAATAAACTTTGGCCAGTTTCTATGCTTTTTATCCACGTTTCATTAACATGTGAACAATGTGGTACGGTGGACAATACTAATTAATCTAGAGGTAGTGTATATGCAACATAATGTTTTCTGCATAACTTAAAATTATCTTTAGATACTGAAACAAAGGCTCAGTTCAGAAGAAAAATGAATATGCGTATTTTCATTAACGTAAGAGAAGGAAAAAGCAGTCATTATTCCACTTCAGTACTGTAGTTTTAATCTGTACTTCTCTATACATAACCCAAATGTTCAGTGTAATTTGGGATTCTAGGAGACTCTGTGAAAGAGAAGCTGCTCACAAGATCCAAGTGCTCCTCGGACTAAAGGGCGCTCTTCCCTTCCCCTTTCTTTCCCTCCCTCTCACTTGAAAACATCTGCTTTGTTTCTTGCTCTGGAATCCCATTTATTTTCCCAGTTATCGTCCATGCCACCCCTGACCCTGCTTTCTTTTCTCCTCCTTTCCCAGGAGGTAGCAGCTGGGTTTGTTTGCACAGCAGGTGTCTGGTGTGAACCTGCCATCTTCTCCTAGCTCAGTGAGCTTGGATGAGTCACTTGCCCTTTCTGGATGTCAACGTTTTTACCTTTAAAATTAGAACTGCAGACAGTGAGAATTACACGACAGTTAGGGATGAGATGGCAGTGCCTGGCCACAAAGCCACTTGCATCCCCTCACATAGGTAAGTGTTGAGCACTTGTGCAGTGTTGTTCACCAGGCATCTCTCTAGAAGCTTCTAGAAGCTTTCTACCTTTGACTGAAAAAACCTCCAGCACTTCTAGGAAGAAGCACAATGCTCATATCTATTCATCCCTATATATTTTCCTTGCCAGGGCATCAGTTAATAACAGCATTTGGTAGGTGCGTCTCGGCATAAAACCGTGCATATGTAAAAATAAGTGCACAGTTTGACCGAGACTATGAGTAATAAAAAATGAAGTGATAAAATCATGTAACAGGAAAAGAAGTCAGCAAAGGCGTTAACTGAAGAAGCAACATCAAAACCAAAGACTAGCAAGCAAGTTAGACAAAATCCAGGGAAACACTGCAGTGTGGTGAGAGTTCCAAGAGAAGAAAGGCATGCTGGGTAAACTTCAAATGTTTCTGACCAAAGTTCAGTGAATTAAAAGGATATGGTGAAGAAGCAAGTGGGAGCCAGAAGAAGAAGCTGAGGCCACAGAGGAAAGCAGTGACCAGCTCTCTAGGGAGTTAGACTGTTGATTATTTTACTGAAGGTTTTCTTGCTCTTAAAATAACAGGGAATCATAAAGAATGCAAACCAGGCATGTAGCATAGATGTGGGGAGGGGGGGGGGGAGAAAGGATTCTTTGCTTGTTCTTTAGTCACAGTACTAAGGACTGTAGCCTCCTGGATGCACTGCCTTTCACAGTGTTTGCCCATAGAGCCAGCCTTCATTCATCTCTTTTCCTAATGAGCCCATTGTCTCTTCCTGTCAGGGCTTCTCCTGTGGACTGTGATCCTGACGTGTGCCAAGGACATAGTGCTGTGAAATGGATAACCATCTATTCTTTGCTTCTGAAACTATTCAGCAGGCTTCCCGAGGTCAAAGGCTGTGTGTCACAGTCGTCTTTGTATTTCAGACCTATGAGTCTCTGCCACTTGTTGCAATCTCATTTGTGGTTTGTATTATGAGGAACTGATAGAAAAAGAGGAGCTTGGGGTTTTTGCTGGATAGAAATGCAGGCCTCAAGTCATGAATGCCATTTGACCACTTATTTTTCTGTTGAAAGTTGGTGACATTTATTGGTGCCCAAGAACAGTTCTAATAGACTTATAAACATTACCAACTGTCTCGGAGAGCAGCAGTAAATTTAAATTGTTGCACGGGCAGGCAGATGCTTAGTGGTTATATTCGGCTTCTCGTCTGTTTGTGAGCATTCTGAGGATCTTTTTAGGAAGCACTAGAAAGTCTCTAATCCTTCCTCCACCACATCTTCTCTTTGGCACTCACGAGGTGAAAACCGTGAGAGCTTTAACGACATTGTTCATTGTTTTGTAGCTGTGATCATTTGGATCTGGAATGCCTCCTGATGGCCCCTACTCTAAAGGCTTTGTTCCCAGCCCATGGTATTGGGAAGTAGTAGAACCTTCTTCTTTTTCCTTCCCTTCCTTTTCTTTTCCTTCCCCTCCCCTTCTCCTCCCCTCCCTCCCCTCCCCTCCCCTTCCCTTCCCTTCTCTTCCCTTCTCTTTTTTCTTTTTTCTTTCATAATAGCTCTAGTGGTACCCAGAGGCCACTGTAGCTGTGACCTGGCAAAGACCTTGTAGCAGCAGACCCTGGCCTTCTCCCTATGGTGCTGGCATGGTGATTCTCATGCACACAGAGTGTAAGAGTCATGGGGTCATGGAAGTTATAACAAGAGGTTCTGGAGGCTAGGGAGTGTGCTAGGGGTGGATGTTCCTGCAAACAATCAAGGGCAAAGTGATGTGGAAGCTCTGAGTCTGAGACAGATGCTGCAGTGGCGGTTTCACACAGTGAGAAATGACAATCAAAGGGAATACCTAAGAAAAACTGCAGGTTCTAAGCAGGGCCAGTCCCAGAGGGTACTCAGGTCATGTCGCCATCTGCCCTGGATGATAGACGCTGAGCTAGAAGGTTTAAAATTTTGTTGTGCCAAGTTTTGGGCCTGCTTTCCTTCTACATTTTCATGCTACCCCTTTTGGAATGGAAAAAACGTTCCATGCCACTGTTTGTTGAAATTATGTAAGATGCTTTTATAGGGGCTTCCAGCTGGGTCACCTTGAGTGTCAGAAGAGAATTTGGACTTGGACATTTGAGTGATGTTGGAACTGTTAAAACTTTTGGGCCAATGGGAGATGCTTGAACAACACCCATTTCAATGTGAGATGGAGAGGGAGCTTTGAAGGAAAAAGGGCAGAATGATCCAATTTGGATCTGAATCATTTACCCAAAGGCTCATGTGTTAAAACTTGGTCTCTGGTCTGTGATGCTACTGGGAGATGATGAAGTCATTAAGAGATAGAACCCGATTAGAGGATGTGATTCCATTGACGGTAGCCCCATGGCTGGGAAACTGAGATCTTAGCCCTTTTGTCTCTCCTTTCACTTCCTGGCCACTCTGAGGCTAATATATCCTCCATCACTGCCTGCCATGATGTCCTAAGATACTGTAGTCTCAAAGTAATACAACCACGTGACAGTGAGACTGAAACCTCTAAAACTGCAAGCCAACGTAACTCCTCTTTATAAGTTGTCTACCTCAGGCATCCTGTCACAATGGGAAACTGACTGAACAATAGGCTTAGGATTTAACCTGCATAACTAAGAAAATTTATGTCATTATATTATTTTAATATATAAAATATTAACAAGTGGTACTAGTTTATTTTTTCACAGAATAGAGGAAGAAAATCAATTTCTTAAAACTTCCCTACTTAGCATTTCCTGCACAGAAAATTCTCTAAGAAATCCATTAACTATAATTGATGCAAGAAGCATGGGTCCAATGAGTCACTTTCTCTCTGCCCTATTATTCCTGGAAATGAAGAGCCAGCCACAGAAACTGTGTACTAAAGATTCCTTTATGTCAACATGGGCATTGATTTCAAGCTTGTAGCCAACCAGTAATTTACAAAGAAAACACTTTATGACAGAATTTGCTTTTAAATGTTTGTTCATGAGATGGGCTTGCTCAGAGCCCCAGTTAATACAGCTTCTTTGCTTCCAGACACTATTAAAGCACGCTGTCATCTCTGCTACTAATAAGTTCCTAAGGCACAGCTAATAATTTTAATTCTTATCATAAGAATTTTTAGTGCTTAATCTCAAAAATCCCTGATGATTATTCCTGATTGGGCAAGATGGATTTAACTCCAAAAAGAATCTTCCTTCTAAATAGGGGGTATACATTATAAGCTGTTGTAAACTTTTTATTGTTGTTTTGAGACATGGCTTTGCTGCATAGCCCTGGCTGACCTGCTACTTTCTAGTAGTCCCACTGCATTGAATGTTCAGTAGTCCTCTTGCTTCATCATCAAGAGTGTTGAGATACAACACTCAGACTCTCAAGGATTTAAATTCCATGTAAATAATGACATCATCTCACACCAACCATTCATATGACATCATTGCACACCAACCATTTATAAGAGCAGGCACACTTGTCTATTTGTTTGTCTCTGCCATAGTTAACTGGAAAGCATCAGTGATCAGACATAATTCCAGAATGACCAGTAGGTGAAAATTCAAAGGAGGATTTTACTGCAAACCTATCCCAAAACTTTCCTATTTGCAGGCTGGTCTTATAGTTTGCATTCATTTTCACTAGTTACTGGGAATTCCATTAGATTAATAAACTTTACAGTTATGAAGCTCCAAATCTTTTGTCTGGTATTTGAGATCAATGGCCTTAGGTTTATTTAGTATGCAAGTATTCCTAGAAGGTCTTAGAGATGAAAGTGAAGATGGATATTCAGGTCTTCTGTGTCCTTGTTCCTTTCCACACATTATGTTAGATATCAGCCCCAACTAAAAAAAATATTGGTTTCTTTTTTCTTTCTTTCTTTCTTTCTTTCTTTCTTTCTTTCTTTCTTTCTTTTTTTTTTTTGCACTAGACTTCATGCCAACTATTTTATAAAGCTAAGGCTTTATTTTTATTTCCATTTTTATTCTATTTATTTTCTTTTAATTTTATTTTTATTTAATTTTTTTTTTTTTAGTTTTCTGAGTTAAGAAACAACAGAAAGTCATGCTCTTGCTTTCTTATTGCTCTTACATCATAAGGAAATAATCTGCTCTATGGATATTATGAAACTCCGCTGCATGGGGCATTAAGCTAGAAGGGGCCATAGCAACTGAAACACCAAGACATTCCACATCAGCTAAGTAGTTCTATACACAAATGAAGTCTGGAACATCTCTCTGTCCCGGTAGCTGCTGATGCCAGTCATCACTCTGGCAACCCCTTAACTCTCTTCTAAACACATTCTGAGTGAAGACAGGAAGGAATGTAAAGAAGTGTTAGAGAAGTGAGCTATTGGTCTACTGATAATGAATTGTCATGTCTATATAGTGGTGTGGAGGTATCTTCAGTAAAGTGGAGGAAACTCTATTCCAGGAAGCAAAATGAAGGAGTTTAATGCAATGAACTGATTATAAAGCTTTTAGATAATGAAAATATTGAGGAGCTTAGGTAGCTCAAAGTTTTGCTGATTGCAAGAATCAGCTAGCTTCTTTTTTTTTTTTTATTGGATATTTTCTTTATTTACATTTCAAATGTTACCCCCTTTCTCAGTCTCCCTCTGGAAACTCCCTATCCCCTCCTCCCTCCTCCTGGTTCCTCCACCTCCCCACCCACTCCCACCTCCCCAACCTCAGTTCTTCAGCTAGCTTCTTAAGGCAAGAAAGCAGATGGTGCGATGATAGTCTAGGAGGGAACTCATTAAAACATGGCTCTAAACCAGACTATGGTCACCAGACTATGGTAGAGGATATCATAGGACGGATTCTACACCCACCTAGAGGGAGTGCTCAGGGGAGGAGAAAGTAGTTACTTATCTATATTTCTCTTCTAGTTTTCTTCTAGTAAGACCCATTCCAGGGCCTAAAGGCAGACAGCTATGAAGACAATATCTGATATGTGGTCTGTGATGTATGAGCCAAGAATCACACAGCAGAGTTTTTGGTGTTTTGCTTGAAGCTGAAAGATGCTGCTTTAAGCCTGGTATAGCCTATTTCTTCATTGGTCATGTATACAGAAGACTTTTTGACTCTGTTAGTGTATTCTTGGGTGAGGAAATGAGAGACTGAGGAAGGAGAGAGAGGAGAATCATGGAATAGCTGCAAAGAAGCTTACCCCTTTATTTCCTATCCTGGGTTAAGTCAATGCTGGTCCTTACACTATCATGCTGTTAGACTTTGAGGCCAAGGGGAATGTGCCAGTAAGGCTTTGACATGTACTAGTAAGGCTTTAAAATGAGGATGTCATTTCTTCCTTGTGCAAAAGCTCTTGCTCACTCCCAGAGAAGAGCCAGCATTTGCACACCACCTCAGAGAAGGCAAGAATGCACAGTGTGGCTGTCAGGAAAGCAGTGGCACTTAAAGGAAGATTGCAGTCAAGGGCCCAGTTAAGGGATTAAAGAGGACCTTTTGCCCTCGACCTTCACTCGACACTGTCACCATGTGGAAGAGTGGAGTGAGGGATTGGTGAAGGACATCCCTCTTGTCACTGTAAGTTCTACACACCAGCTGCGGAGCTGGAGAAAGGAGAAGTGTGAAGGAAAGCAACAAGCTGGGGTTGTAGACTCGGGGAGCTTCATTTGGGGACAGAAAATAGATTTGACATTGCACATGGAAAATGGTATCGGGGTAAAATGAAAACCAGTTCATTTCTATCAGTGTCAATGTTTACAAGGTTACATAATCCAACAACAGAAGCAAAATCTTATTGCTTAACATCTCCAGAATCAAATATAACAATTAATCTGGAGAAAGTACTATTGCTCTGAACCCTACATACATAGCACCTTCATCTTCCATTTCTGTATGACTCGGTCAAGTGTGACTATGGTGTGGGCTTTTACAATGACTGTTATTATCTACCCAAATTCCAGTCCTTTCTCATACTCATCACAAAAACTAAACTTCCAAAGTAAAAGTCACAGTGCTGCTAGGTATCCAGCCCTTCTTCATTCTCTGTACCCTTTGAGCCTCTGTAGAGAAAATGCCCAAGGGGAAAGGCCAATTATGCAAATAATACCTCATCCCTAGTAGCTCCCAGAATGCTGTGAAGAACATATGCAAGTTTTTTTTAACATTTCCAATGCTATCCCAAAAGTCCCCCATACTCTCTGCCCCACTCCCCTACCCACCCATTCCCACTTCTTGGCCCTGGCATTCCCCTGTACTGAGGCATATAAAGTTTTCAAGTCCAATGGGCCTCTCTTTCCAATGATGGCCGACTAGGTCATCTTCTGATACATATGCAGCTAGAGACAAGAGCTCTGGGGGATACTGTTTAGTTCATATTGTTGTTACACCTATAGGGTTGCAGACCCCTTTAGCTCCTTGGGTACTTTCTCTAGCTCCTCCATTGGGGGCCCTGTGATCCAACCAATAGCTGACTGTGAGCATTAACTTCTGTGTTTGCTAGGCCCCGGCATAGCCTTACAAGAGACAGCTATATCTGGGTCCTTTCAGCAAAATCTTGCTAGTGTATGCAATGGTGTCAGCATTTGGAGGGTGATTATGGGATGGATCCCCGGGTATGGCAGTCTCTAGATGGTCCATCCTTTCGTCTCAGCTCCAAACTTTGTCTCTGTAACTCCTTCCATGGGTGTTTTGTTCCCAATTCTAAGAAGGGGCAAAGTGTCCACACTTTGGTCTTCGTTCTTCTTGAGTTTCATGTGTTTTGCAAATTGTGTCTTGTATCTTGGGTATTCTAAGTTTCTGGACTAATATCCACTTATCAGTGAGTACATATCATGTGAGTTCTTTTGTGATTGGGTTACCTCACTCAGGATGATGCCCTCCAGGTCCATCCATTTGCCTAGGAATTTCATAAATTCATTCTTTTTAATAGCTGAGTAGTACTCCATTGTGTAAATGTACCACATTTTCTGTATCCATTCCTCTGTTGAGGGACATCTGGGTTCTTTCCAACTTCTGGCTATTATAAATAAGGCTGCTATGAACATAGAGGAGCATGTGTCCTTCTTACCAGATGGAACATCTTCTGGATATATGCCCAGGAGAGGTATTGCTGGATCTTCCAGTAGTACTATGTCCAATTACCTGAGGAACCACCAGGCTAACTTCCAGAGTGGTTGTACAAACTTGAAATCCAACCAGCAATTGAGGAGTGTTGCTCTTTCTCCACATTCTTGCCAGCATCTGCTGTCACCTGAATTTTTAATCTTAGCCATTCTGATTGGTGTGAGGTAGAATCTCAGGGTTGCTTTGATTTGCATTTCCCTGATGATTAAGGATGTTGAACATTTTTTCAGGTGCTTCTCAGCCATTTGGTATTCCTCAGGTGAGAATTCTTTGTTTAGCTCTGAGCCCCATTTTTAAATGGGGTTATTTGATTTTCTGGAGTCCACCTTCTTGAGTTCTTTATATATATTAGATATTAGTCCCCTATCTGATTTAGGATAGGTAAAGATCCTTTCCCAATCTGTTTGTGGCCTTTTTGTCTTATTGATGGTGTCTTTTGCCTTACAGAAGCTTTGCAATTTTATGAGGTCCCATTTGTTGATTCTTGATCTTACAGCACAAGCCATTGCTGTTCTATTCAGGAATTTTTCCCCTGTACCCATATCTTCGAGGCTTTTCCCTACTTTCTCCTCTATAAGTTTCAGTGTCTCTGGTTTTATGTGGAGTTCCTTAATCCAATTAGATTTGACCTTAGTACAAGGAGATAAGAATGGATCAAATCGCATTCTTCTACATGATAACAACCAGTTGTGCCTCACCATTTGTTGAAAATGCTGTTCTTTTTCCACTGGATGTTTTTAGCTCCCTTGTCAAAGATCAAGTGACCATAGGAGTGTGGGTTCATTTCTGGATCTTCAGTTCTATTCCATTGGTCTACTTGTCTGTCGCTGAACCAGTACCATGCAGTTTTTATCACAACTGCTCTGTATTACAGCTTTAGGTCAGGCATGGTGATTCTAATGGAGGTTCTTTTATCCTTGAGAAGAGTTTTTGCTATCCTAGGTTTTTTATTATTCCAGATGAATTTGCAGATTGCCCTTTCTTTTTCTTTTTTTTTAATTACGTATTTTCCTCAATTACATTTCCAATGCTATCCCAAAGTCCCCCATACCCTCCCCCCCCACTCCCCTACCTACCCATTCCCACTTTTTGGCCCTGGCGTTCCCCTGTACTGGAGCATATAAAGTTTGCCTGTCCAATGGGCCTCTCCTCTCTTTCCAGTGTTGGCCTACTAGGCCATCTTTTGATACATATGCAGCTAGAGTCAAGAGCTCCGGGGTACTGGTTAGTTCATAATGTTGTTGCACCTACAGGGTTGCAGATCTCTTTAGCTCCTTGGATACTTTCTCTAACTCCTCCATTGGGGGCCCTGTGATCCATCCAATAGCTGACTGTGAGCATCCACTTAGGTGTTTGCTAGGCCCCGGACTAGTCTCACAAGAGACAGCTATATCAGGGTCCTTTCAGCAAACGCTTGTTAGTGTATGCAATGGTGTCATTGTTTGGAGGCTAATTATGGGATGGATCCCTGGATATGACAGTCTCTAGATGGTTCATCCTTTTGTCTCAGCTCCAAACTTTGTCTCTGTTACTCCTTTCATGGGTGATTGTTTCCAATTCTAAGAAGGGGCAAAGTGTCCACACTTCGGTCTTTGTTCTTTTTCAGTTTCATGTGCTTTACAAATTGTCTCTTATATCTCGGGTATACTAAGTTTCTGTGCTAATATCCACTTATCAGTGAGTACATATCATTTGAGTTCTTTTGTGATTGTGTTACCTCGCTCAGGATGATGCCCTCCAGGTCCAACCATTTGCCTAGGAATTTCATAAATTCATTCTTTTTAATAGCTGAGTAATACTCCATTGTGTAAATGTACCACATTTTTTGTATCAGTATTCCTCAGGTGAGAATTCTTTGTTTATATATTAAACTAACCCTGCATCCCTGGAATGAAACCTACTTGATCAGGATGGATGATTGTTTTGATGTGTTCTTGGATTCGGTTAGTGAGAATTTTATTGAGTATTTTTACATTGATATTTATAAGGGAAATTGGTCTGAAGTTCTCTATCTTTGTTGGGTCTTTCTGTGGTTTAGGTATCAGAGTAATTGTGGCTTCATAGAATGAATTGGGCAGGGTACCTCTGCTTCTATTTTGTGGAATAGTTTTTGAAGAACTGGAATTAGATCTTCTTTGAAGGTCTGATAGAACTCTGTACTAAACCCATCTGATCCTAGGCTTTTTTGGCTGGGAGACTATTAATGACTGCTTCTATTTCTTTAGGGGATATAGGACTGTTGAGATCATTAAACTGATCTTGATTTAGCTTTGGTACCTGGTATCTGTCTAGAAACTTGTCCATTTCATCCAGGTTTTCCAGTTTTGTTGAGTATAGCCGTTTGTAGAAGGATCTGATGGTGTTGTGGATTTCTTCAGGATCTGTTGTTATGTCTCCCTTTTCATTTCTGATTTTGTTAATTAGGATGCTGTCCCTGTGTCCAGTGAGTCTGGCTGAGGATTTATCTATCTTGTTGATTTTCTCAAAGAACCAGCTCCTCCTTTGGTTGATTCATTGAATAGTTCTTCTTGTTTCTACTTGGTTGATGTCGCACCTGAATTTGATTATTTCCTGCTGTCTACTCCTCTTGGATGAATTTGCTACCTTTTGTTCTAGAGCTTTTAGGTGTGTTGTCAAGCTGCTAATGTGTGCTCTCTCTAGTTTTTTTTTTTTTTTTTGAGGCACTCAGAACTATGAGTTTTCCTTTTAGAAATGTTTTCATTGTGTTCCATAAGTTTGGATATGTTGTGGCTTCATTTTCATTAAACTCTAAAAAGTCTCCTTAATTTCTTTCTTTATTCCTTCCTTGACCAAGGTATCATTGAGAAGAGTGTTGTTCAGTTTCTATGTGAATGTTGGCTTTCTACTATGTATGTTGTTATTGATGATCAGCCTTAGTTCATGGTGATTTGATAGGATGCATGGGACAATTTCAATATTTTTGTATTTGTTTAGGCCTGTTTTGTGACCAATTATATGGTCAATTTTGGAGAAGGTATCGTGAGGTGCTGAGAAGAAGGTATATCCTTTTGTTTTAGAATAACATGTTCTGTAGATATCTGTTAAATCCATTTGTTTCATAACTTCTGTTAGTTTCACTGTGCCCCTGTTTAGTTTCTGTTTCCACAATCTGTCCATTGATGCAAGTGGTATGTTGAAGTCTCCCACTGTTATGGTGTGAGGTGCAATGTGTGCTTTGAGCTTTACTAAAGTTTATTTAATGAATGTGGCTGCCCTTGCATTTGGAGCATAGGTATTCAGAATTGAGAGTTCCCTTTGGAGGATTTTACCTTTGATGAGTATGAAGTGTCCCTCCTTGTCTTTTTTGATAACTTTGGGTTGGAAGTCGATTTTATTTGATATTAGAATGGCTACTCCAGCTTGTTTCTTCAGACCGTTTGCCTGGAAAATTATTTTCCAGCCTTTCATTCTTAGGCATTGTGTGTCTTTTTCCCTGAGATGGGTTTCCTGTAAGCAGCAAAATGTTGGGTCCTGTTTGTGTAGCCATTCTGTTAGTCTATGTCTTTTTATTAGGGACTTGAGTCCATTGATATTAAGAGATATTAAGGAAAAGCAATTGTTGCATCCTATTATTTTTGTTGTTAGAGTTGGCATTCTGTTCTTGTGGCTGTCTTCTTTTAGGTTAGTTGAAGGATTACTTTCTTGCTTTTTCTAGGGCATGGTTTCTGTCCTTGTATTGTTTTTTTTTCTCTCTTATTATCCTTTGAAGGGCTGGATTCATGGAAAGATAATGTGTGAATTTGGTTTTGTTATGGAATACTTTGGTTTCTCCATCTATGGTAATTGAAAGTTTGGCTGGGTATAGTAGCCTGGGCTGGCATTTGTGTTCTCTTAGTGTCTGTATACATCTGTCCAGGATCTTCTGGCTTTCATAGTCTCTGGTGAAAAGTCTAGTGTAATTCTGATAGGCCTGCCTTTATATGTTACATGACCCTTTTCCCTTACTGCTTTTAATATTCTCTCTTTATTTAGTGCATTTGTTGTTCTGATTATTATGTGTCGTGAGGAATTTCTTTTCTGGTCCAGTCTATTTGGAGTTCTGTAGGCTTCTTGTATGTTCATGGGCATCTCTTTCTTTAGGTTTGGGAAGTTTCCTTCTATAATTTTGTTGAAGATATTTGCTGGTCCTTTGAGTTGAAAATCTTCATTCTCATCCACTCCTAGTATCCGTAGGTTTGGTCTTCTCATTGTGTCCTGGATTTCCTGGATGTTTTGACTTAGGATCTTTTTGCATTTTGCATTGTCTTTGATTGTTGTGCCGATGTTCTCTATGGAATCTTCTGCACCTGAGATTCTCTCTTCCATCTCTTGTATCCTGTTGCTGATGCTCGAATCTATGGTTCCAGACTTCTTTCCTACTGTTTTTATCTCCAGCGTTGCCTCACTTTGGGTTTTCTTTATTGTGTCTCCTTCCCCTTTTAGGTCTAGTATGGTTTTGTTCATTTCCATCACCTGTTTGGATGTGTTTTCCTGTTTTTCTTTAAGGACTTCTACCTGTTTGGTTGTGTTTTCCTGTTTTTTCTTTAAGGACTTGTAACTCTTTAGCAGTGTTCTCCTGTATTTCTTTAAGCGAATTATAAATGTCCTTCTTGATGTCCTCTACCATCATCATGAGATATGCTTTTAAATCCGGGTCTAGCTTTTCGGGTTTGTTGGGGTGCCCAGGACTGACTGAGGTGGGAGTGCTATGTTCTGATGATGGTAAGTGGTCTTGGTTTCTGTTAGTAAGATTCTTACATTTGCCTTTCGCCATCTGGTAATCTCTGGAGTTAGTTGTTATAGTTGTCTCTGGTTAGAGCTTGTTTCTCCTGTGATTCTGTTAGCCTCTATCAGCAGACCAGGGAGACTAGCTCTCTCCTGAGTTTCAGTGGTCAGAGCGCTCTCTGCAGGCAAGCTCTCCTCTTGCAGGGAAGGTGCACAGATATCTGGTGTTCGGACCTGCTTCCTGACAGAAGATGAAGGCCTGAAACAGGGCCTGTCCCAGAAGCTGTTAGCTTCTGTAGTCCACACTCTCACCTGCGTAGACTATTCTTGGAGGGATCCGGGAACCAAGATGGCACCCCCAGGTGCTCCGGCAAAGCTATCCTGGGCAGGGCAGACACCTCTCCTCTGGCAGGGAAGGTGCCTGAATGTCTAGAGCTGGAAACAGGGTCTGCCTCAGAAGCTGTCCTCTAGGCACCGACCAGAAGGGACTTGTGATCCTGGTCAGGACAGGTTTTCTGCTTCCCTAATGCTGTCTCAGGTCCCATGTGATTGGAGTGGAACAGAAGTTGTGTTCCACTCACCGGTGGTCCTAAGATTGCGTGGAGAGTCCTCTAGGGACCTTGGGGGTGTCTGCCGAGTCAGCGCCCATGACCTGGTGCTGGTGCCAACCCGAAGGGACCTCCATATACAAGTTTTAAAGGACTTTTAAAATAGTGAACCAAACAGAGAAGTTATTTTAACATTTTTCACAAATAGAAAAATTTTAGTCATTATCTTGGGAATTCTTAGAAGTACTTTAGGTTTATTTATTTATTTTTCTTGTTGTTGAGACAGGAATTTGTGATGTAGTCTAGGTTGGCCCTCCTTGGACTTGGTATATATCTGAGACTGGTCTTGAATTATTGATCCTCCTGTCTCCACCTTCCATTTGCTAGCTAGAATTGCAGGCATGTGCTATCACCCTTGGCAAGGACTATATGAGAAGAGGAATAGGACAGGGTAGAGGGCAAGGGAGATAAGAGAAGGCGATGGGAATCAAAATGATGGAAGTACAATTGTATGTGCTCATTTTCAAACCCTGTCAGCCTAAAGGAGACACAACTAAAACCACCACCCCACAACAATATGACATGTGTGAGTATCAGCTTAAGGTTAGACAGTGAAAGTCATTGTTCCTTGCAATTGATATGTACCAATAACAATGTCTAACTAAGTAAAAGCAAACCTTTTCACCTCTCATTATAAGCTGCCTGGATGTTACTAACAGCATTTCCAAGTGGAACACATGAAGTGATACTTTATGTTTGTATTTTGGCCAGTGTTGTAAATAAACACTAAAGGGATCAATTTTGAATATTTTAATACATTTACTAGTGTAATAACAAAAGCAGGTGATTTAGAAAGATACTGAAATTTTCACGTGCCTCAGATTTAAACCAAATATTATAAGTGGCATGCTGGGTTATCTTCATTTGAGATTATTCTTCCATTACAATATTTGCATCTCAATAAAGAGATTACCACATGCTTCATAAAATTTCTATACTTACAGTTCTCGGAATCTAGGATAGGATCAAAATCACTACTCATGAGTGAGATCGGAAAACCATTCCTACTTCCTGAAAGTAATATGAGACAAAACTGCTGAGCCATTCTCAGATAGCTAAAATCACTGTAGAGATAGATTTTGCTCATTTATTTCTTAAACAGTATTTGTGAAGCGCCTGCTTATAGACACAGAATGACATTTTATGCTATGCACAAGGGGACAGAAGGGGTAAAAATGTTTCCAGTCCATGTAAAGTATTGAGAGCAAATATTATCAGTCAGGACCCTAGAATGAAATCAACTATACTTCCAAGGGAAGTACAAGAGAGATAATTGAGATACTATTTGCAAAAGCTGTCAAGGTTTGGACTACTAATGAAGGGCAGTGGGCTACTTTGAAAGTAGCAACAGTGGGAAGCTGCTTCCAGCTCTGCTCTTAGAGGGAAGTCTGTGGGAGCTGAGTTCCAGAGCAGAGTTTTACTGTGACCAATTTAGAGGGATCTCTACCTCTTCCTGCCCTCCAGTGTCTATCTCTGTAACAGTGTTCCATAGGCTGAAGTCATCCCTGAGTCAGAAGTCCAGAGAGACCACAGACACCATCTCTGCAGAGCAGCCTTCCTGAATGAGAAAGAGGGGAGCTGTATAGTCAGGAGAGAGCACAAAAAAAAATGTGTCTCTCCTGCTTGCCTTTAAAAATTGTTGGCTTAAAAAAAAATAATTTGGTAGACTGCTGTGTTATTTGCCATCTTGCTTTTCTCTTGCTAGGATGAGTTCATTGTTAAAGGTACATGCATTTGTGCTCTAAGCTCTACCATTCAAATAATTAAAATACATAAAATTTATTTCCATAGTGAAGGCCTTACTCTTGCTCCTCAGAAAGATTTAACATTCCCCAAGCATTTTATCTTTCTATCGGTAAGGGTTATATTTATAATCATATTTCCATCCATATATGTTACAATCTTGACATATCAAATTCAGATTTATTATCTATATACCTAATCTTATTAATCAATTATTCTGTCTTTTTGCAAACCATCTATCATCTATTGATCACCTGTCTTTTATCTGTCTACCTTGTTTATCATGTTTCTGTTATCTGTGCCTATTTATCTACCTGTTACCTATCAATCAACCTGTCATCTCCCATTTATCTATGTATCTATTTGTCTTTTATATACCATGGTGCTGGGTTTTTTTTTTAAATATATTTTGGAAACTATATTGTTCTGCACTATCTCCATTAAACATACTTTCCTCATCATGTAATAGCAAGAACTCCCCCCCCCCCGCACCTCTCAGCCAGTTCTCACTGTTAGCATTTTACACAGTCCTTTAACATTCTTTGCTATGTTAATTTTTTCACAGACTTAGATTTATTGAGTCTTTTAGACTGCATTTAGGCCCACATTTAGTTGATGTTTTAATGTAGGAATATGAGCTTTTCGTTTGTTTCAGGTAAGCATTATAGGACAATCAGATTGACTAAAACTCAATGATTCGGGACCTTTACTTGCCGGTTTTTATTCAGCTTCAAGCCGCCTTACAATCAAAACTTTAAACTTGTGCTTGCTGCTGTTCGGTCAGTATGAGAAGAACATCAGGTTCGTAATTATTGCTATAGACAAAGAAAATTCCTTCCTTCAGTATATTGAATCAAACACCTACGTGTCTGTAGGGTTTTCTCTCTTGCACACCTACAAAGGCAGAGCTCCTCCCCCTTCCTATCAGCACTGACAGTGTCACTGGCAACTCCTGCATAATGTAGTCAAATTATGTGTTAGGAATTCAACCCTGGTTTCCTGGGTGACTGTACAATACCACTACTTAGTATGCTTACTCACGCAGCTGCAGTCCCATCGAGCTTTTAATCTATGTATATCTTCATGAAGGAGAAGCCACCTTTTCATATCAAGCATATATTAAGAGATGAAATGTATAGAGTGATAACCACACAGGGGTCCTTGAGCTCAGCAACAATACATGGCGCTTTGAAGCCAGAGTCTCGTAATGGACACTTCCTGGGTTCTATTTTCTGAACACATCTGCTTCCAGCTAAGTTCTGCAGACTCAGAATTCCTTGTATTCTCTTGTCATCTCCTGTGAGATGGGACTTTAATTTCGTGACTCTAGCACAAGACTTTGAAAGTCAGTGGCTGCTTTTCTCCTGGAGCTTGTAGAACAAGGTATACCCTTAAAGGTTGGTGATATTGGGGTTCTGTGTTCCTTCCACTGACTACCTAAGAAAATATCATCAAGTGAAGCACATCGACCACAAATGACCTGATGTGAGCTAAGCCAGGAAATCCCACTCTTTCCAAGCACTGATTGCTGAAGTTGCCTATGACAAGTACTGCTTGTGTGACTTCCATGTGAAGAGTGGGACTGGTGGTAAAGATTGAGATTAAATTGTCTTCATCTAAGTGTCCATTTCATTCTGTGCCTTGTTTGTATTTGGTTGCTTTTGGGTGGAAAGTACCAAGGAGTTACATTCTATACATTTTACATCTTACATGTTTCTACTATTTTACCCAAGCCAAATAATTTTTCTGACCTGTGTTCTCTCAATAGGCAAAAAGGCACGATTAGATCCCTTTCTTCCTGCTACCTCTCTCCCTCTCTCCCTTTCTCCCTCTCTCCCTCTCTCCCTCTCCCCCTCTCTCCCTCTCTCTCACCCCTCTCACTTTCTCTCCCTTCCTCTTTCTCTCCTCCTTCACCCCTTCCTCAGTTCTAGGCTTGAACCTAAGCTCAGACTCTTGTGCTTACTAGATAAACATTTTACCACCAAGCCACATTTCCAACCCCAAAACATGGTAATAGTGCTCTCTACCGTATAGGAATAACATGAAATATTTTGTGGGAAAGTACTTTTGAATTAGAAAGACTCATACCAGTATATACTGCTGTTAATATTTTGAGACAAGTCTTTGCTTCGTAGTTCAGGCTGGTTTAGATCTTCCTGCCTTAGCCTCTGAGTGCTGGCATTACAGGTGTGTATGCCATATCTGGTTGTGTAATATTCTCATATCCTTCCCAATCATTAGTTACCTGAGAGCGTAATTGTCAGCTCCTCTTCTTATTCGATTCTTATATCTTTGTGCCATTTTCTTGGCTTTTATTTCAGTCTCTCTTTTCAGAATGTAAGGTTTAGCTTGCTAATATGTGGTGCTTGCTTGTACACACAAACATGCATGCACGCACACACACACACACACACACGTTAGTGGAAGGAATGTATCATGTTTTTACTTAACTATGGATACAGAGCTGAACCTTCATGTGTGTTTTTTTCTCCTGTAGGTCTAATCTGCCATCAGCAACGCTGCACCAAACAGTGGACAGCCAGAGGAGCTGTTTCCCACATCTATAATGAAGAAGAGTAGGAGTGTGATGGCGGTGACCGCAGATGATGTAAGTAGTGGCAGGGACTGGCAGGGACAGCTGCCACCTTCCTGCACTATGTTCAATAAGTAAGCCTCTTCAGATCTCTCCAGAGGTCTACGCAAAGGCACAGAAGGGTGTCTCATGCCATCCTCCTGTGAACTTATGTTCTGATGACAAAAAAACATCACTAGTACCTGACCCTGCATCCTGTGAGATGGACAGCAGGAATAATTCTCTTTTTGCTATTGATTCATCTTTCCACAGTGTTTCAGCCTCCACCATTAATGGCTTTCTCATACTTTTAGCCACGTGCAGCAAGGTCCTGCCTGAAAAGCACTTCCCATGTCAGAGTCATTAGCACTAAGAAGGTTGTGTCTCGCACACTAGGCTCACAGGTGCTCTGTAGGCCAGCTTATGAGCGTCACCTCGGTGTTTATCAGAGCTGCAGTGTTTCAGGCCACATCTTAGAACTGTTAATCGCACTGTTTCAAAAAGATGCCAGAATGTCCATTACAGTTGAGAAACCTGACTCTCATCTGAAGTCTATCCTTGTTCAGTCTCTATAGCTTTGGATCTGGTTAGCTGATATTATTTATCTCCTTGCCTTCAATTGACCACCCTTTGTTGGTGCGTTGTTCACTGCACAATCCTTGCTCAATTATTCATTAAAACTGATATAAGATTATATAACACTAATCAGATGTGCAAAAAGGAAGTAGAGGAAAGAAGAAAAATAAGTGATACCGTTTACTTTCTGTGAGAGGCCACAGGAACTTGGAGTTTGCCGTGATCATGTGACTATTTTACCTTTGCTCTTATTTCTTTTCTTCTTCCTTCCTTTCTCCCTCCCTCCCTCCCTCCCTCCCTCCCTCCCTTCCTTCCTTCCTTTTCTGTTTTTTGGGGACAGGTTTCTCAGTGTAATCATGGCTGTTCTAGAACTTGATCTGTGGATCAGGCTGGCCTGGAACTTAGAGATCCACCTGCCTCTGCCTCCCAAGTGCTGAGATTAAAGGCTTGTGCCACAACTGTCCAGTTTGAATTCTTATTTCACAGAAAGAAGGAAAGCCTATACAAGACATTTTTTTTCTACTTAGTGTAAAAATCGTAGCTTACATAATTGTCCAGTCTTTCGGATGCCTCTCCATCCTGACTCTTCTTACAAGGCATGTGAGCAAAGTAGGGAACTCCATATTCAAGTCTGTTACACCAGAACGGGAACGAGTGAGGGGTGGGGTAGTGTCAGCTTCCTCACATGCTGTCTTTTCCACCAGCCCCTCCTGTGGTGTAGGGATTCCTTTTCCAGACCTTTGACTCTCAGTCACACATAATTTGCCTTTTACATTCTGATTTCTTCCACTGGCGATGAACAGTTGTGTTTAGGTTACTGTGCCCTGCTTAGAATGTCAATGGAGAAAATTCTGGAAGAGAAAAAAAATTTTTTTTTGTTAAAAATAAATTTAGTGTTGCCTCTTAATACAGTCTATATGCCATTCATTAATACACTTATATGCATAAAAAAGGAATTTAGTCATTTCTTATCAAAACTACACTGGATAAATAGTCCATAGGTTTTATGTCTCTAAGGTTCAGTCTTTAATCACTTGTCACTAGTCTGCATGGAAATGAGCTGTAAACAAAGTAGATGTCAGATTGTGAATCTATATATGCAAATATTAAGGAATGAAAACTATTTCATCGTAATTTTTATATAAAATACATATTAAAATGGCAACACGTTGGATATATTAAGTAAACTGGTTTGTTAAAGACAATTTCTATTTCCTTGGACTCTCTATGACTCCTAGAAAATTTAAACAACACATATTTAAACTTCAAGCTGATCCTATCTTGGAAGTTCAATGCCAAGCTAGCACTTTTCCTCTTGTGTTCAGCCTTCCAACCACAGCACAGACCATGTTATGTTTCCCAGTCTCACTGAGACAACAGAAACTTATTTTGATGTTCTGTTCCTTTAAATTAAGCCTTTGCCCTAAGTCAGATATAGTTTGTTATGTTTTGATTTATCTTAACTCATCAACTTTTTATTCAGTGATTTAAATATCTACTCAATGCCACATAAGCCCTATGCACAATGTGTATCAAACACAGGTCTAGGTTCTGGATGAAAACTCAACAATAAATAGCACAAGTTTTTATCCATTATGGCCTTGCTTTCCTGAGGGAAAGTGGAAATAAGTTAATAAATTAGAAAACAATCCCATCTGTGCTAAGGGCTATGTAGAAATCGATTGGACCAGCAAAGAGTGATTGTGTGTGAGCGCAGAGAGTTTATGGAAGGACCATGAAAGGAGAAGACACGGAAGACAAGTGAGAAGTGAGGGGGTGGGTTGTAAAGATTTGGGGGGAGAATGTTTAGTAAGGGGAATAGCAAATGAAAAGACCTTTACTTCAGGCAAGACGCTCTGCTTGGGGCTGTGGGAGGTCAGGTATGAATAACTGTAGTTCTGTCTCCATACACTCTATATGCACTAGATCTTTACTAGGTGATGGTAACACACAAGGCTTAAATGTTCACAGGTGTGTGTGTTCACTGCTTTGTATGTGAAAAGTGACGTGTATAGGTAAGATGAAATTATGTGCAATCTAAGTACTGAACCTGTGATTAATTATGACTAAAGAGATTAAAGGGGAGGAGGGAGCCACAGGTCACAGGAGGAGGGAATATGACTAAAGACTAAGAAGAACCTGGAAATATGTGTATAAGTGAAAAAAGAGGGAAGAATAATAACTTCATTTACTCACAGGTATAAATTATGTAAGGTGTATATGCACCTCTCTCTTTCTCCATGTGTCTGTCTGTGTATCTGTGTCCATGTATTTGTGTATCTGTTTGTGTTTGGCTGGGTGGCTGTCTATCACACACACACACACACACACACACACACACACACACACACACACACACACGAGCATGCGCATGCATGCATGCACCCAGGCACTCACGCATCTACATGTATGTAATAGAGCCAAAAGGCAGACATACGCATTGGTCCCCCAGAGTCATACTAACTTACAAACAAGTTAAAATTTACTGTTTTGAAGTCATTTCTTGAATTAAAACTACATGTTTCAGAAGCCCTTGGTGAGTGTGAAACACATTGCCATAAAAGAATGTAATGAAACAGCTTTTCAGAAACTAAATTAAATTCTGAAAACACTATTACTCCCAGAACAATCAAAATTATTTCCAGAGCTATTTATCATTACCCCAAATTCTGCATTTATACTTAGAATTTATAGACTGCTCCTTTACTCAAACTACTAACAACCTCAAAATTGAATTTGGTTGTTTCTCTATTGATTAACTTGTTATTTGGCCTGATTTTCCTATTTTTAGCCATCATAATTCTGACCAGCTTCGTGCTATTCCTTGACCAACTATCTTTTGGGGAAGAAACATTAATCTTAATGCTGTTTCTGGTAATCACAATTTTATATTACTGTTCAAAATTCATACTTTCCTAAATTCACCTTATGCACAAATAATGCTTGAAAAAATAACCACTTTTAGATTCTCTCCATATTCCTGTTTAGATGTCATTATTCTTGCTAATGCAATTGCTAAAGTTAAAAAAAAAAAAAACTAGTGAAGACACCTAAATTGTTAAAGTCTTAAGATCAGAGGGCAGGGACTAATCTGTGTCTGTGTCTCATTTCAAAATCAAGTCAGAACTACTGACACCTGACTACTAATGTTTCATGTTTCATTTTTCTAAAAGAGAAAAATATTCTACACTTAATCAGAAAGCCCTGGTGTCCGGCAGTATAACTGAATGCTGCCTTCATTTCTTTACTTCTGACAGTGATTCTTAACAGTTTGAGGTTTTGTTTTCTAGAAAACTGTGATTTTTTTCTCTACATGCATATTTGATGCTGGACATATAATTTTCCAGTCTTCAGTGTGTTCTTATATATTTATTCTTCATTAAGATTTTTTATTTCCTGTATCTCTCCAGGGATTTTTAAGTAGATTTTTAAGTATTTTAAAGAAAGAAGCACATAGACCAAGTGTTTTTCTCTGTCTCTAAGTTCTCTCCCCGCCTTCTCACACACACACACACACACACACACACACACACACACACACTCACACACACACACACTCACACACACACACTCACACACACACACTCAGACACACATACACTCACACACACACTCACACACACACACACTCACACACGCACACACACTTACACACGTACACACACTCACACACACACACACACACACACACACACACACACACACAAGATGCAGTAAGCACTAGACTGACAGTGTATGCAACTACTTATTAGGCATTAAATCTGACCCTTGTATATTATAATGTCTTCCACACTCTGGAAGATTCTAGATTGTGTCAAGTTCCTATCACCAAGCAGGGCATATACTGAATTTTAAACAGATGGTATTTCAAAATTATTTTCTTTTTTTTAATCTTTTCTTAAAATATATTTTTTAGGTATTTTCTTCATTTACATTTTAAATGCTATCCCAAAAGTTCCCCATACCCTCCCCCACCAACTTCCCTACCCACCCACTCCCCCTTCTTGCCCCTGGCATTCCCCTGTACATACAAAGTTTGCAATACCAAGGGGCCTCTCTTCCCAATGATGGCCGACTAGGCCACCTTCTGCTAAAAATGCAGCTAGAGACACGAGCTCTGGGGGTACTGGTTAGTTCATATTGTTGTTCCACCTATAGGGTTGCAGACCCTTTTATCTCCTTCAAAATTATTTTCAAATATAAGAAAATACAATATTTATTTCTAAGTACAGGGGTGGAGCTCCTGAAAACTGCCCTGTCTTTTCTTGCCCAGATTTCTGTTATCAGAATATGGTTTTATCTGTTGGCTCTGATGCCAAGAGCCTGAAATCTCAAACACTCAAAAGGCTGGGGCAGGATGGCAAGCTCAAGGCCAGCCTGGATTTGCACTGAGTTCAAGAGCAGCCTGGATAGCTCAGTGATGCCTTACCTCAAGATAAAATATAAGAGACTGAAGAGACTGGAGTGATGGCTCCAGTTAAGAATGATTGCTCCTCTTCCAGACAGGACTTAAGTTTGGTTCCGAGCATCCATATCAGGCCTCTCACAGCCACCTGTAACTCCAGCTCCAGGGGATCCTATGTCCTCTTCTGTAATTATTCTGGTGTGAGCAGTATTTTCAGAACAACAGAATAATCATCAGCTGAGCAGCCTTGTCCGGATGACAGGATCCTCATTAGTCAGTTGAGCTATATGTCAAGAGTAAAATCACTGCTTTTGGAGTGCCGGTTGGTCTCAGAGGCCACTGCATGTGCCAGCACCTTCTGCCTTGGGCTGATAAAAATAGTGCATCAAGCAGACACCCATTTGGGATGCCCACTCCCAGCTGTACCAGGAACCATCACACAGAGACAAGGAAAGCATGAGTGACTCTTCCTTGCTGTCATAATGCTTTTGTCCTGACACTTGAATTCTATTCATGTTGGTATTAGACATGGACTTGAATAGGGCTCTTGAGGATTTCATAATGTCCATCTCTTCTATCTCGGATTTCTTGAATACTTCAGTAATAACAAAGCAGCAATGTTACCAGCCATGAGATTTGTATATGTGAACAGGGACAACCAGCCGAATCTCATTACTAATACTCTGATATCTTAACACAGGCAATTTTTTTGCTTTAAAAATAACTAATTTCGTATTTATTTATAGTTTATTAGCATATACCAAAATGATAAATTGATTGCTAAAATATGTTATCAATTTATCAAATTTCATTTTTAACAAATTAAGAGAGAGAGAGACATATATATATAGAGAGGTAGAATGGAAAAGAGAAACCTTCCAACCTACATGGTACTCCTGTAAATGTTACCTGTGAATCTAAAGATCTCTAAACATGCCATGGCTAGGTTTGTACAAAAGATAGAAAGCAGCCAGGACCTACCCTCACCCATCTTGCTTGTTGTCTCTTAGGCTTCTGACATCAATTTCAGAGTCTGATTGATTGTGAGATAATGAATCAGGGCTTCCTCAGTGGCCGCTGGATCATTTTGGCTTCTTATTTAACTCTGTCATTTAGATGTTTGAATTTCACTTTTCTTGTCTTCTTTCTCTTTGTTTCCTCCAGAATCTTAAGGACTATTTTGAATGTAGCTTGAGTAAATCCTACAGCTCTTCCAGTTACACCCTCGGGATTGACCTCTGGAGAGGCAGAAGGTGCTGTTCAGGAAACTTACAGCTGCCACCATTGTCCCAGAGACAGAGTGAAAGGGCAAGGACCCCCGAGGGAGATGGCATTTCCAGGCCAACCACACTACCTTTGACAACACTTCCCAGCATTGCTATAACAACTGTGAGCCAGGAGTGGTGAGTAGGCTCTGAAGCCAATGCCAATTTTAAATCTTCTCTTGTAATTACTTCAAATACAATTGTGTTGTCAAAACAGCAGTCAATGTCTGCACAATAGACCGGACTGTTGTCTTCTGGAGAGCTTGTTTCCCTTGGGTAGCAGGGTGAATCCTTTTAAACCATGGCAAGAAAATCTGCTTCTTAAGAGGGGAAGGAGTATGCCTTACATAGAGCCCACTGAGGAGAGAATGGAATGCATTTGCAATACTGCCAAGCATAAAGCAAACTCACACTCTATGATGGCTTCACTAAGAATCTACTCAGTGTGTGTTGATACCTTCTAATTCAGAAAAGCAGAACTGTATTCCAGAATGCCACTGGATAATCCTTAAATGGTTTTGTTGCTCTGCTCTGCGCATACCTCTGGCTTTTAAAAGTACAGCCCTAGCTTACAGATCTCAGGATTTATTTTGGTATAAAACACTCCCTTATAAATCAAAACAGGAGAGCTGTGCTATGAGAGCTGGGGTGAGGGCTCGGTCAGTAAAGTGCTTACACTCTCAAGCTCCAGGAATTGAATATGATCCCCAGGACTCACAGGTAAATAAAGTGCTCTGTGTGGTAGCATGTTCCTGCAATCTCAACACCGGGATAGCAGGGACAGGGAGAACTCTGGAGTCAATAGGCCAGTCATCCTAGCCTAACTGGTGAGTTACATGTGATACTCTTACCTCAGAGGTGTTGAAAAATGTCCAGAGGATGATACCAGACATTGTCCTCTGCCTCCCCGGGTATTCCATATATGTGCACCTGCATACACACAAATACACACATACACCCACATGTAGTAAAGGAAAGAGAATGTTGTTAAGATTGGTTGTTTTACTATATTTGTGAAAGTGGCTTTTTGAAACTTGTGTTGAAATGATAACCAAGAAAATAGAATCATAGAGCTCTGGAGAAAACTGTGCCATGTTTCCCTTTAGATCCATGTTAAAGCATATACTTAGTCATTAATCCTTTTCATTTCAAGTCTTTTTCAATAATGAATTGTTAATATAAAATGAAGAGGTTCCTTAAAATAAAAATGTACTAATTTATATAACTTAAAATTATTATAATTTGCTACCTTAAAAACAACTTTAAAAATAACATTATGGAGAAAGGCTGACTACAATCAGTTATTGCAGGACTTCATTCTAACAAATCATTAAATTCTGTGGGGTCTTATAGTGTGCATTTACCCTCACTGCATGCCAAGGCATCTTTGGTCAGGGCTTAATCTACTAAGAATCAGATTCTTAAAACTTCAGGCGTCACAACTGGCCGTGTGAAAGGGTTCACCGAAACAGGCTGTGTGTGGTGGGAAAGGCACTATGGCATCAGTGTCGGGAATCCTGTTTAACCTTGTAGAGTCACTGGGTTCCATCTCCTTCTCACCTGAGTTCACATCACAAGCACCACTGTGCTAACTGTTCATTGGGAACTATAGGGGACATGTGCCCCCAAAGTTTTCTTGGTCTCACAACACAGGTAATTCATTGTGTTTGTGCTATTGCATAACTTAAGATTTAGAATCCCAGTGCCTCTTCTTGCATATTATGTGCTTCCTGGATGCAAATGTGCATTATGTGCTTCTTAGATACAATGTGCATTATGTGCTTCCTAGATACAGACGTGCATTATGTGCTTCCTGGATGCAAATGTGCATTATGTGCTCCCTAGATACAGATGTGCATTATGTGCTCCCTAGATACAGATGTGCATTATGTGCTTCCTAGATACAGATGTGCATTATGTGCTTCCTGGATGCAAATGTGCATTATGTGCTTCTTAGATACAGATGTGCATTATGTGCTTCTTAAATACAGATGTGCATTATGTGCTTCCTGGATGCAAATGTGCATTATGTGCTTCTTAGATACAGATGTGCATTATGTGCTTCCTAGATACAGATGTGCATTATGTGCTTCCTGGATGCAAATGTGCATTATGTGCTTCTTAGATACAGATGTGCATTATGTGCTTCTTAAATACAGATGTGCATTATGTGCTTCCTGGATGCAAATGTGCATTATGTGCTTCTTAGATACAGATGTGCATTATGTGCTTCCTAGATACAGATGTGCATTATGTGCTCCCTAGATACAGATGTGCATCCTAACTGCAGATGCAATGCGATCTGACAAGGTGTCTCATGATTCTGCCACCACTTCCCACTTCTAGGATTGATTGCATCCTTATTGCCAGCTTCCATTAGTGACAGAGACATATTTATTTATGAATTCTTAGGCTTTATAGCTTAGGCTTGCTCCAAACTAGCTCATATGATTTAATAACCAGTTTATACTAATCCATCTTTGCCATGCGGCCCTCTACCTCTAATTCGGTCCCTATCCATCTTACTTCCCGTGTGTCTGGCTGGTAAGGACCCAGCACCTGATTCTTTCCTAGAGTTCCCATCTCTATGTGGACGTCCCACCTTTTCTCTCCTGCCCTGCTATAGGCCATCAGGTCTTTATTAAACCAACCAGAAGGCTTAATCAGAAGAGACAAATGTTTACAAAACATGGAGACAGGTGATGCTTCATAAAAGTAACAATAGCAAAGTCCTGGGCAGTATTCAAGTATTCAGAGCTCTGCTGGTACAGCGTCAACATTTGAATAATGCAAAGACAAGTTTTACGTAGTGTGGGAGAAGATTATTCTAAGACATTTTTTCTTGAACTCTAAGTCAGAATGAGCCCTTCCCCCCTTACATTGTTTCTTTTTAACTATCTAGTCATAGTGGAACACGTAGCCAGTACAGAAAACCAGTACCGAGAATTGGGGCTGTTGCTATGGTAACTCTGACTACTTGATCTTCAACATGAATGTAGAAAACTTAGAAATGTGGGCCAGCAAAGCTCTGGAACACTGTAAGTATAACTTCATGGGTGATTCTGGTAGGGTTTTAGAGGAACAGAGTCCCTAGAGAAATGCAGACAGTGAAGGTCTATCTCAAGAGGCTACAGAGGGAAAAAGATTCTACAGGAAAATGGGAATAGACGGTAGGGCCATTATATCCTATTAAATTCTGGCAAAGAATCTGGCTGTGTTCTGAGAAGCTGAATGAGGCTAAACTCAAAGTAATGGACTTTATGCAGGGTTGAGGCACCGTGACCTCTTCTCTGACTGCTTTGGCATATCCAATAGTGCTGTTCTTGTTTGGCTCACTTTTGGGCAGTCATATTGGTGAGACTTTATTGGTGTAGGCTTCTCACACAGGACAAAAGGCAACGGAGGAAACATTGGAGCATAAGAGGTGATCTTCCCAGGGAAGACTACACCAATTTGTTGTAGAGTGCCAAATGGTCCGCCCTGAAAACATACATGCAAGAAACATTAACAGACTGTGCAGGTTATACTTAAGAATATATTTTTATATACATAAACATGTATGCTTGCAATAACAGTTAAGAAGTTATGAATTTGAAAGAGAGTAGGAAAGGATATATTGGGAGGTTTGGAGAGAGGACAGAGAAGGGAGAAATGTATTTATATTATAAACCCAAAAATAAAAAAATAAGTAAGTGAAAATAATAAATTTGTTGGAGGACTGATGACATTTTAAGACAGGATAATATTCAGGCCCTGTGAATGTTACTGTTGAATGCCCCTCGGATCTAGAGCAAAAGAAAGCAAGGAGGGAACACAAAGATGTTCAAATGTGCCTCTCTGTAGGCCAAGGCATGGATTCAAAGTTGTGGAAAAAACAGCTGAGAAAGCAGCTGTAGTTGTTAAAGTGATTAGCACCACTGAAAAGAAACCAATTTGTTTTGTAATGAGGCAATAGAATAAATGCCTTAAAAGCAAGACCCTGCCCACCCAAGAGAATGTACCACAGACTTGCCCACAGGACAAACTTGTGGGGCCATTTTCTCAGTTGAGGTTCTCTTTTCCCAAATGACCCTAACTTGTGTCAAGTTGATAGAAACTACCCAGGACAGAATTGCTTGGATTTTCAGAAGAGACTTGACTTTTGAACTATATTAGGACTGCTAAAATCTATGGAAACTTTGAAGTTGAAAATGAATGCATTTTGCAGCCTATAAATCCAGGGGCAGGATATTCCAGTCTGAATGTGAAATGTACCCTTATGCATCTTTGAACAGTTGGTGATACTGTTTGCGAAGGTTGTATAACTTTTTAAGAAGTGCAGGCTCGTCGGCCATCAGTGGAAAGAGAGGCCCATTGGTCATGCAAACTTTATATGCCTCAGTACAGGGGAACACCAGAGCCAAGAAGTGGGAGTGGGTGGGTGGGGGAGTGGGTGGGGGAGGGGTGTGGGGGACTTTTGGGATAGCATTGGAAATGTAAATGAAATAAATATCTAAAAAAATAATAATAAGAAGAAGTGCAGGCTCACTGGAAGAAGTGGGTCACTGAGGCAGAAATTGGAGTGTATTTTAGTATGGTCCCACTTTCGATTCAGTCTGAGCTTCCTGACTGCAGAGACAATGTGATCAGCCACCCTCAGTTCCTACTACCATCATGCCTTCTCTGCCATGATTTACTCTATCACTTCTTAACCCATCAGCCACAACAGGCCCTTCACCGTTAAATTATCTCCCGTTTCTCACAGCAATGAGAAAATAACCAACACACTATGTTTCAAGTATCAGTAGTTTATGCTGGGATCAGTGGTATCGGGAGAAGTGGAACTGAAAATGATAAAATGTTTGTTTTCCATAGTCGCCTAATGCATGTTACTGGGCAGTGGTGGCACACGCCTTTAATCCCAGCACTTGGGAGGCAGAGGCAGGTGGATTTCTGAGTTTGAGGCCAGCCTGGTCTACAGAGTGAGTTCCAGGACAGCCAGAGCTACACAGAGAAACCCTGTCTCGAAAAAACAAAAACAAGAACAAAAACAAACAAAAAAGAAGTAGCCACTAATGCATGTTACTAATTCATTTATAACATGTTAATTTTCTTTTAATTATCTTCTTTATGAAGTATAAGAAAATGCAATCACTCTCTTTAAATTTACTTTTAAATTTAAGCAAATAAAAGCATTTACATGCATCCTTTGAAAATGAGTCTATTGGGATATTGATAGTTGACTGCTGGAATTGCTGGTAAAGGATTTTGATTAGAGGCCTTGATTAGAAGCAAGTCAGTAAGGCTCCAGCTAGCATCACTGCCATTGAGCTGATGAAAATTCACTGGGTACGGAAGACAGCCTAGGCTCATGTGAGACAAATAATTATACTTACCTCTCAGAGTACCGAGAATGTGGCATCAATCCCAATGTCTGGACCAGCTGTCAGCTAGTATTTGTCATAAAGTGCCAGGCAGTAAATATTTTCCGTGTTGAGTTTCAAGGTCTGGTATAACTATTCAACACTGCTGCTGTTTTGTCAAAGTAGCCGCAGACAACCATCCGTAAATGAGCAAGTGTGTTGTGTTTACAGAAATAGGCAGTGGTATAGATCAGCTCGCCAGTCAGTTTGCTGATGCCTTTTCTGAACTAAGAATGGAGAGGACATGACTCCTGGTGCTATAATTGCTTCAGCTATAATCCAAGTACAGAAACTGACCTTGAATTCCTTACCAGGATGCTAAATCAGTCATAAAGATGGGCCAATGCATGTTATATAGAGTCAATGCCAGAGAAAGAATAAAGATAAATATGAAAAATTAACTCACCTATAACTCATCTGGATGAGAGCTGGGGTGGCTGGCCAAAGGTCTGGGATGCAATGTGTTATTTATCATGGAGAAAGCCTGTGGTTTGGATGGGGAAAGTCCCACATGGGCTCCTGTGTTTCCCAGCTGATGGTGCTCTTTGAGAAGGATGTGGACTCTTTAGGAGGAGACTTGCTGAAGGATATCTGTAAATGAATAATATATTCTAGCTAGCCTATATAAAAGACACAAAATCCTGGTATTTTATTTATAAGCTTAAGTCTCGATTGGGCAGGATCTGAGCTGTTCTCACTTACATCCCAGTCATACGTCCCTGACTTCTTGATGTTTGAGTCTCACCTGGGCTGATTCCATTCCAGTAGCCTGTCCTCAGGATCAGCATATGCCTACATGCTCTTCATGATCCATCTTGCCTTGTGCTGGCCTCCTCCTCTCTCCATCTCCTTTCTCCTCCCCTGTGGTTTTTTTCTGAGACTCTTCACTAGATCCTCAAGTACCACCTTTCTCTCTCTACTGCCCAGTCACAGGTGCTAGCCTTTTATTAACCTAACTTTAAATTGGGGAGCAAGGTTTACACAACAAAGGCCAGTGTAAGTAAGAATTCTCTCATCTGGAGGCCAACCAGCTCTTGGGGTTCAGAACTTAGCATTTGTATACATAGTGGCAGACCAAACCCCAACAGAGGTCTGTCATGGGACAGACTATGAGGCAGGTTTTGTAGCCTGGCCCCATTTCCTGCTCTTCTCTCTGTGCAGATGAAATATAGTTGCTTTGCTCCCTAACTCCCAGGCCAGCCTCACGGTCCTGCTGCTATGCCTGTCCATGATGAAGTGTAGTTACAGTGGCCTCTGGAACTGTCAGCCAAAATAAGTGCTTTCCTCTTCTAAGTTGCTTTTGTTAAGGTTTTACGTCACAGCAATGGAAAGGTAACTAATTTGTCATCAAAGTCCAGTTATAAAAGGTGACTTCCATCTTGTCGCCTTCTTTCTTTAACAACGGGATGACAATTCTACTCTTCAGAGTTGTGATCAGAGTTACAGACAATATTCATGTGTGTATAGTGCAGCAGCTAGCAATTAATGACTATTTTGATGCCATTATTATTGTCGTATTTTTATATGTATATATATTATGTATATTACTTATGTCATACATATATGTAAAATATAGATAGAATTACCACTGAGTAGCAGGAGGTGTTAGATCTGAGTTCCCCTCCACATCCTATGTAAATATGGAGGAGGTCTTCTATTCAGCCAGGGTGAAACACTCCCTGCTCAGTGAGGGAATTAGAGAGAAGTCTTGTACTGTGCACAGCCAGTTTCTCCTTCCAGAAATCCAATACCAAGTATTCAAGTATTCAATCACCCCTTTTTTGCTGGAAGGTACTGTAGGCATTCTTGACTCCTGGAAGGAACAACATAGAGAAAGAAAGACAGAGTCTTCTTTTAACTTCCCTAACCTTTAGCCCTCTCACCTTTCATTTAGCATCATAGCAGGAGTACAGTTGCTCCTCAGAATTGCCAGGATTCCAGCAGGATAATCTTACTGCCAGGTCCATTAAGCCATTCTCAGCATCAACTCAATGCCCCTTTGGACATTCATAAAAAATTTAAAAAACCTATCATTTTTACTTCCTTGTAGCAGAAGTTGAAAGAAATTAAGGCTTTCTTATTTTCTTATGTCTTTCCTTTGATTAGTGGATCCTACTTAGTGGATCCCATTTATTTATCTATCTAAATCTATCATCTATCTATCTATCTATCTATCTATCATCTATCTATCTATCTATCTATCTATCTATCTATCTATCTATCTATCATCTATTCATTTGTTCTATTATTTACTTCTTTTTCTGGATGAAAGAGTTTGCTTTGGCTGTAGGTACATCGGGATGAGCTACATCATGGTGAGGAGGCATGGCAGCAAGTGGCAGACATGGTGACAGAAACAGAAAGCTGAGAGCTCTCAGAACAAACTGATGTGGAGAGGAGACTCTAAACACCCAAAGCCAAATGTTATGACATACTTCCTCCAGCAAGGCTGGGCACCAAATGGGGGACAAGTGTTCAAAACTTTTGGCCTAATGAAGACGTTCTCATGCAAACCACTACAAATATCCAGACTATTACTCAAAAACTTACTTTCCAGAAAGAGTAACAATGTAAGAAATTACTTTAAAGCAAACTATTATTCATATTTGTTATTTTCTTTCTTTCACTGAAAACAATTTATCTTCTTACATGATATATTTTTATTACACTCCTCCCTCCTTCTACTCCTCCCAGTTCTTTACTTCCTCTCCCACCTGAGCCACTCCCATTTTGTATCACATTGGAAAATAATCAGGCTTCTAAGGATAATAATAATAAAATAAAAAGATAAGATAAAACAAAAACGAACATATCAGAATAGGACAAAACAGGCAAAGAAAAGGAAAAGAGCCATAGAGAAGGCACAAGAAACAGAGAGCCATTCTTTTACACACTCAGGAATTTCATAAAAACACTAAACTGGAAGCCATTTGTGTGTGTGTGTGTGTGTGTGTGTGTGTATTCAAAGGACCTGTAAGGTAAAAAAACAAAATAGAAGAAAAATATATAAATGAAATAAAAACTAAAATAAAAAAATAAGATTTTAAAAAAGAAAGGCCTTGATATGACATTATAAGACATGGAATCTTCAAAGATGCCCTTAAGTTTATTTTCTGTTGACCATCTGTTGCTGGACACCCAGCCTGCCTTTAAGAGAAGTTTGTCTAGTGAGGCACTGTTGGAGAAAACTAAAATTTCATTTGCACAAGGTTATCAGTGGTTGTCAGTTAGAGATTGCTTCTGGGTGAGGGACGGGGACTGTGTTCACTTCTTTCATCTCTATGACTTCATCTGGTGTAGACCTCTGCAGGCCCTGTGTATGCTGTCACAGTCTCTGTGCATTCATATATGTGCAGATTTGTCAATTTAAAAGTTATTGTTTTCTTGGTGTCTTCTATCCCCTCTGGCTCTTACACTCTTTCTGTCTTCTCTTGCTTGGGTTTCTCTGAATCCCAAGGAGAAGGGTTTGATGGAGACATCCCATTAAGGGCTGCATGTTCCAAAGTCGTTTTACAGACAAGAGTTGTGGAGTCCTCAAATGAGTTTCTACAACAAATACAAGACAAACACTACAGGAGGAACAGTGCAAAGAGCAGAGGAGATGCCCTGTGCGAACAGCCCTGGCAACACAGGGACAAGGAAACCCAGGCAGGACAAGCAAAGGGACAGTCTTCACTCAAGTATAATAAGGGCAGCAAGGGGAACTGAAATTTGGCAATTTGAGGGCAGGTCAGGACTTCATATTCCATACTTTAGGCTCTATGAATCTAGTGGTCATGATTCCAGGCCACATTTATTTCTGTGCTGTGTGTTTTGCTTATTGGTTCTGGGAAAAGTCACCCAAGGCTTAATGCCTTAACCTCCTAACACTAACCCCCTAGCCCTAACCCTAACCTCCTAACCCTAACCCCCTAGCCCTAGCCCTAACCCCCTAATCCTAATCCCTGGCCCTAACCCTGGCCCTAACCCCTAACCCTAACCCCCAACCCTTACCCTAACCCTAACCTTGCCATGGAACTATAGTTCCATCCCTTTCTTCCTTCTAGATTTTTTTTTAAAATAAGTTAAATTAAAATGTTTTCTTTACCATCATTGAGTTCCTTAGGCTAGTCTTGGGTTCACTCTGAAGCCCAGGCAGGCCTTGCCCTCAGTCTCATACTAGCCTCCCTGAGAAGCTATTATTTTAGGCCTACATTCTATTCGCTTCTTCCTCAGTGCAGGATAGAAACACACACTCTGACAGTTCCCATAGACTGTGCTCCTTCCTGTAGGTCCAACCACATTCTTCTTATCCATAACTGTTCGTTTAACTCCAGTTTTAGCCATGCCAAAACCCTAACCAGTCAGTCATTAGTGTAACTATTAGTGTCTTCAGGACACTTCCAACAGTGGTTTTCAGAACCACTCAGTGTTGTATTAACAATTCATTTTTAGCTTATACCCACATGCTGAGTTGATTTATCCACAAACAAATCTTAGGTTTTCTTTTTCCTCCTTTGTCAATAGGAAACAGAAAACATTCCACAAGTTAGTTGAAAGGTGTGAAATAAGGGAAAACAATTGCAATAGTGTCACATGGCAAGGGGCTTGTGGGAATTGTATTTGTTCAATTTCCTGATACCTTGCAAACTGTTGGATTCTTTCTCAGTCATATAACCTCCATGGTATGGTGGATTACTGCTGGAGTCAACCAGCTAGGATTTGGTGATTCTGGTAGAACCCACCCATGGTATGTTGGTAAGAGCTCTCTAATTACCTCTAAAAACATTACCCTGGTTTATATCTCTTGCTGAACTCTCTGTTGTAAATGTTTCTACAATGACTAATGCAAGCGGGAATGCTGTTAAGGGATGTTGAACTGGGGATAGATATGCTGGTGCCAACCATCTCCTGCACAGCACTATGCTAACGGAGCAATGTGATACAGATGTCAGAGCTTTGATATGGAGCTCTAACAGTGTAAAGTTTTGCTGCCACTGTAGCACCATAAGCAACTATCTTGCACCTTTCTCCTTCTGGGCTCCACTTAACACTAACATTTCTTTATATTTTCTGACCCATGGGTCATTTTGATAACCTCTTAAAATCTATGCAGCTTCTCGTTTAAAAAAAATCCTACCAAATATCATGCTCATTTTCAGTTTAGAGGGACAATTAATAACTAATATTGTACTTTGGAAAAGATATTTCAGGATGCTCATGTTACTTCAAATATTCTACATCTATGAAAGCCCCGGCTATCTCTTTATTTTGTTTCATTTGGTACAATTGACATGTCATTCTCAATATAGTGGACCAGTGTGATGTTCTGCAGAGTGTCCAAGTCAGTCAAGGCTCTTCTGCTAGTGTTATGGCAGACGGCAGGAGAATTAGCATAGCCTCAGGGAATGAGGGTGAATGCCCATTGCTATCTGTCCCTGTGACTGAGAACTCAGTCTCCTTCCTGATAAGTATAAAAGAGAAAAAATGGTCAGTGTTCAGTGGTGACATGTTGGTGGACAAGAAGGATTAATCTCTCATAAATCACATGTGGTAGAGCAGCATTACTGAAGAGACAGCTTAGTTAGTTTGGGTAACTTAATTGTAATTTCTTCCCATCCCTCCCTCCATCTATCTCTGTCTTCTTCCCTTCTTCTGTTCCTTCATTCTTCTCTCTCTCTCTCTCTCTCTCTCTCTCTCTCTCTCTCTCTCTCTCTCTCTCTCTCTCTCTCTCTCTCTCCTTCTCTCTCCCCCTCCTTATCATAGTTCAGCCCATACCAGGACATCTATCCCTTCCTTCAATCTTCAGTTCTTCCCTTATTTCTCTTCTCTTCTCTTCTCTTCTCTTCTCTTCTCTTCTCTTCTCTTCTCTTCTCTTCTCTTCTCTTCTCTTCTCTTCTCCCCTCCCCTCCGCCCCTCTCTGTCTTTCTCTCAGTTTGTCTCTGTCTCCCCTCCCTTTCTTTCCACCATTGGGGATTGACCCTAACGTCTTCTGCATGGCAGTCAAATCCTCTATTATATCTCCTAAGAAATGTATTGCAATATTCCATGGTCTGTCCTCTTTTTTCAGAGCAATGTATTAAATAGGATTATACTGGGGACCAGCCGCCCTTTGGTACTTTATACTTGCTATATGTTTAGATATGTTTAAATACACCAATGCTTATTATTGTTTCATAGTATGTAGTGACATGGTGTGTAGGTTTATAGCCTAGAAAGAGTAGGCTGGAGCATATGGTTTATGTACACAATAGGATATACCATACAGATTTTCAGTCTGGAAATTCATATTATGAAGCTTCCCATATACCTTGTTCCTAAAGAACAAATATTATATGGACCATTCCTGTAAATGTTGTGGCTTGATAATTGCTCATTAAAAACGTTCTCTGTGTTACAGTCATCCTGGTCCTCTCTCTTCAGTGGGTGTGTGTTATCTTCTGACCTCTAGTGTTTACAGACTATTGCATCTATTGCCATAATCTTCTGCCTGTCATTTATACCCAGACTTTTGAGTGGCGCAAATCTTCCTCCAGCTTCACTGTTTTAATAAAGGTACTGGCTTCTGGGCCTCCTTGGGAATACAGGCAGTTACAGGGTTTTCTGCTTTACAAAATGGGCCCTTCTTACATGCATGCTTTTTGGAGACTTTAAAGCTTTTACGGAGTATATTATTTGTACAGTGATCCTGGCATCTCTACATGCATGCCATTCCTTTGCCCAAGTTTTCAAAAGCCATGCCAATAGCCTATAATACCTCCTCTCCTGAGATGCTAAATCCTGTGTCATTGGGATGTTTCACTGCAGTGAAAACACACCAAAATATCTCTTTTCATCCCACCCCCTCTTGGTCTGGCTTTCCTCAGAAATGACTGCCAACTCCCAAGTGTAGATTATTATTCATTCTTGAAGTCAGAAACCTTATAGATGTATCATTTCCCATTTGCTTAAGCTGGCCTAGCATTTCCAGAGTCAGGTTGTACTGATATTTGACCATACTTATGAGTCATGAGAGGAGATGATGTAAATCCCCAAATGAGCAAGAAATGTTATTCAAGCTACTCGTCTCACTTGAACCCATGCAACACTCTGTGTGTGTGTGTGTGTGTGTGTGTGTGTGTGTTTAACTCTATCTTTTAATAAATAGGAGTTCACTACTTTTTTATGCTCATAAGACTCAAAACAACCTCAGGGTTCTAGCTTTGTAACTGTGTCTTCACAGCTATTCCATCCATTGAAAATGTCTCCTTCTCTACCATCAACCAAGGATTGTATACCAAACCTGCCCAAACTGAGATTTGGGCTTCCCGAAACCCTGTTCATAATAGAGTACTCTCCCTTCTCTAGCTAAGGTTGCCATACACCTGGAGGAGAGGAAGTTCCATTTAAATGCTAATAAGCATGTCCTCTCACTTGCTTTAATTTCTTGATTAATAGCTTGAACATGTCATTATTTCTTACTCTACGGTGCTTAGCAACCGCCAGCCAATCCCTCCATTCTAGTTGTTATTTTTTTCATGTCTCTGCAGCAATCAGGCTATCTTTCCAGTTATTGCATCCCCTCCCACTAGTGTCTCTTTTCAGGGAAAGGTAGAAGTATGCCCAGCCTACCACTAGTGACAGGCTTCTCACTTTCAACTGACTTGGAATTGGTCAAACTCCAGACTCTCCACCATTAAAGTCAACATCCTTGGAAGACTTTCTGAGGCCAGGTGTCTTCAATGGGGTTCTCCTGAGAAGAATCCAAGACAAAGATACTTTTTTAGAGCAGCAGTTCTCAACCTGTGGGTCACAACCCCTTTCAGGGGTCAAATGACCCCTTTACAGCAGTCACCTAAGACCATTGAAAAAGCACATTTACATTATAATTCATAACATTAGTAAAGTTACAATTATGAAGTAGCCACAGAATAATTTTATGGCTAGGTGTCCCCACAGCATGAGGAACTGTGTTAAAGGGTCACCATGAAGGAGGTTGAGAACCATTGCTTTAGCGGGTTTTTATGAGTGGTTTCTTGGCCAGTTTGATGGTGACCCAGGCCAACTAGAATGTTATTTCTATGGAAAGGCAAAGCAGAAAACAGATTGGGGCAGTGGGAAAATATCAAACAAGAGTGTAGTAAAGATTGTCTTCACTGTGGCCCCACAATATAAAAGACAGATTGCATGACAGAGCTAGTCCCACACTGGAACAAAGCCTTGTATAAGCCATGCTAGCAGGTGGTCAGCAGAGTCAGTCCTGGTTAGGGAAGGGAGGTATGGCCTCCCAGACAGCTAATAGGCCATGTCTCTGGAATAGAGGTGGTATATTTTCCCTCCTTACCACTCACAGCAAATAGGAGCTAGTGGTAACACCAGCTAAGGGGATGTGGATAGACAGATACTTTCAGCATCCATTACAACAGTGCATAGCTAGTATAAACTGCAAGGATCAGCAAGTTGTTAGACTTGCTCTGAACCCTAGAGGAGAAATGCATTCATTAGAGCTTGATGACAATCCCAAGTGACACCAGGACAACCAAAGTCCCCTCCAGGGTTCTTGGTCTCATTAACAAACACAAATAAACACGAGCTTGGATGGAGACTCAGGGACAATTTTATTAGAGTTTAAATGAAAAGATTGCAGGACAGGGAAGTTGCAAGTCTTCAAAACTGCCCAGAGAAGGGGGAGAGGAGAAAACATCTATGCTGTTGAGCTGTAGGCATGAACTGCCATCACATGTCAGGGAGCTGGGCTTTAGAGAAAGTGCAAGGAAACCCAAAGTACCAGAAGAAATAGACAGGGTACAGCTGACATCCAAAAGAAAGAGATGGAAAAGGGAGAACAAGAAAGAACAGGTTGCAGCTTTGTTTTATTAGGACTCAAAAAAAAAAAAACCTCAGCCTCAGATGAACCTCAAGGGCTGCTAGACATGTGGAGACTGTGGTAGAGGCTGGGAATCTGGGAGGGAAAATGGTAGTTCCTATGTAAAGGAATAATTATTCCACCTATCTCTTTAGCAGGCTTCATGTAAAGGCTGCTTTCTTATGGGTAGTTCCTTGGTCAGTCTGTGGTGGCCCAACCCAACTAGAATGTTGGGTCTCATCCAGACTTCATGGGCCTTTATTTCTGTTCCAGCTCTAGACTGAGCAGGAAGTTTGTATTTACTCTCCTCCTCGCCCCCATTTCAGTGGAGCTCTCAGTACCAAATCCTTCATGTCCACCCACCATCCGGGATGAGCATGCTCACCCACCATCCAGGATGAGAGATCCTCCCGCAAATGAGACCTTGCATCTCTCAGTCTGCTGCTGATTCCTACAGTTTCTAGGTTGACTATGTCACTCCCCTCTGTAGCCTTTGTTAATTAATTTTGTTTTCTCCTTTTGGAATAGCATCCTAGCAGGAAAAAAAAATACACAGTGCCTCTGTTCTAATATTCATTGTTTCTGAAAGAGGAACAGTTGGAAAGGAAAGAGAAGGGATGCTCCAAAAGAAACATTGAATGTAAGACTTTGGTTTCCTAGTTCCCTTACTTTGCATTTAAGAATTAGGAAGTTATGATCTAGAAAAGAAAGGACTACCTTGGTTCAGGGTTTCAGTGTTGTCTGGAAATAAGTCATTGCCTCTAAAACTGATGTTACAGTGAGACACATGCTAGACCTCATCATTTGCATAAACTCTGGGCACACTGCTCCATAAACACGTGAAAGGTGGTGAGCACGCTGAACTGTTGACACTGTAAAACAGGCCCAATTATTTTTCCATCACTTTTGAAGCATTAGGGTTTCTTTGAAGGAACCTCCTCCCCTTTCACCTTATATTCTATGCCCTTTGCCCAACTCCTTGCTTTAACCTGAGACTCTTCTCCTATTTGCAATAGAATGATCTTCTCATTTTCTCCTTCCTAGCTCTTAAATTAACACCCAGAATGCTAAGCTTGCGTTCAACCCCAGTGGGAGAGTATACAAATCTGAATGCTATAAGGACTAGCAACAGAGGGGCAGTTTAACTCTGAGAGGAAATGATGGCATGTGTAGGCTTCTTTCTGATCTACCAAAAGTAGCTTTCCTCTAAGAAACTTCTTGCAGCAGTAGGTCCGGATTCCTGAAGTGTTGTCTTCCAGGCCAGTGCATTAAAAGCATTAGGGAAGTTGTTAAAAATGAAAATCATGGGGCTGGAGAAATGACACAGTGGTTAAGGACAGAGGACATGAGCATGGGTTGCATTTCCAGCACCCATATGGTGGCTGACAACCATCTATAACTCCAGTTCCAGGAGATCCAACACCCTCTTATGGTCTCTGTGGGCATATCACACACACACAATGCACATAAATACATACAGGCAAAATACCCATGCACACACTTTAAAAAAAGTGATTGGTATTGTCTCATACCTAAGATTTACAGTCAGAGTAAATGCCCATTGTCTTAGGTGGGGTTTTACTGCTGTGAACAGACTCCATGACCAAGACAACTCTTATAAAGACACCATTTAATTGGAGTTGGCTTACAAGTTTAGAAGTTTAGTCCATACATCAAAGCTGGAGAGTGACAATGTCCAGAGAGTCATGGTGCAGGAGGAGCTGAGAGTACATCTTCATCTGAAGGTCACTAGGAGAAGACTGGCTTCCAGGCAACTAGGATGAGGGTCTTAAAGCCCATGCCCACAGTGACACACTTACTCCAATAAGGCCACACCTATTTCAACAAGGCCATACCTCCTAAATAGTGTCACTCCCTGGGCCAAGCATATTCAAACCATCACAGGCATGAATAGATGGATGGGTACCTGGATACCAAGGATGGGGTAGAAAATATGATGCACACATAATAAGGCATTATTCAGACATGAAGAAAAATGAAACCCTGTCATTTGTATAGTGACCTGGATCCAGAAGAGTATTCTAAGGGACAAGGTAGAAACAGAAAGGCCAGTATCTCATGGTCCTTTACAGATGTGGAAACTAAAACAGAAAAGAACTGCCTGGAAAGCAGCATACTGAGTACTAGTGACCGGGAAGGGTGCTGAGTAAGGAGAGTGGAAGAAGGGTAAATTAATACGGTCTGTGTCTGTGGGAATATAAGAAGTAATCTCACAATTGAGCATATCTAATATGTGTTGATAAAAATAACATACCAAGAATGCCTTGGGTCTCTAAGTGTGTTCTTGTATGTATACTTAATTGTTTTCTTCCATATTTTAAGAATACTTGCAGGAGATTCTGAGGGATTCAAGCATCTATGAACGTTTGTGGAGGGAGTTTCTTTTCCATCACCTCTGACACCACTTTACTGACCATGGGCCATGCTCTCCAGCCGGATCAAATCTTCCTGGCATGGCACAGCTGGGACACCTAAACTAACTTTGCGGCTTGCCTATAGTAAAAGGGGGATAAATTGCCACAGTATTGTATAATTAGATACAGTGATTCATACACTATGGAAATGAATTCTAGGGGTTAAAAGCAGAAATCCTATGCTTGTCACTTGGCACTTAATTATATTAAGATTAATGTTCTGCCTCTGTGAATTAATAATAATGACGCCTACTCTCTCTTTCTGTTGTGTTAGATGATGCAAACACAGCACTTAGCAAAGTGCCTGACTCACTGAAAGTCACCACCTAGTTTAATCATCACCAGTCATGGGTTCTCACCAGGTCTTGGTGATCAGTTGCTAGAGCCACCCCCACAGGGCACAGAGTTCTCTCTACCCTCAAAATTCAGAGAATCATCATTAAATGTTTCTTGGGTCCTTAGAACCCAGGCCAAAATGTAGGAATTCTACCTTCCCATCTCTAGCTTCCATAGTCCAAATTCTAATTTGTTGCCTGAAGATATCTTTCACCTTTTAGTCCCTGACTTTACAGATCCTGGACCAAAAGTGCAAGTTAAGAGTCCCACACAATATACATATGTTTATTATTTACAGAGTAAGATAAACATATATTACTGTGTTTTGTATGTATTGTGTAGGCAGTATAGTAGCCCTACAATTCTTACAATCTGTGAATGTGTTACCCCCCACCCCCACAACAGAGACTTGCATATATAGTCAGTGGTAAACTGAGGGATTCAAGCATCTATGAACCTTTGAGATGGGCAAATGGCTCTGGATAACACAGTCAGTGTAATCACCAAGATCCTTATGGGGCTGCTTGGGAGAGTTGGAGAAGCAGATGTGACAGAGAAAGAAAAGTTTTAAGTGGTGTGAGTTGTGTAAAGTGTTCAAGTGGCTTCTGAAAGCTGGAAGAAGGTAGGAGAATGGGTTCTGGCCAACATCCCTTGAAGGAACGTGTGGGGAGACAAAGAAGCCCAAGTGAATGTATAAGCAGTATATACATTCCTGGGAGAGTGTGCAAATGGCAGATGAAGTGCTGAGTGAACTTGGATTGACAAGGGTACAGCCCTGCCAAAGACCCAGTGCCTCAGAGCAATGGGAACGTCAAAGCCTTCCCTCATGAACGTTCAGAGGAGTGTACAACCTTCTCCTGGTCTGAGTAAGAATATGTTGACAGTGTACACAAGTAGGAGTGTTTACTCAAGGCTGACCTTGACCAGTGTGTGCAAAATCTAGGAGCTCCAGCTTTCTACTCCCTGGATTACTACAGCCAGAGACTGCTGACTTTCAGAGGTCTTCTACTGAGGTAAGCTACCCACTCCCCATGAGCTGCTCCTAATGAACACTCCAAGATTCTGGGTTGTGGCACAATTGATGCAGCTTCATCATAACATGGTCACCCTACCTGACTCCAGCTCTTCTTTGGCTGTGTCTGTGTGTCTGCCCTATTTTCATTCTCTCACTGTCCCAGTCAGACTTCCAGGACCAAGCCATACTTGATGTTACACTGTTCACCAACTTGGGGGACTTCTGAAACATCAAAGCTGCTCACATGATATCTGTATTTGTTGTTTTAAGCTATTAAATTTGTATGTTTTATCATCACAGCAATAAAAAACCAATATTCGTAACAATATTTTAAAAATGTGTATGAATGTGCTTTTGATGAGTTAATGGAGTGTCAATGATGATTGAATTTAATGATTATTTTGCACAGAAAACTGTTTGGCTGGTCAGTGATGCTTGAATGGGTAATAAAAAAGATTATTATTTTTATTCCAGGACATGTATTTTTCTTGCCTCTATTTCAGCACAATCATAAGCTATGTTATTAAGAAAGCATTTTTATAGACTGTTTGCCGATTAGTTCATAATTCTTCAGTTATTTTCATTCTTGAATAATTTTTTTCAAATAATTTGAAAAGTTGAAGAAATGATTCCAGTGAAGCAATAGCAGGTAAATTGTCACAAAGTATAATTTTACAACATTTGGACATATAAATAGATTATTAGTTTATAAACCATAGTCACAGTTTTAAGGGATTGTAAAAAAAAATAACCATATAATCTTACAGAAAATTATCAAGTATTTAATTCGAACAAACCAAACAAATATATTGCTATTTTAAAAACCCATTAAAGTAGTATTTTAGTTAGGGTTACTATTGCTGTCATGAAACACCATGAGCAAAACATATTGGGAGAAAGGGTTTGTTTACTAGGCTTACACTTCCACAGCACTGTTCATCATCGAAGGAAGTCGGGACCAGAGCTTAAATAGGGCATGAGCTTGTAGGCAGGGGTGATGCAGAGGCTATGGAAGAGGTTATACTCATTGGTGTGCTCTCCAGAGCTTGCTCAACTAGCTTTCTTATAGACTCCAAGAGGACCGAAAGGCCCAGGCGGCCCCACTAACAATGGGATGGGCCCTCCCCTATCAATCACCAATTAAGAAAATATCCTATAACCTTGACTGCAGCCAGATCTTATGGAAGAATTTTCTCAACTGAGTCTCCCTCTTCTCTGATAACCCTTGACATGAAACTAGCCACCACAACCAATGTCTATACTTAGAACCATAGTTCTTAGAACGATACATAGAATTACACTTCAAATCTTGTTCTTATTTTTTTTTAAAAAAATAAGAGATAGTAAGTTACAATGTTAAAAGTAGAGGTATTCAGTGGCTATGGAGGAGGTCCCAGGTCCAACTGTGTGGGAACCTTCTCCTCTGTGCTCATATAAAGATTTTCTACTTTCTTTTTCAACATATTTTAACTTGGTTGTGTCGTTCACATGCAGTTTATCTAATTCAAGAAAGGAGTTAAATAATTTAAAAAGAACTCTTTTGTTATTTTATGGATGTGTATGTATATTTCTGTGTTCATGTGTGGAGGTGTATGTGTATTATGTGTTCATGTATGTGGAAGCAATCCTGTATGCCACCCTCAGGGAGGCCAGTCATCTCCTTTGAGACAGAGTCTCTAGTTCAACAATTAGTCTAGATGAAGGAACCAGTAAGTCTCAGAGATCTTCCTGCCTCTGTGTCCACAGCCCAGGAAGAACAAGCGCATACTACCATATTTGCTTTGTATGTGGGTCCCAGGGATCCAAATCAGGTCCTGGTGCTTACAAGACAGTCAGTTTACCAACCACAATTCCCTAGCCCATATTCTTCTTTTAAAGTAGCCAGATCTACATCTATCTATCTATCTATCTATCTATCTATCTATCTATCTATCTATCTGTCTGTCTGTCTGTCTGTCTGTCTGTCTGTCTGTCTGTCTGTCTGTCTATCTGCCTATCATCTACCAATCATTTATCAACCAGCTACTTATCAATCACCTATCTTTTATTTATATTTATTTTAACTGTCGCTAAAGTAACAGCAAACCAACTCACATTGCCACAATCCATGTGTGCCTTGAAAGGCATGAACAAGAGCACAGAGAAATGTAAGAAAACAATAATTGATACACCTGAAAGAAGAGATTTTATCACACAAGGCTGCATTGCTTCTGTTTTGTTTTTGTTTTTCCCCGAGAAGACAAATTAGAGTAGTTTGCTTGTCTTTGTCCTTCTTTCTACCTCAGTCCTACCCCATCTATGCTCAGGAGCCATGTCTGTCTCAGATGCCATTTTTTCAGGAGGGTCCATAAACCTTCCAGCATTGAAATGCAATGACCTTTTGGTGCTAAGTCACAGGGCAAACACTTTTCAGAGAAGTGTTTCCCTGGAGTACAGGGAATTTATGACATGTACTCAGATGTGAATGAGGCAAGATCCTGGGGGAAAGTATCAACCTTTTTATAGGGTAATACACTGTCCAAAGAATCATGACTGCCTTCCCTTCCCTTAAAAGATGGCCACCACAACAAAGGTGTATTGTTACTACAATATAATACAAGGAGCAGAGTACCATGTGCATACAGACCCACATATGTGCACAAACAAAGAATTTGAATGGTTGCCTGTACAAGCAGAGGGAGAAATAAGTAGACTAAACATGGCCAACAAACTGAACCTGGCCACAAGAGAAGCAGGAACAGAACAGATGGTGTGGAAGAGTATAGACAGGCAGAAAGAGAGAGAGAGAGAGAGAGAGAGAGAGAGAGAGAGAGAGAGAGAGAGAGAGAGAGAGCATATCATAGCTGAGATAGCAGGTTACAAGGAAAGTGATTAGCTGGGGACTGTGGTAGGGCATGGACAGTGAGTGAGAAGGAGTTTAGTGAAGCAGGGGAGAAGGGCTAGGATGCTAGCATGGATTTTGAAATATGTACCAAGTACTAGTGATACTGAAAGAACATGAAAAACATCACGTGTTTTGCTATGTTAAATAGCACCACAGACAACCACTTGTCCCTTAGGCCAGTGATGAGGAAAATGCCTGCTTTGGGCAGATGGGAATCAGTTTCACAAGTTCCCGAGGAATGCTGTCTTTTATCTAATTGCCAGAAGTCCTCCTATGGTCCAGGACTGCCTTTTGGAGTTAGGGGAATTAGTTTCCCTTGGATCTGACAGTACCCAAATTGCTCTGGAATCCTCCGATTTGTGATTCCAAACTAAACCTGTTTCACAGTGATAGTCTCCTCAGTAGGCTTATCTTCCTGTGGTTTAATTAGGAAGCTTTTTAACTGTGTGTTACTCAAAACTAGCTCAGGCTTGACTTCTTTGGCGAAGGCTTCCTCACTTTTCCTGACTTGTTTGAACTTTGTGTGCATACACCTGGCGTTACAAGCGACATCTGATTTAATAATTCCCTGGGCATAGGATCTATTTCACCAATTTCATCATTCGTGAGGCCTAACCGAGGACAGGGAGTGTTTTCACAGTTGAAAACACTGTTAGGAAAACTAAAATAAGGAAAACTCTTGATTTTAGGTAAGGAATCCACTGTTACCGACTTAGCAAATGCAAGCCAAGTGTGGTATGGCATTCCATCCTTTGCTCAAAGGCCATTCAGCCACCAGCTGATCCCCAATGGGGTATGCTAAGAGGAGACCTGAAAGATCCTGCAGTTTCCTGCAGTAATTTATTCATGCAGAGACCCATTCACACTGTCAGCGGATTCATTCTGTATTTAACCTGAAGCAGAAGCTATAAATGATGCTCTGAGCCCCAAGAGAGGAACTGTTTTAGTCTCAGTGTCATTCCTACTTCTGGGGACAGGTAAGGTTGGGAGAGACCGGCCACAGCACATTCTCAAGGATATCCCATTTAGTTTCTTGGGAACAGGGTTCTGATTTCATTTATGAAAGAAAAGTGTTGCTTTAAGTAACAGTTTGTAACATACATGTCTTCTCACAGGCATGTGAATGCATGTGCATGTGCATATGAGCACACACGTGCGCACGCGCACGCACACACACACACACCCATTATGACTGTATTTTTTAGATACATATATACCTTTTTCGATATGTTTCTTTCTACTCACAGCAGATTCCCAGAGAAAGTGGGACCGTTGAGTTATTAATGCCAGAAAGTGCAGTGGAGCCTGGCACACTGTCTTTACCTTTGTTTGTATGACTGTAGAGTTACCTCTCCACATCTCCTGGTACTCACGCATAAACTTTTCTCTAGGAGATGAGTGTTGGTGTGTCTGCTGCTGCCTCCAAGGACACGCATGCATCAAAGTTCATAGGAAGCTCCAAGTCATTTTGCCAAGTGGCTGATAAGTACCCAACGTTGTCCAGAAACTCCCATTTCTCTATGCACCATCGTCCCTTGACATTGTCAGAGTTTGTAATTTTTGCCAATCAACCCATTATGTAATTGAATCATCTGATGGCTTTAGTTTTTGCTTACATACTTACTAGCGAATTTCATTACTTTTCAAAGGTCCGTTTGCCATTTTTCTTTAATTTCTTGTGCAGATTTCCATGTATTTCCTCTTTATTAGTATTTTACAGACATTTAAATGTTTGAAAGCTTTCATATTTGAAAGCTAATATTTTCCGTACATGGGTACTAAACATATCCCGTACTTTTTGGGCTTCTTCTTATTCTTTTTTTCTGGCTGTGTCAGTGAATTGATTTCTTATCTGAAAGCAGTTATATCTTATCAGTCTGTTGTGTGGTCAATACTTAGTGTTTCAGAAATTCTCAAACCCACATGTGAGAAATATTATTCCATACTTTCTGAAGTATTTTAAGAGCAATTGCCCATTCTCCAGTCAACCATTCCCAGGGCTCACAGTCACTCAGGATTCTGGGCATCCAGGGGCCCAGGGCTGTGTTTCCTCTCCTGTCTGCCAGGTCGGTGTGCCTGTCTCTGCACGTACCTAATAATTTACACCTGCAAGCAGTCCCCCCACTCTCCTGTTCTCTAGATATGAGATCGTGTCGCGTTCAATTTTTACTCCTCCTACACCTTTTAAACTCAGTTTCACTTTGTGAAAACCTACAAGGACCGAGACCACATTGGTTCAGCCGAGCCACGGTGAAGAGCTGGAAACTGAACGGCTTTAAGTCTTCTATCCACTTGCACGTGTATTTCCTTATTTAGCTTTAAAAACACTTATAATTTTTACTATTACATCTTACACACCTCTCAAAACATTCACTTCTCAACAACTTGGATTTTACTGATACTTTAAGGAATACCTCTCTAGTTCCAGTTCATGGAGATAGTGAAAACAAGCTTAGGCTGTAATTTGATCAAATGTCCATATCCTACTTGCTGCCTTTTAATTCTTTACAACATGTCTAAAGCATCCCTTGCATTTTACAGAAGGATATTGTTCTATAAATATGAATATTTTGGCTCCCTTTTTTTCTAATCTTTACTCTTTTAATTTATTTTTCTCTTGATTGCACTGGGTGATCAGTACAATGAAAGACTGCTTTCAGTATTAAGAATTACATCTATGGTAGGCCCTGTGTCTGTTCGTTTTCTGTTGTATCTGTAGTCATGCTCCTGTCTCTATTTCTGACCTTGTTTCTTGATGTGCTCTCTGTTTTTCACTTGATCACATCGAACTTTATTTATTAGTTTTTCAATGAAATGGTCTTGCCTTCGTTGGGCTTCCATACTGTGCCTTTGTTTTCTGTTTCATTGATCTTGGTCTTTGTAATTACACTCTAGTTTATTTTGTTTCTCTATAAACTGTACATCTGATGTTTCGCTCACGTGTGTCTGGTCATCTACCTTTCGTTATGTCTGTGCTCAAGATTTTAACAATCTCTCAGAGAACCACTTTCTTCTATGTTGCCTGTTGTGTGTATTCAGTATCATCCAATTTTGAATATTTAAAACTTTTCCATCTCTTTCTTTGCCTTATCAGTTACTAGAACTGTTTTTCAACTTTCAGATATATCAGGTTTTTACATTTCCTCTTATTGATTTCTACTTTGTCTTGGCAGTTTTTAGTAAATAAGTTCTACATTATATTTACAATTTCTATTAAGATTTGACTATCACAACTATGAATGACATGTAATAAATTTGTATGTGTCTGAAGACTGTTTCTTTAGCTATGTGTGTAATGTTACACATACTTGTTGTGTATGCCATATATGTTTGTGTGTGTCTGTTTATTTTCTTCAACATTTCCAGTTTTGGGTTTTTCTATTTTTGATTAATAAATAATTGAAAGAAGTATGTTGTTTCCAGTTTCTGGCTATTACAAATAAGGCTACTAGGAACATAGTGGAATACGTGTCCTTGTGGTATAGTGGAGCAGCTTTTGGGTATATGCCCAGGGTCTTCAGGTACAACCATTCCCAATTTTCTGAGAAACTACCACATTGATTTCCAGAGTGGTTGTCCAAGTTTGCACTCGCATCAGCAGTTGAGGAGTGTTCCTTTGCTCTATATCCTCCACAGATGCCCCTCAGTCAAAGAATGGATACAAATGTGGTTCATTTGAACAATGGAATACTACTCTATTAAAAACAAAGACACCATGTTTAGCAAGCAAATGAATGGAACTAGAAAATATCATCTTGAGTGGGGTCACTCAGACCCATAAGGATATGCATGGTATGTACTTATGAGTAGAAGTAGATATTAGCCATAAAGTATGGAATACCCATGCTATAATCTACAGACTCCAAGAAACTAAATAAGAAAGAAAACACAAGTGAGAATGCTTGAATCTCACTCAGAAGAGGGAATAAAATAGCCACAGTAAGCAGACAGAAGGTGGGAGAAGGGATGGAGAGTTCAGGATCAGGTGTGGGGAGAGACAGGAGAGAGGGCCAGAAGGCCAGAAGAATGAATAGAAATCAGTAACTGGTGGGGGCTGGGGCTGGGGCCATTTCTAAGCTGTGGCAGAGAGCTGGGATGGGGAGTCTACCAGGCATCTAAGGTGACTTTAGCCGAAACTCTTAGCAGTGGGGATATGGAACTTGAAGTGGTCACTTCCTGTAACCAGGCAGGACCTCCCAGTGAAGGGATAATAGCACCAACCCACCCACAAATCTTTCAACCCAAAATTTGTCTCATCTAGAAGAAGTAGAGGGACAAAGATGGAGCAAAGACGTAGGGAAAGGCCAACTAATAACTGGCCCAACTTGAGACCCATCCCATGAGCAAGCACCAATCCCTGGCACTATTAATGGTACTCTATTATGCTTACAGACAGGAGGCTAGCATAACTATCCTCTGAGTGGCTCCACCTAGCAGCTGACTGAAACAGATTCAGAGACCTACAACCAAACTTTGGATGGAGCATGGGGAGTCTTGTAGAAGAGTTGAGGGAAGGATCAAGGGACCTGGAAGGGATAGGAACCCAACAGGAAGACCAACAGAGTCAACTAACATGGTTCCTTGGGGACTCTCAGAAACTGAACCGCTAACCAAAGAGCATACACGGGCTGGGCATAGGCTCTCCTGCACACATGTAGTAGATGTTCAGCTTGGCCTTCATGTGGGTCCCCCAACAGCTGGAGCAGGAGCTGTCCCTAAATCTGTTGCCTGCCTCTGGATCCCAACCTCTAACCCGGTTCCTTGTCTGGCCTCAGTGAGAGAGGATTCACCTAGCCCTGCAGAGACTTGATGTGCCAGGGTTGGGGAATACCCAGGGAAGACCTCTACCCTGTCAGAGGAGATGAAGATGGGAGAAAGAGTGTGTGAGCGGGGACAGGGAAGAGGGGGGCAGCCATCAAGATGCAAAGTAAATAAGTAAATTAATGAGAAAATTTTTTAGTATAATAAAATTTTTAAAAAAGAAAGGTGTATGTTGGAATCACCATTACTGATCACAATGGTATCTTTGCAATTCTATCAGCTTGTTAGTAAGATTTGACATCATTTTGTTATTTGACTGTAAGACTAGAATTATTGCATATTTTTGACATATTGAGATTTAATCATCATATGATAATTCTAACGGCAACACTATCTTTAACCCTATTTTTTGTTTTTCCCAGTTCATATTTCTCTACAATGCTTTTGACTATGTATTTTCTTTCACAGCTTTGATATTTTTATATTTTAGATGCATCTGTTTGTACATAGCATAGAGCTAAAATGAACTTTTCATGCAGACTCTCCACCCATCTCTCAAATAGCAAGCTTAAGCCATTCATATTCACTATGATTTTTGGAATCTCTGGCCTTACTGCTGACCTATTGCTTTTGTTCTATTTCTGCCTCACTTTCTCATATATATTCCTTTCCCTTGATTTTTCTAATTGATTGAAATCTTTCTCAGTTCTATTGCTTGGGCTTCATTGCTTCCTGGTGATTACTTTTAAAGAATCGTCCCTTGAAAACGCCTCAGACCACCAGACACTTTCTTGATGCATTCCCAATCTCATTTGTCTCAGTTTTTGAATAATAGCTATGATTTTTTGATCGAATTATTTTATGATATTTCATTGTAGTTATTGTACACATTTCTCATTTTGTTTGTTGACCTTGGGTCTGCTGCTTTTGGATCATTGTTCCCATCTAAAGTGTCCCTTTTCAGGTGTTCTTTAGTGACGCTTGGTCAACTCTCTTAGTTTCATGGCCTTCCACCCCCAACTGATGGAAATTTAGTTGTTTATTTGTTTGGTTTTCTGAATACTGATCTTATACCAATCGAGTCCAATCATGCTAATTTTGTCACATATTAAATCAGCATGTGAAACTAATTATGTTTTGACATTTAGTTTGATAATAGTCTACTGAAGTGTTTGTAAAATTGGACAGAGCCTAGATTTCAAAGGTTTTATTAGGATGCATTACCTGTATAAGACAGCAGGTTTCATTAAGATATTTTCAAGTATAAATAAGGTAATTTGAACATATTTACTGCCCGGTATGCTTTGTTCTAATGCTTGCTCTGTTTTCCTCTAAAATTGATCCTTTAGAAACTTTAAGTTTCTCTTTCTTGAAAAGTTGTGATTGAGTCATAGTGTTAGGATGACTGTCATTAGCCTTAACAATTCTGGCCCCTCTTAGGTTTCCATGTTGTTCAGAAGTTTGTTCTCTACTTCCCCACCCCTGTGTGTGTGTGTGTGTGTGTGTGTGTGTGTGTTTAATGAGCTTTTTTCTACTTCTTTATTCTATTTCTTTTTGAAATTAACATTGTTCTTTGATATTTTTTTACATGTCTTCAATGCTTCTTGAATGCTTCCCTCTACTGATTTTCATCTTGCAACCTCATCTCTTCAGTCCACTTCTTCTCTACTAACATCTTCCCATGTTTGTGTCCTTTTGTTTTGTTTGGGTTTGATCAGGGCCACCTCTGTGGCCTTGGGACTGGAACTGTCCATTGTAATCTGCTGGTTCCACCAGTGGTTATAAAACCAATGGCAGTGGTCCTATCTCCCAGAGTCCTAGAAGTGGCCTCTAGAGTCCCATGAGACCCCGCCCCTCTATCCATGACTGAATGTTGAGAGGACTTGTTTTATATACGAGTCATCGCCTGTGCTCTGCTTTTCTGATTACATTGGTTACATCCTGTTTTGAGAACAGGATTTTGCTGGGCTAGTTTCTGGCTCTTGCTGAACTTCCACACTCTTCTGCAATGTTCTCTAAGCTTTAGGGTAGGGTGGTACAAACCTTCATAGAGCATTTATTCTGCATTGTGTTGCCTCAACTTCTTTTTAAAACACCTTACCTTGGTGCTGGAGGTTTTTATACTTTTATGTGTGGTCATTGCTTGGTCCTACCTGTCGGTGTCCACTGGACATGCTGCTGTGATGACCCGAGGACCACTCTGACCCTCCTCAACAACACTAGTCACTGATCCAGTTGCTGCCCATTTAAGACTCGTTTGTTTTATAACATAAGGCTTTGCAAGCTCCACATTGTACCATGGAATGGCCACCACCTAGTAGGAGGTAGGTGAAGACCCCAGTCTCCCCACTGAGAGAAGCAGCAGTTCTGGGGAGGAAGTGACACTGGTTGTAAGTATTTGTATTTAATACTACCAACTTCACAGTCTCTGAAATGTATCTTGTGGAGTTGCTACTGTTGCACTGGGCCTTCTGGGAGTGAAGCACTCTCTTCTCTTGTTGGGAGCACTGGTAGCTGATGGCTACCCTCTCTGGTGTGCTTTTATTTTAAAAGATCAGCATTCCAAAGAGAAGCCTCCATTCTGTGACCATCAGTATCTCTGCTTATGTGCCTGTGAGTCTGTATATTTTTTAAAGATCAGTTTATGCTTCCTGTAGAGTTGACAGAAGTTGTTTGTGTGACTGTCAGAGTTCACTGGCTCTGAAATTCCTGCTTCTTTCAGTTCTGGGCAGATTGAATTTCATCGGCCCTCTTCTCTCTCTATGGAAATCTATCTCAGAGTTTTATTGGGAGAGCTTGGACCTAAGTCAGTCTTATTAACAAATTGAACAAGCATCATAACCAACAAGAACCAACCAAGCTCCTTTCTGCTTGCAGAATTGTACTTCAGATATTTCTGCTGTGTCACCAATTTGATCATTTGGAAATAATATGGTATAATTTCATTCTGAAGAAATGTTAAAGTAATACACAAAAGCTCACACCCTTGCTCTCTTTCTCATCCTTTCTTTGAAGAGACTGAACTCTGATCTGTAGGGCTGTATACATTCTTATGGATGTTATCTACGGACCTGTGTCCCATAGCACTTGCCAGCTGGGGTACCTGCTCTCTCCTTGATTCTTTGCTATATATTTTTATTCTTGCCAGCGATTTTTGAACAGAGGTCATTCAGATGGCCATGGGAAAGAACAACAAATATGCTAGAACAGAAAGAGAGATGTGTTTTGTTTCTTCTCCAAAGCTCTTTAAACCACTGGACATGATGAAATTCATGACATGACCAAGGTTCTTGTACTCAGAAGGTCTCAGCTTTTGTTCTGATGCTGTTACACCTTAAAATTCTCAGCCTTTTTAAAGAAGAGGACCCACTTTATTTTAAACGTGAACTCTATCAGTAGCACAGCTGGTTGGGGAATGCAGGTTATGTAGAGTTATGTTGCCTAAACTTGGTAGCTTGAAAAATGCGGCACCAGATCCTGCCTGTGTTCCTTATTATGTGTGAACTTCTCAGTGAGAAATACAGGACCTGTAAGTATTTGTACACATTGAATTAAAACATAAATAGCACTGGGCATGGTGGTGCATGCATTTAATCCCAGCACTCGGGAGGCAGAGGCATGTGGATTTCTGAGTTCGAGACCAGCCTGGTCTACAAAGTGAGTTCCAGGACAGCCAGGGCTATACAGAGAAACCCTGTCTCGAAAAGACAAACAAACAAAAAACATAAATAGCACATTTAACTAACATTGATATTATATGGCCCAATAAGAGGAAGTAAGATTCAGACAATGAGTTCTGGAATTAAATATCCAAAGTTTAGACCTGACCACTGTCAGTAGCCAACATTTTGAATACGTTTCTTATGCGTTCTTTGTACCCCATCTGAAAATCTGAGACTCAGGAAGATTGAGTGATTTAACTGGAATTTCCTGGCACAGAGCCTGTATAGTCATATTACTTTTCCTGATAGGGAGGGCGCAGACAGATAAAAAGAAACGCTGCTACGCAAGTCTACCTTAGTGAACCAATGAGCATATTGCAGTTGCTTAAAGGAGGATTAGTGACACAAATATAGATGAGCCACTGAAAATCCTACCTAATATGAGTGACCATGAGAGCTGTATTGTGGGAGTTTCTTACATAACTTCCAGGTGACTATTCCACTGGAGTCCCCTGACCCACAGTGTTTAAGCCTTCCTAACCATAGGGAATGCGTTAATATGGAAGAAACAGCTACTCAACAATAACATCCATTTACACGTTAATGTTTACTGTTTTTTTTTTTTTTTTTTTTTTTAAGAGAGGCACACTGCCCTTTCTTAATAAAGTCACAGCAAAGAAAAGATTGGGAATGTATATGAGCAACACTGGAATACAAATGAAAATGGCTAGAAATCACCAAGTAAGACTGCATCCATACAAGATAGAAGCCTTTTAACATGACCTTCTGCACCCATCCATGTGTCCTTGAGGAGGAAACTCTCTTATCAATATCCCCTAAATTTATACTTCATGTATGTAGCTTTGTATGATTTCACATAACTCCCCATAATGTGTATACACTTACTGCCTTCAGTTTGATATTCTCGGTACTGATTTGGAGTGTATTTATGCTTGCAGTCATAATTTATGGCATTAGTCATACACAGTGAGTAAGAGGACAGCACTGAAAAGAAAGTCTAAATTCTCATAAATTTTCTCAGCATGGATCCAGTGTAGAATGTTGTGACAAAGTCAAGCCCAGTAAGGCCCATTAAAAATAATAGTCAGCTTTTGTGTTTCCTTTTGGTTATTCCATCCCTGATATGAAATAGAACCAGCCCTTCCAATATCGAAGGACTAATCCCCAGTGTGATGGTTTTACAAGTCACATTCATTTTGGGAAGGTAATAAGAATTCATTGGACCATGAGGATGGAACTCTCATGATGAGAAGAGAAGGGTGGGGGAGCTGCCTTTCTCTCCATTTGCATATTCATCAGAGAAAGTGCAGACACAGTGACAAGACAGCTATCGCCAAGCCAGGAAGAAAGCCTTCACTCAAACCCAGCTACTCTGGCCCTTTTTTCTCAAGCATTTGGGCTGTGAAACTATGGAACAAAACAAATGAGTTCCATTTTGAGCTGCCCAGTGTATGTTATTTTAGTAACTCTGCCTTAAGTTAGACTACCCACCTTGATGGAGCCCTTCTGGCATCTGGCTCCTCAATTAAGAGGATGCCATCACTAGTACATTGCTTATGAGAAAGACTTAGGTATAAATAAAAGGAGTTCCCCTTAAAGGCATTGTGTATTCTCTTGCTGTTGTGGGTTGAATTGTGCCTTTCTAAAGGATACATCAAAGTTTGATTTCTGATATCACAAATGTGATCTGATTTAGAAATGGAGTCTGAAAATGTAATCATATTGAAATTGTACCGTAGAAGGGTGGATTTCCTAATCTGATAGGATAACTGTTTAAATGGGGGGGGGGTGCCACGCAGAGGGTCAGACACATGGAAAGGCGTATGTTCTGTGATCAAGGCATATGTTCTGATGATCAAGGCAGAGACAGGAGTGGCACAGATACTGCAATAGGTACCAAAGGTCCATGGGCAGCACCAGGAGCTAGGCAGAGGCAGTAAAGGAGTTTCCAGAATTTTCAGAGAGTCTTGGCCTTGTGGATGCTTCCATTTCAGACGTCTGTCCTCCAGAGCTGTGAACAGTGTTAGAAAATAAATAGACATGCCTGGTCCACTCAATCAGCCTGGATGTTTGCTTCCAGATTCTTCCATCAGGGACTGCCTTCAGTAGCACGTTCCTCACAGTAAGTGCATGCGATGATGGGTGTGAAGAACCTACATCCTACTCCTTTAGTCTCAGCAATGGTATGGAGAGGAAGATTGCAGTGGGCACAGTATCTATGAGCAGAGACTCCCAGTCCTTCTGGATTTTATGCATTCATCCCCCCATTTAAGTAAACTCATTGCATCTGCATTAGCAATAAATATGATGTACATGTGCCCTCTATGATGGTAATTTCAAGCCAGCTGTCTTCAAAACACTATAAAGCCATGCCTGCGAGTAATTAAAATGGTTCTAGGATGGTTTCTCTAGGCATGGGGTAAGCTGACAAATGAGAGGCAGATAACTCTTGTGATGTTTGTATCACTGATGCTTTTGACTCTTGGATCCCACTTCTGATTGTGAGCATGCTGTTCAGTACTTCATCTGGAAAAAGTTACCTTTGTAATTATGTAGATAGATAAGCAAATAAAGTGTTTGCCTGTTTTATTTTCCAACACTAGAGGGCAGCATGGTTGCACTGTTTATTTCCTAGAGCCTCAACAAAGTTGTGTGTGTGTGTGTGTGTGTGTGTGTGTGTGTGTGTGTGTCTTTAAATGCAGGGGCTATTCATCACTTACATGACATTCATTTTCATACACAATGCTAAAGCATTACCCTTTGATGAGCTTTTATTCACATTTCAGGTTTGCTTTATTGTTCCTGACTGTAACAATTGTCCAGTTCTAAGCAGATGACTAGGTATGCCTGTGTTTTATAGTATTCGCTTAGATTGCACTTTTCAATTATGCTCCGGGGACGTAGAGGGGAGGTGGGCTGCTTGAACATCCAGGATGAGCAACTCACAGTGCGACTGAGCTTCCTATCAGATATGTCACACGTGTCAGCAAGAGCCGAAAACGGCGGCCAGGTATTCTGGCAGGTTCCAAGGAAAGAATTTATTTGAAGGTGTGGTGTAGAGATTCAATATTAGCAATAATAAGTACTGTTGTAGGTTACTATTATCCTAGAAGATTCAGCCTTACTTATGGTTTAGAAAACTTTTGAAAAGTAGATATTATTTTCTTCATTTTTAGGGATGGGAAGGAAGGCAGGAACTTGGCTCGTTCATCTCTTGACGTTCATCTCAGTGCAGCACCGGTGACCAAAAGACATGCTTTCCCCACTACTCCACACTGCCTCTCCACCATCAGTATAGGTCTGAATTCAATGACTGAATGAGACAGTAATGTGATTCATTCAAAAGTCCCCATCTTCTAATACATCGAGTTCATGGCTTTGGCTTCCCTAAGCATAATATGATGCATCACGTGTGCCGTATTTTATTACTGCATCCATGGGTGCACTACTTATGTCTTTTCTCAGGGCCTGGAATGCTGACCTCAAGAGAACTTTGCAGATGATCCCGGAAGACTGCTGTACCTTTTCAGAGCTACAGTCCCACTGTTCCCTTGAATCAAGAACTTGAGTGGGGTACTTGCTTGTAACTTTAATTTTTTTAAGATCTATTTTTAACGGTGGTTCTTAAACGATTTAAACTCCTTTCTAGCTCACCACCCTCCAGAGATAGTGGAAAAGAAAGGATACCCGGGAAGTGGACCTGTTTAAGAAGGGTTCTTTGGAGCAACTCCCGTCTGTATTGTTTGGAAATCCGCAGTTCAGTTCACAGGTCAGCAGCAGCAGCTTGATCCATTTGCAAACATTTCACAGATACACCAGCAGTCCAGCTTGGCAGAATTGGGTTAGCAACAGCAGTGATGTGATCTAGCAGAGATAGCCAGGCCTCCGCCTGGCACAAGTCAACAAGAGGGACCAGGAGGAACATCAGGAGAAGTTCTTGGCTGTGCCTCTCTCAGTAAAGATCAGTGCAGACTAGAGACCAACAAGGGTTGCACAAGCTAGCTCCATAAGCAAGCCTAGCTCTGCCTCTGTCACTGGTGGTTGAGTCCTCTTTATACGTCCTCCAAACCTCCTGTGTCCTCCATGAGTTTTGCCTCAGCATGTGAGTCTGTCTCAGCTGACATCACTTTCCCAATCAGCCTGAGTCCAAAGAAGTAGCAATAAACTGTAGCATACCACCAGAACTTTTTTGGTGTATTTCTCTGTATGGTATCCTGACAAATGCAGTTCAACTATGCAATGTAAGATGGACCAATACATGTGTGTTGTTAGCAAAGAATCCTTCATCACGTGTCCTTTCATGTGCTTGCTTTAGCAGAACATCCTCTCTCCTGTGTCTGCTTCAGTGAAACGTTCCTTCACGAGTCTGCCTTAGCCTTTCATGTGTATCCACTTTAATGAAACGTCCCTTCATGTGTTTGCCCCAGCAAAACACCATTCAACGTGAATGATTTTCCAAAAACCCTTTAAAGTTTCCACTTCAGATTTTAGTCTCTCATTACTGTTTTCTGGTTTTGGGGCATTGAACAAACTTCCTCAAACTCAAAATTGTCATCTTTAAGGGAAATAAAGGTAAAAATAAATGTTGTTTCTCAGGACTGTGAAGGATATATTTGTGTATATATGTGAATATGCATATATTTTACACACATGTACACTTACACAGAGAGATAGACAGATAAAGAGAGACAGGCACATACAGAGCAAGAGAGTGAGAGAGACAGACAGACAGATGGACAGACCGACTGACAGAAATATTTTGAGAATATTTTAAACAAAGTGCCCCCAAACTCCACTCAAAAGCCTTCTGCAACTTTGAGCAGTGTCCCCGGAGGCCACTAGGTGTCTCTAGAAAGCTTGAAGTTAGGGAAGAAGAAACCAAAAAAAAAAAAAAAAAAAAAAAAAAAATCTACTGAACAGACTTCACAAACTGAAGCTCTGTGAAATCATGGAGTCCTTGCAGTCACTCCTTCCTCACTCTGAGGGAAGCTTCCAGTTCAGAGCTGCCTGCACTTTTGATTTACCTAGTTATCTCAACTCAGCAAGCGTCGATTGGGTATTTGGATGCACTAGGGAAGTAGCTGCTGTTGTTAAGGGCATACAAAATATACCGTTACAGGCACTACAGACTGAGTGATGAGAAAAAGAGAGACTAATGTTTTGTCCCAAAGCTTCTCTGCCAAGATGGCATATGTAGAACATACCAGCCGTATGGAGAAAGTATAATGATTGCCAAGGAAAAATAAAGCCTGCAGGTTAGAGATTAGGGAGAGCCACTTTCTGGAGAGACACAGAAAGCTGCCTTCGAGGAGGTAAAAACTGAGCAGAGATCTAGATGAGGTAATTAATGAGCCACTGAGAGACTCACAAAAGTAAAAGGGACCAGAAAGTCAAGGGCTTTCAAATGAAGGAGTGTGCTTGACATGTTTGTAAAACAGAGAGGAGGTCAGGACAGTCCATGCCAACTGTAGGAGGTTTCTATATAATTCGCTGCCTCTTGAGAGATAATATTTATTATAAAATTATAATTTTATAGTTCTTCCTTAATCGGCATTCATAATCAGATTAATGATAGTAATTAGTACTTCCAGAGTACTTTGCTATCTGCTAGGTTCAACCCTACAACCTTGACAAGTAAATGTAACCGCTTGCTGTCGTTCAGAGACTTTAACAGCAGCTCTCTTTCGGCAACACCCACAGTGAGCTGGTTATGTGGTACTTTCATTTCCAAGTGCAGGTGCAGGGTCATCCCAGGGATGAAAATGCATAAGCATGCGGTGCGGCTCCTCGAGTCTCTAAGAGGGATTCTGTGTACTGTGCACCATGAAGGAAAGGCTTGGTTTCATTTAGGGAGGAGGATGACAGTGGAGGCAGAAAGAGCATCGACTTGCAGAAACAGAGGCATGGGAGCTCAGATGAGCACGGAGTACACAGGAATTGGTCTGCAGTTAGTTGTGACTGAGTGTCTGTAACAGACAATATCAGAGTTTGCCCCTTCTCTACTGCATAGGGAGGTCTGCTTCTGCAATGTCAGATGCCTTCCAGCGATGCCTGATTGGGCAGAGGTGGAAACTTGACCCAAATGTACTAAGGGACGTTTGCCTTATGGGAGTTATCTTAAACATAGACCGTGTGACTGGATAACATTTTCTCTTTCAAGCCTGGAGCAAGTACTGAGATTTGCTATTCCATGCAGGTACTCAAAGCAAGCAGGTTACCCACAGTGGATGTTCAAGAAGTCATTTGAGATACTCTGGAAACCGATTAGGGGGGATCCACTGAAATAGAAATCTAGAGCAAGGGAAGATAAGAACCAGACTGAAGTACTATAGGGTCTAAACAACAAACTGGGGCAGGAGGTCTGTAGGTTCTATTTCAATTGGTTTCCACTTCTTTTGCCTCAGCCAAGTTTTTAATTGGGTTCTACATTTCCAATAAATGTATTTAATTCAAAGCCACATGATAGGCTAGTCAGCCATTTAAAGCCATATTTTTAAATAATATTCACTGCTATGAAAATGTGTCAAGACTATATCACTCTTAAGTTAAAATAAGCTGTAAAATGTTATGATAATACCAGGAATTTCAAAATTCAGGAGAGTGCTCTAGAGCCCAGAGAGGGCAGAGTACTGACTTAGGATATGATACAGAAGTGTCTTGGAACCAGAGGCAGCCCAGGGTAAGGTATCTAGGGAGGGAGAGCCATAGTAGACAGCCATGGGGGAGGGTTCAGTCAAAGATGTATTGACCTAATGCTTGTTGTTGCAGATAGCAGTGGACCCTTAGAGGAAGCCAAGAGACAACTTGTAGCTATAAATAGCATTCCCACAGAGGAAAATGACATCTCGGCCCTTCCACAACTTAGTCATCTCTTGAACATTGTACAAAGAAAAGTGACCCAAACAACAACAGCAAAAAAAACCTCAACAAACAAACTAACTTGAGAAGTGCATGTCCTACAGCAAAAACAACAACAGGAAAAATGGAGACAAGGCATTGCCAGAAATTAGTAACCTCACAAGTTTCCATTGTGTTCTGTTCAGATGAGCTCACTCTTAAAGGGACAGTCTTACATAATTTTCTACAAATTATAAATGTATGTGCTATATTTTTTAGTAGGGGCATAGAAGATAAGACATGAAGTTTCTATACTTTTATTTAGAGATAGGCTTTGGAAGGTGAGCAGGGAAACCTGGAGGAATGAGAACAGCCGGGGCAACGTGAATTGATGCTTGCTCAGAAAGTAAAGGTATCCTAGCCCTCTGCAGAACAGGGAGAACAAAGCTTTGACTGTCCAATTAATTAGATCAGCATTGCCTGATCTGTGGTTACAAGACTTAAGAGAGATTGGTGCGGGATCTTTTCTCAAAGAGTCACAAAGCATGTACTGTTGTCAGAGTGAACGCAGTGCAAAGGGATGCCTCTTTGGGATAAACACAGACACATTTTATAAAGAAAAAACAAATCACATTACCCACTTTCACAGGCCTAAAAACAAAATGGTGATGAACAGTTCCAAGGACATGATTGGGCCTCTTCTCTTCTCTTCTCTTCTCTTCTCTTCTCTTCTCTTCTCTTCTCTTCTCTTCTCTTCTCTTCTCTTCTCCTCTCCTCTCCTCTCCTCTCCTCTCCTCTCCTCTCCTCTCCTCTCCTCTCCTCTCCTCTTCTCTTCTCTTCTCTTTTCTTCATTCCTTTTTTTAAAAAATTGAATGTCCCTTTCTCCCAGAAGTCTAAAATTCAATATGTTTACAGAGTTTATCTGGCAAGAAAAATTTTAACAATGGAAGTTGTGAGTTACACTGGTCCCCAAGTACTGAATCAAGCTTTCCACAAACACATTTCCACTAGGCCACAGGTGCATCTTATGTACTTGTTACCCCGGGATTTAATACAGTTCCCAACACAAGAGGCGTGTATCAGGAGTGCACACACTTGACAGGGAAAGACACTTTCTTGCCTGGGTGTCTCTTGTCTGTTTGTGGACAGAATGGCCTGATGGGATGAGGTTTGAGCTGAGAGTCTGTGATCTGGGCTCTAGCCACAGATGTTCTGTCGGCAGTCTCTGCTTCTCCTTTGTGTGGCTCTATGTACTTACTTATTTACATCCTTGTTTATTTATTGTATGCATGTGCATGCCACAGCAGGTCCAAAGACAACTTTAGGGAATTGGTTCTCTACCATGTGGGTTCCTAGGATTGTACTCATCGCCTAGAATAATGACCTTTGAGGTATGGGAAGTTGCTCTTGTTAGAGAAGCCTCTAGTCACTATCTGATTCTTAGATGAGACAGAGGGATTTAGAAGGACAAAATTAATAATTTTCATTTCATTGTTGTTATGGTTTGAGTATGTAACGTTTATCACAGATTTGTACAATAACTATTAGACCCTGATTTGGGAAATTGCAGAATGTCTACTAGCTGGAAGATATGATAAATAGCACTAAAAACACACTTATGGATTTTAAATGGTATAAAATAGGTTGTTGTTTTTTTTCTTTAGATTTTAATGGCATCGTAAGTAAGCTTCACATTACACTTTAGATATTTATTAACATTCCATTTATACATTATATTTTATAAACAACCATAATTTTTAGTGTATCACAGTGAACTGACCTTGGAAAGAATATTTTGATAATACATGAGTCAAGTATCCAATCTATATTTACCTTTTACATGACATTATTAAATGCTGTTACCAAGTTTTAATTAAAAAGTAATTATATGAAAATATGTATTGTTAGAGCTTGTCACAATATAGCTGTTTTTATTGCATTAATCTTACAGTGTGGACACAAAATGATATTTTTAAATACCTTATCTAGTTTTAGCTGAGCAGTGTCTCCAAAGAATGGTCTACAATAGCCATACGTTTAGTTTAGAATGAGTGAATTTATTAATCCAATAGAAAGCCAGAATTTAGAAAAAGAGAGCAAATAGATGGATAGATGGATAAATTGATATAAAAAAAAATCATCAAATTGTGTGTTTGAACCATCCAATCGAAATTAATTAGGGCAGCTCTGTCGAAGCAGTCAGTTGCAGCAACTTAAAGAGAGATTACTGGGCAGAGCAAATGTCCCCTTCAGTGAGACTTCCAAATAAAAGAGCAAATAACAGCAGAGATGATGTCACCAAATCAGTTGCTTACATTATCCAGCATAATTGTACAGGGGAAGCTAAAGCCACCAGCTGAAGATCCTGAATAAACCTCTCCATGGCTAAGCTAGCTTCCCATGGTTATCTTCTAGGTTCTCTTTACCAGGGCAGGTATCACTGTGCAGGCTTAAACAATGGTGTGACCTCTGTTGGAAATGTGTCACCTTCTAGTTTTTCTCAAAGACACAGTGCTTTAACTCATGGCTACTTGCTATTCTCTTCCCTTCTTGACACAGAGTTAAAGAGAATCCTTACACACATGAGCCTTGGAAGACACTATGATATAAGCATGTTTGTAGCTGAAACAGCAGGATAGATGACCCTATTTCCAGAGCCAGCTTCTCAGTGAGCTCAAAGAACACATGGCAGTTTACCAATACAGGAAATCTTACAACTTCCTATCTTTCCAGTGCATATACAAGGGGACGTTCATGGTGTTGTAACAAGCAGTTCCAGTCTCATAGACACTTATTACATTATAGATTTTCTTCTTGCTCCCACTATACATTCTTCTTGAGTATGCATGACATAGAGCATAAAATTCATTAGGACAAAGCAAGTCTTAGTTACATATATTAAGATGTAATGTAATGCAATACAATACATTGTGTGATAATTTTGTGTGATAAAAGCACACATTTTATACAATGGTTATACAAAGAGGTTGTGAAAAAAACCCCTTGGAGGTATCAGTGAGTTCTTCAAAGAGAAGGATAGTCAGGTGATATTCAACTGAGGAAGAATTCACTAGTGTGACATAGAGGGAAATGGTACGAATGTACCAACTAGCATGAGTGATTTAAACACAAAGTGATTAAATATGCTATTTTTTAAAGTGTTCACTGGGTGCTGTTTATATAAGGGATGCACAATACACAGGTTTTCACACTTGTATGCATTTAATCACTCATATTAGCTGGTATAGGCTGTTTATAAAAGGGGGATAGAAGAATGGCTGGAGAGTCTACACCTGACAGAATAGATCTTGGGTCTGTTGGTAAGATCACTGTTAAGTTGAGAGAGAGAGGCTAAAGAGCCTGTGAAGAAGCATCAGATGAAAGATTGCAGCTCAGCTTGCAGGTACTGAGTTTAGTGAATCTTACAAAGCAGGAGGATAGTATGGTTGAAGGGATACTTGGGAAGATGTGGAATGGGAGAGACTTGGGAATAGAGATACAGCTAAGTCAAGGCTGCCATGTTCAGCTTAATTCCCCAATGACTAACATCTGGGCAATGGAGAAAGGCAACTCTTTCTTTAATTTGTAACATTCTAAATAAGTACTGGGAATATGGCAGCTGGGTCATGGTGACTTAATTGCCCTTTCTACATCAAACATCACCATCACACTGTCTTTGATATACCAATGTGCTTATTAGAAAGCAGAGGACATGTTGACAGTAGTTATGCCTCTTTCAGCTATAAAACACTATCCAATGCAAAACCATTCAGATTTTTCTACTAATAAATTGTGATGGATATACTGGAGACACCAAGGGTCCCACGCAGAACCTTATGTGTCTTGAATTTCCCATTAGTGAACGTAGAATCATTCCACATATGCAGTCTGAAGAGTGATGTGTAGCCGAAGTGAAGTGAAAGTGCTGAGAGAGGTAGGTATATAGTCGGACTGTTATAACACAGAGCGGGATGGTTTTTGACAGTGCTTAAAGAGGATGCTGTTTGCAACAGCAGCAGCTTCTGGGAAAAAAAAAACAAGGAACAAAAATGAACTACAATTAATTATTGGCGCCCAATTTGATTAACTCTCAAAATTACCTTGACAGCATTTAAGCAGACATTTTGCTGGTAGCCCTGTAATGAAAACAATGTGTAATTTGAGAGAATTCTGAAATGAGCATCATGATGAATAACAAAAGCAAAGTAGGTTATGCTTTGTTTTCTTTCTTCTGTGCTTCTGGATGTCAGGTCCTATAGCTTAGAAACATGAGCAGTTTACCCCCACCCACCCCACCCCCACCCCTTGCTTGTCTTTGTTATGAAATCAGGCTGGCTTGGATAGTTAGATTGAAAGGAGGCTCTGTTAGCTTTATTAGCATATCAGACGGTGTATTTGCTGGTTGTTCTTTAATAGCTAAGGTTGCTTTTAGAGTTTCTTGATCTCCCATTTACAGCTGTGTTTAGAGGCAGCCGTGTGCTCAGATGGCTGTTTGTTCTAGGTACTAGTTTTCTGTTTCAATGATCAGTCTCCCGAAGGCCAGGAGATCATTCCTTCAGTGAGTATTTCTGACTATGATTTACTATTTGGGTCATATATCTGTTAGAACTGCTATATTCCTTAAAAGTACACGTGTCTTAGCCCTTTGAATCAGTCTTTTGTTTTGTTTTGTTTTGTTTTGTTTTCTGAAAGTTTTCTATGATTCTAGTTATTTGGAAACAGATGTGGTAAAAGTGAATGTGTCCCCAAAGAACGATAATGTATAATGTACATCAGCCATCTTGGTGGGGAGGTGGCTCTGGCCATGAGGCAACTTTTCAGTTGTTCAGTGTGGAATCTGGGAGAGGATGAGCCTGACGCTTTTGACTCTTTACAGAATAGAAACCTGAAAGTCCAAGAAAACTCCAGAAGGAATTTTCTCCTGTGCATGTGCTCTGACTTCCTGTCTCTACATGACTCTGTGGGAAACTTTTCCCTCACCGCTTACTTAGATGTAGGTATTCCCTAACTCAGTGATTCTCAGCCTTCCCAATGCTGGGGACCTTTAATACAGTTGTGGTAATCTCTAACCATTAAATGATTTCATTGCTACTTCACAACTGTAATTTTGCTAGTTATGAATCATAATGTAAATATCTGATGTTTAGGATATTGAAATATGACCCCCTCAGAGGCATGAAAACCAGCCTTTTCAACAGAGAGGAGAAGGTCTTTATAAAATGATCACTTTGAAAACAAATTTTAAAAAATTTTTTTTTAAAAAAGATCACTTTGTGTAACTCAACATGCATCGTTGCCTTAGAAGAGTTCTAAGTTAGTGAAAAGTTTGCCTTAAATATTCTTCTGATTGCATTTAAATGAAGTTGCATGAGCAAAGACTTCTGTTGGCTGACAATCTGCTTTTTATCAGGGAAACCCTGGTTTGGCCACCTCTGATCTCTAGCCAGTTGACTATATTAGGAACCATATCAGCTTCTGCACCCTATCCCCATTAACTGGATATTATACAGAAATATTCCTCAATGGAGTCCCGCTTACACAGGAATTTTACTTTGGGTATGGTGACAGAGAAGTGCTGCAACTCATAGGCAGCTATGAATGCCCCTATATTTGCTACATTAGCTAAACTCACTGACAATTTTATATGTGTGTATACATATACATATAATATAAATATATATATATCATATACATGTATGTATATATGCTATTTCATAAAGCAGCCTGTTTATAAGGATATGTACTAGTTGGAGAAAGAATTTGTAAGTGGTTTGATGTAAACCTTCATTTTTTACTAGTTGTAGGCTTTGAGTCTCAAAGCAAGAGAGCTGCGTGTTCACTGGGAGATCAAAATGTGCCTTGTGTAAGATTAGTATATTTGAAAAGCTGCATAAACATGGTAGACACCTTGGAATTGACAGCTTATAGCTGTAGTTAGCTCATTTTTAACATGTTGCTGTTCTGTTATGAGTAAAAGATTTCATAAAGTCATTGTGGAAGGTTCTCCAAGATGTAATATATCTGCATCTAGGGGAGATAGCCATAGTTTGATTGAGGAGACAAGGAGACTTGTTCGTATATCAAATGTATGTGACCAATCCCATGCAAAACATACAAAACAGTGCAACAACTGGAGAAGGAAGATATCTAGGAAGGAGATATTGATACCACCCAACTGGAAATTCTATATCATTATTATCCTCTATTCTAATCCTTTAGAGAGCACATTCACAGAAATGTCCATAATGGGAGGATTTTTAAGATGCTCTGGAGAACCTGCACTAACAACTATGGTATACACAATCACAATATGTGAGGCTGTTCATAGGCTCATCTCAAGTTGCTTGAAATCAATTCCATATTAAAGCCTTACTGGTATTTCCAACAGCTCATTCAATACAGGAGCTGCAACTTTAAGTTGGATCCTTGCATAGAACACATGTCTATGATAAGACGGCCATAGTGGGCCATTCCATGTTCCTTTGGTGCTATCATCCATTCCTTTCCATTGCAGATATTGATCATAATATTTATTTTGCAAACCCACAAACCATTATCTGCATTTCAGAACAGCTTGAGAAGTAAAGGACCATTTATGTATTGATTAGATCAAATTAGCCTGTGGGCATGTCTATGGGGGATTGTCTTGATAATTAATGTACGAGGACTCAGCCAATGGTGGGCAGCACCATTGTCTAGGACCGTGGTCTTGGACTACATGAGGAGGGTAGCTAAGGATGAGCCCACAACTCATCAAGCGAAGTTCCTCCTTGTTTTCTGTTGGATTTCCTTGGCTGTGAGTGAGTTTCTTGGTCAGAGATGTTTTTGCAACTTCATTTTTCTGTCAGAAAAAGTCCATGTTCACCCTGTAACTGAAGCTACCCTTAGTCCAGTGAGTCTGTTTAGGAATCTTGATCGTCTCCTTTTAGTAATTGCATAGTTTTCGCTTTCTTTCAATAAACACTGGAACTTCATAAAATCAACTCCAAAAGCATGGTGTGGCACACTGGTTCACAGATATTGCATCAACCAGAATCACATGAAAGATGATAAGGAACAAAGATTTCTAGGTCTCATTCTCCATCGCCTGATTCACAAGGCATCAAACTTTAAGGACAGGTTGAGAATTCCTAAGGAACTTGAACTCCAAGTGCCAGCCATAGAGTCACTCTAGGTGAACCACTGTCATTATGCGAACAATGTAAATCATGATAGAAAGGTGTTGGGACATCATTAAAGCATTTGATCCCAAATTTCATGGTCCTCAAACTTCCTCTGTAAAATTTTCTCTATATGAAAACTGGTATGCTGTAATTATTTCGCCACAACCTGAGAATATACTTCAAAGTTTTAATAAAAATAATCCCTCAGCAAATATTTATTCCCCCTTTGTCCTTTTTTCTACTTTTAATAAAAAAGATTAGATATTGTCCTTTCTACTATTGGAAAATGGAGATTGTGGTTCTCACTCTCTGAATAACTATTTTCATATTCAAATCTTCATGAAATTTAGGTATTTATCCCTCTCCTAAAAAGCTTTAATCCTGGAGGTAAAAAAAGTATTTAAGTTTGGGAAAGTTGACAAATAGACACCCAAATACAGCCATGTTGCCGAAATGTCTTTCTTTACGCATAATACTTAAAAATGAATGTGATTATATCTATAACACTGTAGATCTTGCAAACAGTATACTACCCAAATATATGTTCCAGATTGCAGCTGAAAATGAAGTGCAATTTAAAATTTAAATTATAATTGGTTCATTTACATAAATTACTCTGTAGAGTACTTGATACGAACATTTATGTCTATAGCCAAGAAACTGAGAAACAGAAAGCTTATGGGCCCAGGGTGATGGGGAAGGTGGCTTGGGTCTGATTTCAAGGCACAGACTCTAGATAAATCATTCATTAAGGCCATGCTCTTTCTTGATTGTGCTTCAGTTTGTCAGGGTTTAGTTTGCCTTCACAGAAGTGTTTTTACATGCAGAGTCTTTATAGACTGCTGTGGTTTCTTGCTTAGGAATCTTAACAAAAACATTAGGATTTCTCTTTAGAAAATATAATGTTATCTATGGCAAAAGAGCTCTTAATTATAATGCTGTGTTTTTGGACAGTGTAAATGATAGCTTAGAATTATGAAGAGAATTACTGTGCTTCCCATAGTCTCCTTGACAACAGGCTCAGTGTTTTGAATACCGAATCACTTAGATTTCTATACAGATGTACGGGTCTTGCACCTTGGCATCTCATTCCCTTTTTATCCAGCTGGGATTTTAGGAGGCATTTTTCACAATTCCATTAAACATTGTTATTACATATTTTTTTGCCATCTGATAATGTAATTGTGTGTGGACTGTTTCCATAGTTTTTCTCATCATCTTCATCTGTATTATTATCTTTATCATCTGTGTACAATAGGTAAAAATTAAATTCAAATAAAATTTGATTAATTTACTGAAATGAAGCCCTTTTGGGGGGAACTTCAGTATAAAAACCCATAATAAAAAATTCGTAGGTAGTGAGTCTTTTGCCTGAGGGGTATGTGTCACTTGGGCATTTACCTTTCCCCAAACTTTTGCTCTCATTTTGAAATCAAAAGAAAGCTATGTCAGTATGGAGGCTTCTGTGCAGATTGCCTGCCTGCCTTTGGCAGGGCTCCGGTTTCTCAGTGAATCACTGCTCAGCACACAGTGTTACCATTGTGCCATCTGAAAGCAAAGCCTGCTGGGTGGTGGTGCAGCTACTCTACTGGGAAGGTTATAAGTTCACGTTCGCTCTGTCTTCCATCTCACAAGAAGCATTCGCACTAAGGAACAGCGAAGTGTGCAGTATCTCTGTTTATGGAGGGTCGGGATTTAATGGAACCTCGGCCATCATGGTTCAAGGACCTTAAGGAGTTGTGAATTTAAGTCAAGGCTCCTGCCTGTGGCTGGTCCTTCTGATGATGTCTTTCAGCATCTTTTCTCAATGGTTATAAAAATAAAATTGCCTAAGTACTTGGTAGAAGCGGCTGACAATGGGGCAGATGGTGCTTCCTGGGAGACCAGAGTGAATACTTTTGCAGTTTAACTATGTGATTTTCATTATTAAACAGACGTTTATTGAGTACCTACCATATGCTCAGCACTGATACGGGACTGAGGGTCAATGTGGCAAGCAAAACAGTGAAGATTTCTGTCCTTACAGGATATTTATGCGAGTGGGTTGTCAGGCAGTGATAATTCCAGGAACGGTAAGAAACCTTAGAACAGAGCTAAGAGAGTGGGAAGGAGGGCAAAGGTGCTGCTTTGTAAGGGGATTGATGCAGCCTCTCTGAGGATAAGATTTGAGCAGGTTCGTGAAGGAACTAAGAAAAGGAACCTTAGAAATATCTAAAGAAAGTTCTGGCAAGGGAGGGGCTGGGAATGCCATTTGATGAGTGATGGGTCTTGTGTATTTACAATGAGATCTCATTTATTTAAAATGAAAGCCTACTCTTAATGATTACATATACATAAAATACTTAAACACACACACACATATACGTGTATGTGCACACTCAGGCAGACACAAACACACCACTTGGAAATGTCACACCAAAAAGGAAAAGCCAAGACTATTTTTAGAGCAATATCTATCCAATGAAAGCATAAAGAAAGTATTTTCTGTCATAAATATTCTCTTAGCAGAGCCTTGCAGGGTTAAAACAATATATCTCAGACATAATGTACTGTAACTGCTTTTTAACAACTGAAAATGTACAGAAAATGGTGTTTTGACTGTCTATCTTTAGTGTTCAGCTGTTGCTGTCACGATTCAGAAATTTGGATCTCTGCCTTAAGAGACACATTTTCTTAGCTGTAAAGAATCGGCTGGAATCTACAACTGTAATCAGAGGCTGTGACTGGGAATATAAATCGCTCTTTATAAATGGGGGAGGGGCTGACGTTTTTTCATTTTCTCCTTTGACTATGCTCTATTCTGGGTTTGTTCACTTTTGATAAAGACGACGTTTCTTTGGCAGCTTTGTGTGGCAGGCAGTGCCCTTGTCTTTTAGTGGGTGACACACAAAGAAACCCCAATGCATGTTAGGAAATCTGGAAACTGAACCTAGAAATGGTGGTAGGCGAACCCAGGAAGGAGGAAGTAGAGAAACCTTGTATATTACTTTGGTGGTTGGTATGAACATCTTAAATTCCTCTTCTAAAACCTCAACTGTATTCAAGGAATAGACGTGAAGTGATGAAAGTAGAGTAGGAAGGTTAGTAATTAGTCCCTTGAGTCTAAAAGAAGATGAAAACACTGGCTATAGATAATGGAAAACATAGGAAGCAGTTTCCAACCCCAGCTAGAGCTTGTAGACTCCGTGTAGATTTCAAACCAACAGCACTGTGTGTGGCCATCATGATCGAGGCAAAGCAATGTCTAACGCATGTTTTCAGCATCCACCTTAAAGGCGTCTTTAGAAGATAAATCAGGCTTGAAATAGAGTCAAAGAATACAATATATATATATATACTGCTAAGATAGGAGAGAAAGGATTACAAAAGAACAATTTCTAGATCTTTAATGACACAGGAAAACCAAGTAAGTTCTAGTTGTGCACAGCCAATGGAGACAGGCTGAGGCAGGTTATTCCCATAGCTCTCTCTTCCATGACTGACACAAACACTCAAACAAAATGGTCTTTTCAATGAACTTATGAGTGTAATCAGTTTGCTGCATGGATGGACCTATGCTTTACAGCATTAGGAATGAATGAGGACATGGCTCACTCCGGGCAGGTGCTCCACTGATGGCTCTAGCTTCAGCCAAGAAAAATAGTTTTTAAATAGTCACATTTATATTGCTTGGTGGTATCCTGAAATATGGCATTATGGATGCATCCTAATTGCAGGTTATGAAATGATTCGAATGGGTGACTTTTATATTGTAGGTTAGATTTTTATGTAGGACATATCGATATTTCCTTTTATTTTTCTTTTATAATAAATTATAGTAAGAAGAATGAAGACTGAAGTGTGGACACTATGCCCCTCCTTAGAATTGGGAACAAAACACCCATGGAAGGAGTTACAGAGACAAAGTTTGGAGCTGAGACGAAAGGATGGATCATGTAGAGACTGCCATATCCAGGGATCCACCCCATAATCAGCTTCCAAACGCTGACACCATTGCATACACTAGCAAGATTTTATCGAAAGGACCCAGATGTAGCTGTCTCTTGTGAGACTATGCCGGGGCCTAGCAAACACAGAAGTGGATACTCACAGTCAGCTATTGGATAGATCACAGGGCTCCCAATGGAGGAGCTAGAGAAAGTACCCAAGGAGCTAAAGGGATCTGCAACCCTAAAGGTGGAACAACATTATGAACTAACCAGTACCCCGGAGCTCTTGACTCTAGCTGCATATGTATCAAAAGATGGCCTAGTCAGCCATCACTGGAAAGAGAGGCCCATTGGACACGCAAACTGTATATGCCCCAATACAGGGGAATACCAGGGCCAAAAAAATGGGAATGAGTGGGTAGGGAAGTGGGGGGGGGGTATGGGGGACTTTTGGGATAGCATTGGAAATGTAATTGAGGAAAATATGTAATAAAAAAATAAATTAAAAAAATAAATAAATTATAGTAGGTTAAAGGATGAGTTTTTAACTACGCTAGTTTGGTTCTAAGTTTTCGCAAAGGATTAACCTTGGGTAATTCATTCCTTCTTTTAGTATCTTGGTTTCTTAATCTATAAGACACATGTTATAGGCTTCAGAATTATGAAGTTAAGTGTGATAATGTTATGAAAGCACAGAGTATAATAAACACTTGATTATGTATCTGTTTCTTCAATGGCGAATCTTTTGGCTTCTGTCTCTCCTGTCTCACACTTTGGAAAGTGCCTGGATGTATCCTTTCCGTGTAAACTTTAGAAAGAGCCAATCTTGCTGACCCCTTGGTTTTTAGGTGTCTAGCCTATAGAACTCTCTTCTTTAGGATGCTCAGTTGCTCATCTTATGGTTCTCCTGGGAAGCAGCAGGGCTGTGCTCTAACTAGTACCTTAGACTGTGGTGGAGATAGCTTTGTAATGTGACTGGATCTGAAATGCTTGGTACAAAGATCAGACTGCCAGGAAGAGACTGGGAAAAATATGAAAGCCAACATTGCTGCAGACAAGTTTTCAGATGGAAATGAGAAACACATTATTGGAAACCAGAGGAAAGATAATCCTTATTATAAAGTGGCAAAGAACTTGGCATAATTATGTTCCACATTTTCTTCATGGAAAATATAATTTGTCAGTGATGAACATGGTATTTAGCTAAGATTTCTAAACAAAATGTTGGAAGTGTATCCAAGTTTCGCCATGCTGTTTATAGTGAAATGTGAAAGGAGAGAGATAAATGAAAGAGGAAATTGTTAAGGAAAAAATATTCAAATCTTGAAAACTTAGAAATTTCTGTATCATTTAAAAGCAACAGCAGCTTCCTGCCCTGGCATTCCCCTACACTGGGTCATCAAATCCCTTCAGGTCAAGGGCCTCTCTTCTCACTTATTTCCAACAAGTCTATTCTCTGCTACATATGTGCCCTTAGCCATGGGTCCCTCCATGTGTACTCTTTGGTTGGGGGTCGAGTCCCCAGGAGCTCTGGTCAGTTGACACTGTTGCTCTCCCAATGGGTCTACAAACTCCCTCAGCTCCTTCAGTCCCTTCTCCCACTCCTCCATCAGGGAACACCTCACTCAGTCCAATGGTTGTCTGTGAGCATCCGCCTCTGTATTTGTCAGGCTCTGGCAGAGCCTCTCAGGAAACATCCATATTAACTCTGTCAGCAAGCACTTCCCGGCATCCATAATAGTGTCTGGGTTTGGTGACTGTATGTGGAATGAATCCCCAGGTGAGGCAGAGGCAGAGGGATTGGGGATGGGATAGGGGGTTCAGAAGGGGAGACCTAGAGAGGGGATAACATTTGAAATATAAATAAAAAATATCCAATAAAAAAGGAAAAAATACCTATAATACAAAAAAAGGAAATAAATCTCCAAGAATAAATTACTACTCTGTACTTTAGTAAATTATATCCCCTAAGAACTGTTTAGTACAAGCTATTCGAGGATAAATAACATCTAGGTAAGATATACTTCTCATCATATGTAAATCCACATGTGAAGAATATATTCTCTTGTATACAAATAACCAAGGTAATGTAAAATTAAAGGCTACATTGTTGGGAGGTGGGAAGCAACAGCAGCAGCAGCAGCAGCAGCAGCAACAACAACAACAACAACAACAATAACAAAACAGTAAGGGTATATTCTGTAAAGAAAATCACAGACGTGACTCCAAGGGTATCAGCAACTACCAGGAAAAGCCAGGAATCGGGATGCAGTTATACAAGACTGCCCTGTGTGGTACCCTCGGCCTCATAGCTTGACCAATGCTAAGTGCAAAGCAGTGGAGAGTCTTGTTGAGTTTCATATCAGCAGAAACCCTCCTCGCCTCTACTGAGGAGAAAAGCTGGTATAAAATGGGGACTGCCAGACTTCTTGTATTCTCTAGGCAGAAGCAAGGAAAACAGAAACATCTAGCATCAGATCTACGACGATCCTTTACAGAATAGAAGAGTGATCCAGAAGAGGACTCACTGGCCCGTTATGTTGCCACTTTGCAAGCTTCCTAGGGAGTAAGGCTGAGAAAACAAGGTCTGTGACTGCCCAGAGCTCAGGTGCCTTACTTTATTCCCTAGTCTGCTCAGAGAGAAACACATTGAGTTAAAAAACAAAAAGAGACAATACTCCAGTCTTAAAAACTGATGGAATGTGCCCTGTTAGTTTTGTAGTTATTTGCAATCTATGAGCCTTCCTCCCCTCACCCCACCCCCACCCCCAAGATCTCACTTTGGAAAAAGGATTATCATTTTTATAACTGTCTCGTCATTATATCTGGGAATCAGATAACTGCTTTTATAATTCATAGATGGAGAGCTACTTTCTTCCAAGTTCCGTGCATAACTTCTTTGGATTATTTAAATGAGGTTTGATTTGAGGCTGAGGCCGATGCTGGAATGGTTAGATGTGAAAAAGTTGGCATGAGTTGAATGTAGTTTGCCAACGAGAAGGAGATCAAAGAACAGATTGTTATATCTTGAAGCAATGATTCCTCAGATTCATGTGTTGTAGTCTGTCAAAATGTGGATCTTTAGTATCCCCCAAATTCTGTATAAGTAAAACTTGGTTCCTAGCATGCTGCTGCCGGGAGGTGGTGAGTCTTTGAAGAGAACTTAGGGAGAGGTTCCCAGGTCAGTGGGATTGTGTTCTCAAAGGAGCCTAGGGATCCAGATTGCTTCTTATGATTTTTATTATCTAATCACAAGGTGAATGATTTTTCCAGTACATATTCATGCTATGACATAATCCTGCACAATTTTAAAGCAATGGGTCTAAGGACTAACATCCAATGAACATCTTTAAACTTGTAATTCCAAATCAATTTTCTATGCTGTTTAAATTACTTGAGTTTTAGTGTTTTTATTTATTATCTAGTAAATGTTCTGCTGTCGTTTGTTAGAGTAGATTAAAAATAAGACCATACCCCTAACTCTCAAAGTGGCCTACTTTAGAGGAAATATCTTCACAGAGATGTTAAAATTGAAATGAAGACACAATGGTTGGCCTTAATCTAATGTGACTGATGTCCTTATAACAATAGGTCACTTGGCAGTAGACATGCATAGAAGGACAATAGGAAGAGACAGATGGAGAATCTATACACCAAAGAGACCTAAAACATATTTCCTCAAAATCTACAGAAGGAACCAACCCTTTAACACCTGTACTTGGACTTTTGACTTCCAGAACTGTAAAAGAATGAACTTCTGTTGGCTAAGTTTTTGTTAAAGTTTGCATAAGGCTATGAATTTGAAGGAGGGTGGGGAGGGGTATATGTGAGGGCTTGGAGGATGAAAAGGGAAAGGGGAAATGTTGTAATTAAAATATAATCTCAGGTATGGAGAGGGTCAAGTAGGTTGTCTTATTTTGGGTTTTATTGCTATGAGGAGACAAGGTGATCATGATGACTGTTATAAAGGAACACATAATTGCGGCTGGCTTACAGTTTCAGAGGTTTAGTACATTATCATAATGGTGGGAAGCATGGCAGTCTCCAGGCTGACATGCTGTTAGAGATGGATCTGAGAGTTCTACAGCTTAATCTGAAGGCAACAAGGAGAGACTATATATCTCATTGAGCATAGTTTGAGCATAAATATTCTCAAAGCCTGCCTCTATAGTGACACAAGGACTCCAACAAGGCCATACCTACTACAATAAGGCCACACCTCCTAACAGGGCCTCTCCCTTTGGGCCAACATTCTAGCACATGAGTGCATGGGGGCCGTTTCTATTTAAACCACCACGTAGTCATGTTCCTTTTGGAGCTCATGTATAGAGCTTTATGGCACCACTCATCAGCAGAGACAGGGTACCTTTGCCTATAATAGTAGTCCAGGCTATCTTTTGTATTCTCCATGGTTGCCCTAGTAAACAACTATGTACTACTTGCCCATTGCTCGTGGATAGCCAATGTGTGTGTGTGTGTGTGTGTGTGTGTGTGATTTAAATATTATATTTATTACTTTTGTTGTGTGTATCTGCACAAACTTTTGTGTTTGCAAGTGTGTGTGTTGCAGTGTAGGTGCGGCTGACCAAGAACAATTTTCAGGAATTGATTCTCTCTTTTTACCATGTCGAGGTAAGATCTCTCTTGTTTTTTTTGCAGTTTTCTCCATTGGAGTGATGCTGGTTGTGTGAGCCACACTCTAGGGCAATTCCCAGGAGCAATTGACCAACACAAAGCAAACTATATGGGTTTTGTTTGTGTTTAGAATTCCTTTTTTGCCTTACTTTCTTTGTTTGTTTTAAATTTTGAGGGTTTTGTTTGTTTTTGTGTAAGAAGAATAAATGAAATCAGTTTGGCAGGGAGAAGGGGAGAGTGTGGGAGTTGAGAGAAAGGAAAGAATGGATCACAATATTTCAAATAAAAATTTAAAAATGAGGAAAAAAATCCTTAAGTTCTGGAACAGAATGTATGTACAAGCTAAATGGCAGCTCTGAATAGAGATCTAGGGTCAGATAGCAGAGAAAAACAAATCATACTCATAATTTGAAAATGAGGAAAAGTCTTGAGTACTTAACAACAGAAGTCCTATAGATAACAGGTAAGCACAAAGATAGGGATAAGGAGTAGCTATTGAGATGTGTGAACTCAGTGTAGCATTTAGAACAAGTGTTCATCTGCTAGAGTCACTAAATCAAGTGCATACTGACAGGAAATGCTAATGAGCATGTGGAGCAGCGGAATGCTCATACACAGCCCAGGGGAACACAAAAGGATAGGTTTATTCTGCAAAACAGGTTGACATTTTGTTATATCTATATATACTTGCCATAGGACCAAAGACCCCCACTCTGTATATGCTGCGTGTTTACCATACAGCATCAAATGCAATGTTCTTACAGAACTTGGATATGCATCTTTGTAGAAATTCTATTCATAATTGCCTCAAACTAAAAAGAGCCCAAATATCTTTCAGAGACAAAAAGTAAATGAAGTATGGTGCATTGGGGCAATGGAGTCCTATTAGGAAGTGAAAATGAACGGATTATTAATAAACGTTGGCTCCATTTTGAAGACTCTATGGTCTCGACGGTCAAATACGATTCCATTTGTATAACATTGTTGAAAAGATAAAACCTTAATGACAGATACCAGATCAGAGATGCCAGGGGTTAGAGATGTGTGGGAAATTTGATCATAAAGCTGTAGGATGAAGCAGTTGATGAGTGATAGACTATTTTAGATCCTGACTGGACCAACCACATGAATGTAGACTCTCTTGAAATCTTTGCGATAAGGCTCAGCATGCTCATGTATAAAAGCCTTTCATTTTTATATCTGTTAATATACTTTTATAATAGGAAGTCAAATGGGAATTACTTCTAAATTCTAAGATCCCATAGTCCTAGTAAATAAGCTTCCATTTTCTTTATTATTAAGTAGCAGACATCATTGTTGTAGATTTTAGAGAATTTTTCAACATGAGCAAGCTTACAATAACAGTCTTAGTGATTAAGCTTATCTTGACTTTCAGTGAGGCTGTTTCAGTGTTACTCCCTATTGTTTCCTCTTCTGTTTTTGTTTCTGGTGCTGGGGAATTAAATGCCGGGCCTTATATATTTTAGGCAAGGCCTCTTTGACTGAGGTAAAACCCTAGGCCTTAAATCCTCATTTGTTAATCATTTTCTTGATATATATCCTTGTATTCTTTTAAAGTTCACTAAACCTTGATGAGGAAAATGTTGTTTTGTGAAATAGCTTGAAAACATAAACAAATGTCTCTATAAATACTATCCTTCTCCTAAGAGAAATGCACTAGGTTGGATGCTATTGTGTTTCCATCTGTGCTCGGCTCTTATGTTGATCTCTGTGGTATCACTGTGAGATGGACTTTCTTTCTTTCTTTCCTTCTTTCTTTCTTTCTTTCTTTCTTTCTTTCTTTCTTTCTTTCTCTCTTTCTGTCTCTCGGTCTCTCGGTCTCTCGGTCTCTCTGTCTCTCTGTCTCTGTCTGTCTCTGTCTCTGTCTCTGTGTCTCTCTCTCTCTCTCTCTCTCTCTCTCTCTCTCTCTCTTTCTTTCTTTCTTTCTTTCTTTCTTTAATGTATGTGTGCTCTGCTGCATATATAACTGCCTGCCTGAAGAGGGCATCAGTTTCCCTCGATAGATGGTTGTGAGCCACCATGTGGTTGCTGGGAATTGAACTCAGGAACTCTGGAAAAACAGTCAGTGCTCTTAACCACCGAGCCATCTCACCAGTCCGAGATGGAATCTTAAGAGGTAATTACTGTACCTAACCTCTTTAACTATAGAGACATCGAGGCTGTAGAACTTTTTCTTACCTCATCACAGAATATGGATGACATAAGAGCATAAGCAAAAGGTAAAAGCTAATTTTTTTTAAAAAGGCCATCCCAAATATGCCTAGCACTGATGTGAGATCACTTTTACAGAATGTTTGCTGGAAGGTTGGAACGATCTTTGGGAACTGGAGTACCCTCTCTTTATGCAGCTGTCAAATACCTACCCTGAAAACAAGTTCTCTCTTTGTACTTTGGGTATCTGACTCATAACTGCTGTCACTTGGTGGTACAGTGACTTAGGAAACAAAAGACACTTCCTCAGTATTTTTCTTCTATGTTATCTACCATCACAGAAGGCACCTAGTGCAAGAGGCTCCTAAATCTGTCACTCCAGAAAGCATGGGATAGAGAGCACTTGCCAAGTCTGTACCACCAGGCAGGCCCCCAGCAGAGGCTACAGCACATTGGGATTATTCATTTACACTGAAGTGAGAATGTGAATAACAATAATTAAAAAAATTATAGCAACTGTCTAGGAAGGACTATAGGTACCAAAAGACAAAATCCAACTTAGGCAAAAGAAATATGTGGGTAGTACATAACTCCCTCAGTGTTGCTCATAAATCCTGACTCTACTTTTACTATATTAGGAATTTTCTAACCCTCAGTAACAAAAAGGCAACTAAAGGAATTCCTAGGACTAACTGATTATTGCCAGAATCATACTCTAAACAATCCATTAATTGTTCAACCACTATCTAAGAAGATGGAGCAAGGTCAAGCAGATGCCACCTGACTAGGCCTGGTGTGTGTCTTTGAGAGAATTATCACATGAGGAAGGACACAAGACTTGTGGCTCACAGGTTAAATAAAGTAGACTTTAAAAAAGTATACGTTTTCTAAGTTGGATATAAGAATTTGAGAAAAGGAAGGAGACCGAGTTTGTGATATGGTCTCTGGTAGGTTACCCACAATCTACTGGATGGCCCTACACCCATGGGAAGTGATCAACAGCACAAGCATGCATTGGACTTGGTGGTTATAAAACAAAAAAGAAAGAACAAGGTGTTGGGAGGGGTGAAGGGTGGTGTTGGGAACAGTTGGGGCTGATGAAGAAATATGATAAAAATTCATTATATTATTGTAGGAAATTCTCAATGGATTAATAACAATTTCACACTTTTAAACAATAAAAATCATTAACACGAACCCTCTCAAGTTCAAGAGCAGTAGTTTCTCCCATTTTGGTTTGACTGCCCCTCTCTCATTTTACTTCTCACTGGAAAGATAAATCATTTCCTCAGTCAATTAGTTTAGGAAATACTTGCCATGTGGTAGGCATTCTTCCCAGAGTGGGATTATAGGGGTGGAAAAAATAAAGCAGTTTCCTTCATAAAAGGTAAAGTCTAGGAAGATTAGCAAGCAAATAGTATATTACTTACTGACAAAGAGAAGGAAGCAGAGTATTGTAGCCATTGTCATGTCAACAGGACAACTGAGAAGTCTTTAGTCATATGCCATGTAGATAGATACTGGGAGGCAAGGAAGGAAATCATGTAGGTACTTCTTGCACACCATGTTTAATGAACAAAGAGACCACGTTTCTGGAGCAGAGTGAGGCCAGAGGGCAGAATCCAGAGAGGAGGCCAGAGAGGAGCTGCAGATAGCAGAGCAGGGGTGCACTGGGGTCCCTGTAGGCTTCTGTGGCTTTTCTTCTTGGCTATGAGAAGCTACTGGAGCATGTTGAATGGGCAGTTGGTTTTTTCATAATACACCCCCAGGAATCACATAGTTGTCCCAGTATCTGTGATGCAAGCTCCCATCTTACTCCTCAGGGTGCAGGTTACACAGGTGAAAACTGATCCTCACTAATGATGAGTAATTAAATATGAGCCTATGGATAAAAAAAAAGCCTTAACATTATCCTATGGTCACTATGGTCACTTCAGAGTTAAGAAGTTTAGTACTTAAGAAGATAAAATTCCTGTAATATGACCCACTCTGGGATCAAGGATTCCATCTTCTATTCTTTTAGGTGTATTTATACCAATCTCTTCAGGAGCACTGAAACAGTATACTCATCAATGCAATAGAGTATGAAGACCTGGGTTTACCTACTTGACCATTCCTTAATTCTACAATTTTTGTAAATGGACAAAACAATGTATGTTCAGTGAACAGGTATTATGCACTATCTATTGAACATTCTAGAAATGCAGGATAATAAGCCTCACAATGGTATTTAGAGCCCAGTACATTACATCTGTATCTTGTTTGGTACTGAATATCAAACTTAGGGCCGTGAGCATGCAAAGCAAGGTCTTTACCCCATGAGCTACACCTCCAGTACTTCCCCCACTTAGACTTCATTTAGAAAAGTTTATAGTATAGCACAATGAAACTGAGTTCCAGAGATGATGGATGCTAAAGGTCTCGATGTCATCAGTTTATCATGAAATGGAGGCATGAAACTGTTCATAAGATGGAATGAACACTTCAGTGGAAAGGGATGCTTCCTGTGGCGCCATTCCAGTGGCTGTTTCTTTATATGTATCAGTTAATTGTACTTTCCCTAGATGAATAGAAACAGTTTTTTCTATTCTGTCCTGCATTATGTTTCTTTCAATCATGCTAGAATGATTCTCCAGCTCCATTTCTTAGCATTGAAACTGTAATTTGTATCAATACTGTTTTGTAAAAGCATCCCCACTGTTTGTTACTTGGAAGTGGCTATAGTCCTTTGTTGGCACAATTCCTTTCATTACCTCGCCTTGGACTGAAGAAAAGGAATTGAAGTGTCTTCTGCTACTCAGATGGCATATTGTTTTGGCAAGAAGGAGCTAGATAGTGAAATAGATAAAGACTTAATTATGAATTTGACTGTTAATAGTGTTAGCTTTAACTACACTCTTTTAAAAAATAAAATTCTTGTGAATATGCTCTTTTGTCTCAGATCTTCAATTTCATATTCATAGTAAATTATACAGCTGTTATTTTGAATTCAGTGTTGTGCTAAGACAAAGCCACAGGAAGTTCAATTTTATGTCTTTAAAATTGTTTAGTTTTACAAAAGTCAGTTGAAAATGATACTCAGAGAAATTTAATTCAATGGCGACTTTGGAAGTTCAAATTTTACACTGGTATCAATAGAAAAGACTAATTATTTTATATAAAACCATGCTATTAAAAAAGGTGATGGGTTTTTAAAACATTTAAAACTGTTAATGTTTGAATTATAAACACCATTTTATTGGTAATAAATAATTGGCCTTTCTTTACAGCTTAGAAAAAAACTGAAATGTTACTAATATATCCCCAATATTTATAAGAAATAATTGTCTTTTACTAAGTTATTTTATTCTTTACTCTATTTCTCTGAGAGCATGGTGATACCAGAGATTTATTTATCTAATACTGAGATATACTATAGATGGACTTTTCAAGAATTCACAAGGGTATATATTTATAAACTGATGAAGTGGGACTACTAATTTCTCCTTTTGAGGTGCCAAAGGAATTACGGAGATAGGAAGGTTCCCTTTTGGTTTACTGGATGTTTCTTAAGCACAGGATGCCAGTATTTGAACCTTTAACACTTCCCACAAGGCTTGGTCGCCAGCTCGTGATGCTCCTGGGGCACTGAAGTTCAAGGGAGGAAAACTGGACCACAGGGGACATGGCCTCGAGACCCCAGCCCTGCTTTTCTCTCTGTTTATTTATAAACATTATAAGTATGAAAAATTCAGGCTATCGGAGAGTCTGATTATCTTTTAAATTTTGCATTCTAGTTAACCTTCTTGGTTACCCTTGTTTCCTCCAGGGGTAGGTAGGGATATCAGGTTATATATATAGCTTTGAGACCATTGGCAGACTGAAGACAGGTATGTGGGATGCCATCAAGAGGTGATATAAGCAGCATTCTCCTATCAGAACCTCAATTTACACTTAGCGATATTAGGGCTACACAATTTGCCATTACTTTTTTTTTTTCTGAGAAGACATTCCTAAAATTCTTATTTATCTCGTCAGCTTTGAAAATTAACTATGAGAAATGGCTTTAATGAATCCCACTTGCTATTTTATTTTTGCTAATAGGTCACTGTGAATCATGATAGAATCATATAATCTCAGGTCCCAGTTTTAAAAAAATAGTATTTTGGGTAAAAGACTTGCTGCAGAATTTAGCAAATAGTGGGTAGCGTTAACCACATTTTCTCCATATTATCAACATTCTATCTTTTCAAGATACTCAAAATACTTTCAGACCCCAAGAAGCTGCACTAAGGCCTGCCTAGACAAAAGCACTTTATAATGAAATAAACAGTGCTACCAGGAGTCAGGAAACTGGAGTGGGAGATGTAGTGATGACATCAGTCACCAGGATGGATTTGGATGAGTCCCTTCAGTCCCCTGGCTCTGTTTCCTGGTTTGAGAAATCATTCATAAACCAGGAACATTCAGCCCCATCTAAGATTTCACGACTGCACATCTGTTCACCATGTACTTTAGTTAGTTGTTTAGATCTGCACATCTGTTCACCGTGCTCTTTAGTTAGTTGTTTAGATCATGATGGGTTTTCAGAAGTGGTACTTAAAAGTCAGTAGTTTAAGTTCCAGTTCCTTCCCTAAGGTTTGCAGTGGGATGCCTTTCTCCTACCCAGAGGCGATGTTCTGCCGTTATTTAGCCCTCTAATCTTCAGCACATTTTTAGTGTGTGACAGACATATAGAGAGATTTATACAGCTGGACGACCCTACACATTAGTGTGAAAATGAATGTCTGATTTTCACTGAAGTCCTACTGTGCATCTTTACCTTTTCTGTCATTCTTGCTGATTAATCCTATCGTACTTTGCCACATTTATTTGAGATCAACCTGGATCCAATGACCATCACTGTGAATAAATATTTTACAACATGCAATGGACCTCATTATACTTCAGTATGCCTTTAAATATATAGAAGCTGTGCTCTCATGCCCAAGAAGAGAAAAAGAAAAAAGGAAAAAAAAAGGCAAAAAGAAAAGAAAAGCCAAGCCTAGCCAGGTTGAAGACATTCCTTGACTCCATGGCTTCTCACAAGCAATGTAGAAACCCACTCTCTGGTGCACACAGGCACAAAGATACACACCTTGTGCACCTCTCAGCACACACACAAACACATGCACAGTACCTAACTTGGGGTGCATGTTTTTTCTGGCTCTTACTTCCATTTCAGATTAGGGGTGCTTTGGCCATCAGAAGAGGCATTCAGTATCAAGTGGCTTATGTGGGCAGATTGCAAACAATGAGCCTAAAGAGAACAATGAGAGTAATGTTTATTGGAATAAAAATTAGGTTTTGAATTCCTTGGGGAAATGAACCAAAGCCAATGTTTTCCTGTTAAGTGACATTTTGTTTTTTTAACTGATGCTGCTTGGGATCTTCTAAAGAAGGAAGTGGGGTGGGGGTAGGGGGGGGGGAACTTCAGCAATTCAGCTCTTTGATTCAGAAATGGAATCTGAAAAGCTGTTTTATTGAGGCTTTTGGCAATCCCTGACTTAATCAGTTTTGACTGTGACAAAGACGATAGCCTCACGAATTTAGTGCAAATCCGAGCAGTGGAGGGTATTTTTCAGGGGGGAGATAGCCCAGTTGTTTAAAGAATCCTGGGCCAATAGCGTTTGATAGGCGGAGTTACGGCGGTGCTTTGCTGAGCAAGATAATTCTGAATGAAGACTTTAAAAGCACATGCTGGATGGGCTCTGGTTCCGCCCTTTGTGCAGACAAAAGTGACTGGGTGGCCAGGCTTTGCTTACTGTCCGAGTTAATGCAGCTTGTTTGATAAGGTTTTCTTTAAAAAAAAAAATACATATAAAGGATTTATCAAAAGCCCTCATGAATATTTCATGAGTTGATATATTCAGCTGAATGGATTCAGTGAGTCTCAGTGTGTAACTTGCAGACAAACCCCATCCACAAGGAGGCTGGTGACAGAGGAAGCACTTTGGCGCATTTTCAGAGGCAAAGGCAGCCTGATAAAGCTCCTTGTGACAGGCTGTCTTGCCAGTCTCCCAGTATGCTCCTCTTGCTCTGAAGTGCTCCAGGATTGAAACCACAGCTTCCCAAATTAGCCTGGGAAGAGTGTGCGGACCCAGCAGCCTTTTAACCCGCGTCAGTGCCTTTGCTATGTTCAAGACTGCTGTTTTGGATGGTGAATGCTAGCTAGCACTCCATACGAGACATGACAGCAAAAAATTCTCCAAAAGAATTTACTGCTTCGGAATCTGAGGTTTGCATAAAGACTTTCAAGGAGCAGATGCGCTTGGAACTTGAGCTTCCAAAGCTACCAGGAAACAGACCTACATCTCCCAAAATTTCTCCACGCAGTTCACCAAGGAATTCACCATGCTTTTTCAGAAAGTTGCTGGTGAATAAAAGCATCCGACAGCGGCGTCGCTTCACGGTGGCTCATACATGGTAAGAGTGGACTTAAAGGCATCCCAGTGCTAGGCAGATTCTTGGCTTCTCAGTAGTGATTTAGAAAGGTTGAGAATGGAATGTCTGAGTTTTGCTCGGAATGCATAGCGCAAGTCTGAGTTGAAGGGGTACAGTAGGTCAGCTAAGAATACAGAAGTGTACAGTGTGCTTAAGTATCTTTGTGCTACCTGCTGTTTCCAGATAAAATAAGCCTCTGACCGTGGAGACTCTTCGAAGTGACTGCTTATAAAAATGTCTTTTGGAAAATAGGGAATTGAGGGACCTTTTAAAAGTAAGATTTTTGTTTCATTTCTGTTCTATGATTTTAGCAGTGGGGCTTTGTTTTTGTTTTGTTTTTGTGGTACAAGAATAGGTATTTTCATCTCAATTCTAATCTATTCCTTAAGATAACTTATAAAAGCCTCAATAAATGTGTTGTCTCATCATGACTATGGGGCATAACCAGAGTGAGCTTTCTCCTTACAAACTTTTATCTTTACATTACTTAAAGGGTAGGGAAACTAAGTTCTAACTTACAAAGTGTCACTGACAATCAGTTGTATTATGATTCCAAAAATTTTGTATCTTTTAGGTATGCCAAGTATAAGAGGTTAGTGTCTCTGTAGAAGCTGAGTTGAACTCCCTACCTCCAGCATATATTTTATTTACACTGGATGTAAAAACAGGAGGCTGGCCTCCTTAAAGCAGTGCAGTGAAGAAGCACAAGGAGAGAACCCCAACATTAAGTTACTTTGACCTGAAAAGCCTGGGCCACCTCAGGTTTCTTTGAAGGGATGTGTCTTTCAAATTAAGATAACCTTCCAAATTGGTATTTGCAGCTCAGTCTTATTTAATAGGCAACATGGCAAGAAAAGCAGGATGTGGTTTTTTAAGGTAATCCCCACAGCAATTTTGTGCCTACATGCTAGAGTGCCAGCTAGCATAATCAACCAAGGCCACTGGATATTCGAAAATTAATATGCACTGTGTTGTTTCCTCCTCACCAGGAAAAAAAAAATGTGCTCGCTCTGTGCACAATGTGTTGATTAATCATAGCTACCCATAGAAAGATGTAGCTCACTTTGACAAATAGCCAATGTTCTGCCAACATATACTTCACATAGTTAGAGATGATCTATTTTCTCTTGCTTCTGACTGTGGTGTGGTATTATTTCTTGGAGAACTGTTTGGTCATTTTGATGAAGCGTATGCTGTTATTTCATTGTGCTCGGTTGCCTGTAGAACACACGTGGTTAGGTTTTTCAAAGCCTACCAATGGTGATAGCATTTGTAGAAAGAGGGTGTTCATGTAAAACTATGTGCTGATTGGAAGCAGTCCTTTCTCTCATTCTTTGCCTCTCCTCCAACACATGTGACTTTATAGTTAATCTGCTGAGTGGTGTAACTGAATACAGGAAGATAAGCACGAGCATAGTTCTCATTAAAGGAACATATGTAGGGAAATATTTATTTAATGAATAAATGTATATGTCTTGCTAACTGAAGGACTAGCAAATCATTATATTGATATGAAGGACTTTTAATTTTAGGTGTATAATTTTCAAAGTCTGGATAATCTTCTTAAAGTTCTGATATTTTCACTAATGTGGAATTTTTGGTACTTTATAATCATGTGACCTTTCTTCTTCTTAGAATAGATTCTTGATGTGATAGAAGCACCGAGCTATAAATACTAGTGATTTTTTTTCTTTTCAAAAGAATGAAGTTTTAGAATGATTAAAGAGTCAGTTTTACTCATGCATTACACAAATTTTCTTGCAAGTTGCAAAAAGAACAATGTAATGATATGTGAGGTTACTTATGCTAATAAAATGATCTTTTAGATGAGTTAAAACAAAAGTTCCCACAATTGCCAAAAAAAGAAACAAGACATTGGCATAATGTAATTCAATACAGGCATAAAGAAGTCATTAATCATCAGACTTCTAAAACATCTGTAGGTACGATTGTGTTCACACTTTCCTCCCAGTTCACATTCCTTCCCTTTATGTGTCTTTAGTAAAGTTGATTCTCAACTTGTTTGCAGCTCCTGATTAAATCTCCAGTGATGTTTCTTTTTGTTATTGGATCTGTTGTAAGATGCTTAACATTTTCCAAGTTTATTGTCATGAAATAGGCAAGGAAAATAGATATGCCTCTTATGTATTTGAATGATTTTTTCCCCAAATCTCAAGAGCCCAGTGCTGTTTCATTCTCTTTTTGTGTGATGAAGCTTAGCATGCCCGCCTTAGTTTTGCCGTTTTGTCACGATGAAATGTAACTAGCCTTTTCTGATTAGTGATTGGCATTTTCTAGACCACGCACTTAAGTTAGAAATTCTAAGATATAGACTCAGAAGTGCCTAAAATCATGCTATTACTTTATAGCAGACAGTAGACTTCTTTCAAGAGGACTGGATTGTTTTGATTCCTGCAACAAAATTAAAGTACTTTTCACGAGAAAGCTGAGCAATGCAGAAGGTCCAGGTCACATTCTAACCTTTGCTTTGGTTATTTGTAGATTTCATACTTTGATGGACTAGACATGCAGTTCTGGCTTTGGAGACCTGAACTGTGAAGTTGGGCTTCACAATAGATTTAACACACATTTGTATAGTTCTGACTCTGGAATTATTTTAGAAATATCGAAAGAAAAGTAGATATTTGATGTGTTGTCATTGTTAATCATCATGTTTACACAAACCCAAATCTGGAAGAAATTTGAATAATTATCTTCCTGCTCCCTCTTACCCTTGGGCAGAACCATGTTGCTCCATCTTTGACATATGGACATCTGGCCTACTTTTAAAACTGAAGAGAAAAATTCCAATAACAGCACTTAATATACAGCACTTTGCCATGTCATATTCACAGATATTAGAAAAACATTCCTCTGACTCAACTGGTTTAATTGTTACATAGTATATATCCTGTTTTTCCCTCACTGGCTTTTTAGAAAAATATGGTGATAATGGGCTTTAATGGGAGGATTCTCAAGAGATTCTTTGTTTTGTTTTTACTTATTCAACATACATAAATGAACACCTATAAATTGCTATGAAGAAAAGAAAAACAATTCAGGCTCAACCTATATTTCCCCTCTTGTACTATATCTTAAGTTCTTTATTATAATGTCCACATATTATCTTAAGTTCTTTATTTGAATTTTTTCAGGGTCACATGTTAGACATACAAAAGACTTTTAATTCTCTCTTTTCTTCTAAGTATTTCTACTCCATTATTCATTATCTGACTCCGATCCATACCCCAAACTTCCAGTCTTTGAATTATGACTCCCCAAATGGATAACAACCTTACTGCTGAGTGGTGTGGTATGGTGTGGTGTGGTGTGTGTGTATAAGTATTAGGGACTACACGGCCTTGCTTGGTACAGAATATGACAGTATCATTCTCAGGGTAGTGGATTATTTATCCTTGACCTCAAATCCAAGGTAACATTTTCTGAAGCACAGCATTCGTGTGTAAAGTATCTGACTGGAAAACCTGTTTATTGTTGCCTGGCACTTGCAGCAAGTTGTCTAGCTTTTTTTTTTTTTTAAACCATCTCTTCCAGACTGGAGCCCTTTCTCAGTCATCAGTTTTCCTTCAGGAAGTATTGTGTTGGTGCTGGTCTGATAAATCCTGGCTACTTCCTAAAACACTGCCTTCTAGGATAGAAAATGTATCAGTGGGAACCACCACCAATCTATCCATGCTTACAATCAAAAGCAATGTGCTTTTAGTTATTGAATACTTTGGGAGAAAGCTTGTATTTTTCCTCTCCCAATTTGGTTTTCCATTATTGAAAGACAGATTTCTTATTGCCTTAGTTGAGGTTTCTATCATTGTGACGAACACCATGACTCCAAAATATCATGTTCACACAATCTCAAATCTGGAAATAATTTGAATTATCTTATTTACTTCATCTTTCAACTCTTGGGACATTCTGCAGCACTCAGGGACATAAAGGCAGGAATTGGAAGGTAGGAGCTAATGCCATCGAAAAGAGCTGCCTACTGGCTTCCCCCATGGCTTACTTGGTCTTACTTGGTCTGTTTTCTTTTATAACCCAGGACCACTTGCCCAGGGCTGATACTACCCACAATGGGCTGACACCTCCCACATCAATCATTAACCAAAAAAATGCCCCACAGACTTGCCTGTGAGCCAGTCTAGTGGGGACATTTCATTAACCACAGTTCTTTCTTCCCAAAAGGCTCTGTAAAGTTGCCCAAATAATAGCTAGAACACTAATTTTAACCAATGTTTATGAAATGTGTAATTCATGTCTAATACATAAGTAAAAGAGTAATCAAAGCCAAGGTTTACACTCTAATATCCTTTCTATAGAATGCAGTTTAGACTACTTTCTCAAACTGATCCACTGAATCTGTGTTTCATTCAATTTGGTTGTTTCCTAGTAATACTGAAAACATTTGAGAGATGTCTAATTTTGAATATATTTGTTGATTGAAGAGAAATAGTCACCCTGTGCCCTAATCTGAGTATTAGAAGACACCAACTTAGAAGAAATTTTTACCTTTAAAATACTCATTGATGTGTTTATTAAAAAATAAATAAAGAAAGAAGTATAAGGTATGTTCTATGGGGGTGTGGTGAGGTATGGGGAAGGGAGTGCCTCAGCGGGCCCATGCCAAGGCATCCCTTCCCCCTGAGGGACCAGCCACACAAAGGTATAGTATAGAATAGAGTTTATTCAGGGCATGGGGATGGGTGTTAAGAGGGTAGTAGAGGCAGAGAAAGGCAGAGAGCAGGAGAGAGTAGAGAAGTAGAGGCTGGCCATTGCCATGAGCACATGGAGATGGAGAGAGGGGAAAGGGAAGAGCCCAAGAAGGCAAGAGAGAAGAAAGCAGGATGCAAGAGTAGGAGAAGAAGGAGGGGAGCAGCCCCTTTTATAGTAGGTCAGGCCTACCTTGCTGTTGCTAGGTAACTGTGGGGAAGAGCATACCTGACTGTTGCCAGGTAACTGTGGGGTGGAGTTTAGACAGAATGCTAACACTCATATAGTAGCTGGAAGATGAACATATATATCAATAAGTAATCAGTGGAATGTAAAAATGCCACAGAAGTATACTGTCCATTGTCATGGGAATCAGTAAAAATCATGCCATGTATTAAGAGTTCATGTACAGAAGAGATGCCATTAAAGTGGGAGTCTTAAAAGTGAATAGGCATTTTTCTGGCAAAGAATAAGCAGAAAAAGCATTTTATTGGGCCAAGAAAAGAATAATAAGGTAACAAATCGTGAAGTACTTGTATATGAGGGAGCACAGTAAAGAAACTGCTGATGAGACCATGACATGGTATTATTAAGTTTTTTATTGTACATGGGAGAGAGAAAATATCCAGGGACACCTTGAAGATTCCAGAGAAGAGAGATAGAGAAACATGGACATGGCTAGAGAGAGGGGAGAACAGCAAGAAATGGAGGGAGAGAGAGAGAAAGAGAGAGAGAGAGAGACAGACAGAGAGAGACAGAGAATAGCAGGAGCTGGAGGGGGGAACCTGCTGTTATAAAAAGTACAAGAAGGGTATCTGGGAAGAGAGATGTTAGGAACTAAAAAGGGGGACTCTGGGGAAGAAGGGAAAGGGGAAGACCCACACACCTCCAGAGTTCCACCTATTCTCTGTTCAGTCAGGCATGGGAGGGCTGCTATCTACCTTCCACTCATACCCGGGTGGGCATCTAAGCTTCTGTCCCACTGGCAAGGGGCAGCCCTACCTGTGAGCCCCAGGCTACTTTGCTAAAGCCACTGGAGGTTATGGGAGAGAGGGATGAGGGAAGAGGTTCCCAACACCGGCGAGAGTGACTGCAGCCTTGATGAGCAGAGACTGTCTATGGTTTTAGAGCTTTATTATAGAAAGGCAGGGGAAAAGGGAGAAGGTAGAAGAGGGGGGGAGGCTAGAGAGAAAGAGAGAGTAAAAGGGAGAGAGGAGAAGAGAGGAGAGGAGAGGAGAGGAGAGGAGAGGAGAGGAGAGGAGAGGAGAGGAGAGGAGAAGACAAAAAGAGAGGAGAGAGAAGACAAAGAGAGAGGAGAGAGGGGGTGAGAGTAAGGGGTAAGAAGTAAGAGAGAGACAAGTAAGAGAGTAAGAAGTAAGAGAGCAAGCAGGGGCTGAACAGCCCTTTTATGGACTTTACTGTTGCTAGGTAACTGGGAAGGAGTTTAGCTTGAAGGTCAGAAGCTTGGGTCATTGCCTATGTGACTTCTAGCCATGCTTCTCTTGTTGGGACTGGGGGGGGGGGGGTGGTAACTTAGGCAGGAGCCAGAGTTCCAAGAGACTAAGGGAATGCCTACTGTGTCATGTAGGTGAATTACCACCCTTCGGGATTCAGACCTCAGCTTGACTGGACACCAGCCTGTCTGTGCATAGCCCAATTCTCCACAGAGAGAAGTCTGGGGAAGAGAGAAAGGTGAGAAGCCCGGGGAAGAGAGGAAGGTCAGGGGCATTGAAATGTATAACCAGTACTTAGGAGTAAGGACTGAGGGAGCCTGGATTCTGGCATAGGCTTTGATGTGCATGTACAGGTATTTGCCCTTCATGTCAGAGCAAAGGAAATGACTTCTTTTTGACAGATGGGAACCAGTTTCACAAATTCCTGAGGAACTCTGGCTTTTATCTAATCACCATAAAGCCTCCTATCGTCCATGTTGATCTGGGCCTAGACTGGATTGAGTCAGTGAGCCTGCCCTTTTGATACAGAGTGGCGTGTGTTTAGGACCTGACAGCACTGTTCTAATTCACATTCATCTGAATGTGTTTGACATTGTTCTAAATATATTTAACTCCATAATATATTTATGAGTTATGCATAAAGGCTAAGTATTTCTTGTCTGAAGTGTATGAGTTGAAAATGCTTGAGATTTTAAAAGTGCAATATTTACATATAAATAATGAAAAATCTTGAGGATGAACTCAACTGTAAGCACAAAGTTCATTTCTCTTCTATGTGTACTATACAAATAACATGAAGATTAATATATATATATGTATATATATATGTATATATATATATATATATACACACACATATATATAAATTTTGTACATCAAACAAAGTTCCACACTGTGAGTTTGTTTGTTTGTTTGTTTGTTTCTGGTGGCATACCTGTGCCTACCTGTGCCTAGAGAGTTTAAGGTTTTGAACCATTTTAGATTTTGGATTTTTGTTTTAGGAAGGCTCAACCCGTATTGTATTTTTCTTTCTTTCTTTCTTTCTTTCTTTCTTTCTTTCTTTCTTTCTTTCTTTCTTTCTTTCTTTCTTTCCTCCCTCCCTCCCTCCCTCCCTCCCTCCCTCCCTCCCTCCCTCCCTCCTTTCTTTCTTTCTTTCTTTCTTTCTTTCTTTCTTTCTTTCTTTCTTTCTTTCCTTCTCTTGGCTAAAGAATAAAGGCCAGAGTAGAAATCATTTGCCTAAAGTTCCACAGCATGTGTTGTGAAGAAACCTTAAATACATGAAGTTCTGCCTGTGCTGTTGAGGTTGTAGGCAATGATGAAAGATTAGAAAGGTAGAATAAAAGAGAGGGGGATGGGGGAAGGAAGGGAGGAAAGAAAGGAAAGAACAAAGGAAGGAGAGAGAGGGAGTGGGCAGAGAGAGAGAGAGAGAGAGAGAGAGAGAGAGAGAGTTGGTCAATTGGAGCTACACTCTTAGTTTTCACAATCAAGACTTGGTGCTTTAGCCCACCATTAGTAGGAGTCACCGCCAAGCAGTGAGAAGATTGCTCCGTGTTACTTTTACTTCGGAGAGGTACTTTGCAGGCTACAGGTTGAAGGGTGAGATTATCGACAAAAGGGAAAGGGGAATGTGCATTTAGGAGATAATGGATTCTGATGACATTCATTATGGCCTAACCAATTACTACTTATGGTAAACTGAAGGAAAGCATAGGAACTCTGTATCACTTGCATTTATACGGACAACAGAATGTTAGGCAGGGCACCGACTGGCACACTTCACAGGCAAGCATCAAGTAATCCCAGCTAAGGTGCCTGTGAGGATGGCCTGTCTGGAAAACCCCATTAGTACTGTCCTGATTTACTAGGAGGCCTCTTTGTGCTGTGTTTTAAGTATAAATTCCTGTTTTATCTTTTCAGAAACTGCCCTAGTCTAGAACTTGAATCAAATGCAAGTGGAAACTTAAATCTTCACATAGCTTGAGTCTCTTATTTAACCAGAGCAAGCATTTTGTCAGTAAGTCTATGAATGGGGTCTTCCTCCTCTTCCACTGTCTCCAAGACTTCAGTATATTAGACTTTTAACTACTTGCTGTAAAAGAGGTTGTATAGCAGTGATAAAGTGCTCTTGCTAGAAAGAGACTTGGGAAATTTGGCTGTTGCCTGCCTGTACCCATAGTTCTTGGGGAAAGCTTGGATAGACTAAGTACGGTTTATAAGAGCTATGTCTCCTTCCACCACTGACTCACCTTCTATCCTCTAACTGGCTGAGCCTTCCTTGCTCTTGACAAGTCAAACCTGTCTCTGTTTCAGAGTCTCTCAGATTTCTTCTGCCTTGAAGGTGATTGCTGCAGATGTTGATGTGGTTCACTCTTTTATCTCCACAATATCTGGGTTCCTTACAAAAATCAACCCAGAAAGTCCTTGGCACCCCACCTGCCTTCCAAAATAGCACACTTCCCACTTCCCAGCTACTCTTCAGCCTTATTTCCCTTTTCATTCTTTTTTCTTTTCTTTTGTTCTTTGATTTCCTTCCTTCCTTCCTTCCTTCCTTCCTTTCTTCCTTCCTTCTTTCCTTCCTTCCTTCCTCCCTTCTTCTCTCTCCCCCTCCCTCCTCTGTTCCTTCTTTTGTTCATGAGACAGGGTCTCATGTAGCCCACTTTGAGGTATCTATATAGCAAGGGTTGACCTTGACTTTCTCCTCTACCTCCAGCATGTACCCCCAAACCCATTTTATGCAACCCTGTGGTCCAACCCAGGGTTTCTTGCACACTAGTCAAGCGCTCTATAGACCAAGAAATGCTAACTTTTCCTAAAAGATTGCACAAATATGACTTCTGTTTCCTGCTCTTAATAAATCATGTTTCCTTTAGCCTGGTATGAAGGTGGGGTGAAGGAGACAGGAGTTTAGCTGATGATTATCCTACAGGCATGCTTACTCTGTTCACCTCTCAATAGACATGGGTCCCTGTACTGGCTAATTTTGTGTCAACTTGACACAGCTGGAGTTACCACAGAGAAAGGAGCTTCAGTTGAGGAAATGCCTCCATGAGATCCAGCTGCAAGGCATCTTCTCAATTAGTGATCAAGGGGGAAAGGCCCCTTGTGGGTGGGACCATCTCTGGGCTGGTAGTCTTGGGTTTTATAAGAGAGCAGTCTGAGCAAGCCAGTAAAGAACATCCCTCCATGGCCTCTGCATCAGCTCCTGCTCTCTGACCTGCTTGAGTTCCAGTCCTGACTTCTTTCAGTGATGAACAGCAATGTGGAAATGTAAGCTGAATAAACCCTTTCCTCCCCAACTTGCTTCTTGGTCATGATGTTTTGACCAGGAATAGAAACCCTGACTAAGACAGTCCCTTTCAGCCAATAGTGCAGCTTTATTTTGCTTCCTGCTTTGTACTCAGTGATATGGAAGCTGCAGTTCCATTGTAGCACCGCATTGTAGGATAAATGCTTTACATATGAACCAGTTCATTAAGCCACTGGACACAAGTCATACTACCTAGAGTGTAGTACTATAAAGCCATGCTTCTCTGTAGCGCTGAACAACTGATACTTATTTATGTAGCGATTTTTCATGCACCAGACAGGACATTTTGTGCTTGAGCTTAGGAATCCTAGGGATGTCAATGATTCACTGTCCAGAGGTAGGAATGGAGCCGTCTTTTGTAATGTTGTCATTCATGTTTATATCTTCTATAATGAGAACTTTAATTACCAATAAATTGTACTTAAGTAACACATACAGCATTCAAGCAATAGCTACAGCAGTTTGAGCTCTTTATAGGACCTCCCAATAGAGAGTGAAGTTAGAGTCCATGACTTGCAGGTTGAAGAACATGCCAGCCCTTGTCCTTTGGAATAAGCTTTACCAGGAGTGGAAATTTACACCTCCCCCACCCCACCCCTACCCCTCTGTTTTCCTGACTTAGGGTTTAGGAACATCTTTCACTTGTAGTAATTTGTTTAGCGCAGACACATCTGAATGGCACCATATATAAAATTTTAAAGTCATTTGTTGACCCTCCCAGGCAGCCTTTTGAGCACATGGATGTTTTTGCTTTGAGAGGTACTGAGAATGCTGGTCAGACCTCTGAGAAAAGCAATGTCTGTGGTACTGGCTCCCTTGCAGAGCTGGCGTTGACCTCCTTCTCCCTACCCAGACTCACTCCTTTCAGCTCAAACTTACTACACATTATACAGATTGGAAACAAAGTAGGAAATGATGTGGTTTCTTGCTTACTGTATTTCTTGGAGGTCAGTGTGCCAGGAGCTATTTGGGGGTTTCTTGAAATGGAGAATGAGAGGAGTCTGGTTCTGCCCTGGTGCTGTTCTGAGCAAACAACGTAATAAACATGGGTGGAACAACCTTCGGGGGATTCTCAGTCCGATGCCATCCCCTCCAAGTACATCAACACACCCCGACCCAGTTTAATAAATGTGAAAAAAAACAAAAAACAAAAAACAGAGATTTGTGTCACTATGCTTGATAAAGGTATAGAAATGTCCAGATAACTTGTAATAGCAGGATCATGTGCATCTACTATGCGTAGCAATGAAGATAGGGAAAATGAAGAAGATGGAAACAGCTTTTGAAGAAGAGAGCCCTGAGAAGAAAAAGGTTAAATTTCAATAAGTTGAAACGGTGCATGAAGAGCTCTCTACTGGCCATTCACACATTGTGCCATATTGCTAACATTCTGAGAAATTAGGCTCGCAATTCGTCTCTAGTTTTGAAAGCTAAAGTAGTGAAACAGCTACAATAGAGGGTTAACGGTATTTGCACTAGTGTATAAAGTTCCCTAGAGATGAAGTTTTGTTTGGAGTGTTTGAAACAGTTTCTATGAGGATGTTTACAGTACTAAAATGTCTCTCCTCCCTGAAGAAGGTCTGTGACTTTTTGCTAAGACTGTTAAGCTTGGAGGATTAGCGTTGCCATTCTAATGATGTCTCACACTGTGGGGAGCTTTATCACTGCTAAGGTTTGGTCTTATTTTTTACAACAAATCTTTGCTACATGCTACTACAGCTAAAGTCAAAGTAGCTAGTTTAACTGTTGTTACTTGCTCTGAAATTTTTGGCTTACAGCCTTATAGCTCAGGTAATTAAGTTTTAATTTAGTTTTAAGAATGTATTTTACTCTCTGACATGGCAGGCATCTTTCTATTGCATTAAAGTATGTGGTAGAGGAGTAATTCGTGTATGATGTCACATAGATGTGCTTAAAATCTTTCTCTCTAAACATACATAAATGTGTACAATCAGACTTGATTGGTAAAAGAGAAAAAATTTTCTTTTCCTTTTTAAATTAAATCTTTAAAATTAAAGTATAATTACGTCACTTAGACTCTTCCTTGTCCTCCCATGAGTCCCTCCTATGTGTCCCTCACTCGCTCTCAATTCAAAAGTCTCTTTATACGCATCAGTATATGAAAATACAACTTGCTGTATCCATTTAGTATGGCTTATGCTTGTTTGATTCCAGGGCTGTCCACTTTGTAGTGGAAAACAGATTGAGGGCTCACTTTTGGGAGTGGTAAATTTCTCTCTTTCATAGCAGTCGCTCTTGTCTGTAGTTCTTTGTCAAGGGGTAGGGCTCAGTGACCAGTCTCTGTCTGCTTTAGGGTGTCAATTGATATTATCATTATTCAGGGCTTGGCATGTTTAGGATGCCATAGTCTTTCAGAGTCATGGGTGTATCTTTCCTGTCACCTGGAGGAGACACAATTTCACAATACATTTTCTGGTCCTTCAGTTCTGGCAATCGTTCCTGGCCTTCCTCTCGGATGCTCCATGTTCTTTACCTTCAGGAGTTGTGTTGTAGATGTAACGGTTAGGGCTGGGCTCCAGCCAATCCACTGATCTCAAAAGCTTTTCTGAGTAGGTACATCACACATGCCTGATATCTCAAATCTTGGGTGGAGGCAGGAGGATTGCTGTTAGTTCCAGGCCTGCCTGGGCTACATAATGAGTTCCAGACCAACTTAGGCTACAGAGTAAGACCCTCTTTCAACAAACAAAAACAAACAAATAAGCAAATAGCATTTTCATGTATAGAATGTGCCCATTTGAACGCTAAAATTCACAGAGGTTTTACAAAGAAATACATTATGATATTCACACTGTGACCATTCAATATACTAAAAAGTAAATAAAATAAAATAACATTCATTTATTGTCATGTAATAGTAAAATCCTAATGAACCAAACTAAATTATATTAAAATGAACAAATTATCTGAAGACCTAGAATGAATTGCTTATAGTCCTGATATAAAATTTCATTGCATTGATTTGCTTCATCAGTATGATTTACAAAGCCATTTGTATCATTTGCTGGGAGTCAGGGAGAGGACCACTTTAAAGTCCTCCCATCCACTGGGCTCCAGTAAGCTTGAAAGCAAACGGGAAAACAAGACACAGGAAGATGCTTTGTCCATTTCAGGATCCTGAGTCTAAAAAGGCAGTATAGGGTTCTGAGCAAATGGATGGGAAGAGTTGCAGTGTCATCAAAATCTCACTTATTTCAAAATGTTTCCTGCCCACCCTTTCTATTTTCCCCCAAAATTAATACACTTGGGGAGTTTGTCAAAATATAAAGCCTCTGAGAGTGCTCCTGTGGCTTATTTGCGCCACAACCACCTCAGTACTTTATCCAGGAATCACATCACCAAACTATTCTTACCTCCTGAAGAGAGGTCAGAAAGGAGAGCCAAAGAATCCCTGAGACTTGCTCGCAACTGTCCAGGACACCACCACTGGATTTTAACCATTGAAACCCATAAATGCAGGTTAACTTCATGTGGATAATGTTGGCCTTTGACCACAGCCTACAGATCCTAGGGTAGGCTCGTCTACGGCACAGTTGTTTCTCTAGCATGCTCTTGTTTATCAGAATAACATGGAGACCAGTTGGTGAGCTTCAAAGAGCATAGCATTCATGTTTCAACTCCATCTCTAATAGGACATCGGGTCTGGGGCATCCTATCCTACCTAGCCTCTTTCCTCTTTCCATATCGGCAAAACTGGAAGAATTTTTTCTTTGTACCACATTAGGACTCTATGAAAATTAAATAAGCTCACATGGATAAAGTCATTAGTGTGACCTTGGGCTGGAGACAGGAAGCAAGCAGACGTCAGTCCACGCGCATTGTCTAGAGCCTGTGTGATTTGAGGTTCAGCTCTATGTAACATTTACCATAATACAAATTATTTGAACATGCTATGCTGTATTTCATAGAGTGAGCTTTTATTAGCAGCTTATAGTGCATCTTAAACCCACTTTTCCTATTCCTTAGATATTACTTATTTTTTATATGGTGCTGCTTTATTGGAAGAGCCCATATTAAATGTCTTTATCCCAACAAAATGGTTTTTTTAAATATAAAACATCACTATGTGTTCTGAGGTATAGTCACTCTCACTGTTCACACAGATGACTACAAATAGTCTCCCAATATGAAAATTCTTGTCTTTTTTTTTAAAACTGATACTTATCTCCACCAGGGAAAACAGATATCAGCAAAACACTATTACTTCAGGCTGATAACAGAAATTTCTTCTAAATTTTGAAAAAGCTATTATCAAGGTACAAAAATGTCTCTGAAATGGTTTTCTCTAGTCTTTAGACTCTAACCTCCTAGCAACCTGTTTATACAAGACCATTTACCCCAAAAGGCAGTGAGAAAGGGCTTTGACTTCTGACTCAGAGCTCTAGACATGCATGCTGGCGCCTCCACTCACAAACTGTCCTTTATTTATTTATGTCTTAAGTGGAGAGAAAATGGTGAATTAACCTTTAGGAGCCTCAACTTCCTAATCAACAAATTATAGATGCAGCATAATTATTATGTTTATTCTTAATGTGTTATTTACAACATTAATAAGCATTATTGAATAGAAGGAGGAATATACATTTACTGGACAGAAGATAGTGATGAACCCACACTAAAGTTTACCACAAGCTTGACTTCAGCATTGTAGTTATATGTGGGGTGTACTAGAGCCTTAGACATTGTTCCAGACCTCTTTTTATAAAGACGGGTGGGGTTGCAGCTGTGTGGATCCGCCTAAATGAGAGACAGTGTAGATACAGGGACTGGAGTAAATGGTATGTTTGCATGTCATCTACCCAATGGCTCTTTATAGTACTTTCATGCTTCCTGCAGAAATATAATAACAAGCTCATGTGACTAATAGATTCTGCAGTGAAAGTTGTATTTAACCTTTATCCCGATGACTTTACAACATTTAAATCAAATTGCTCTTTATTTCTTGGTCATTTCCAAGAATACTTAAGAAAGCAGAAATAAAGGTTACTACTTCACTCTTGACAAAGACTTCCTTTTCTCATTATCTTTGATCAGGTGGGCTCTGTCTCTTACCAATTTCAAGGCAGGTAAAGGTTAGAACAAAGGGTTCCATTTAAATGTACTAGCACACCATTGGAAAGAGGCCACTTGGATAAACTGAAATCTTAATGGCGGGGGGAAAAATAAAATACACCGAAAGAAAACAGTTTGGGGACTTTTCAGAAATCTGTCAAGCTTCTGATTCTCTATAAATTAATAAAAGTATGATTTTTAGGAGTCTGTCTGGAAATTACGGATTAAATTAAGCAACCATTCCAACTTTTGCAGATCTTGAAGGTACATCTTTCATACGTATGGTGTTTACCTGGGATTTAACAGCTTTGAGGGTTTTTATATTTCATTTTAAAAAATTATTTCCTCTATATTTTGAGATTATAATGACATTATTTTCCCCTTTTCTTTCCTCCCTCCAAACCCTCCCATATAGCTCTCCTTGTCTTCTTTCAAATTCATGGCCTCTATATGTATACAAAACTAAATAGTAAAAGCAACCTACTCAGCTTGTATAATGCTACTTATATGCAACTTCTCAGGGCTGACAGTTTGGTACTGGATAACAAATCTGTGTGCTCTTCACCAAGATAGAATGTTTCTTCCAATCTCAGTGTTGCTTAGCTGCCTGTAGTGCTTGTGAGAGGAGGAGGCCTCAGAGGCTTTCCTCAACTATGTTAGCATGCCTACTGTCTTTTTCCTTGTCCAGCTTATGTTTAGACAGTCATGGTTGTAAGACTGTATGGTTGTTGCTTCTGAGTATTTTTAGGAGACACAATCTCATAGCAAGCTCCCCCACCCTCTGGCTTTTACAATCTTTCCACCCTGTCTTCTGCCCTGTTTCTTGAGCCTCGACTGCAGGAGTTGCTTTGCAGAAAACCACAACCAATCAAAATGTAGAGTCTGTGGAGCCTAGTCCCAACAGGTACACCCAGAGAGGCTCTCAGTTGTAAGGTGGCTAAGTCCCAAATATCCAGCTAGCACATGTGTACATTTGATGCTGGATTCAATCATACCAATTGTGGTCTGCTGCAAACCTGTTCCACCACATTTGCCCTAGGTAGGAAGAAATGCATATTAAATATCTGTCTGCCCAGTGGCCTGGTTTTCTGCAAAACATGACAGGCATTCAGGAAAACATAAAAGTCTTCTAAAAAGTTTTATTCTCAGTGCATCTTTTAAAAAAGTTCTCAGCTTTAATATATATTGCTCAATTACTTAAAATATATTAGTCACTTGTACATTTTATGACATATTTTAAAATATATATATATATATATTCTATCTTACATGTATGTGGTCTGTGTCCCAATGTATGTATGTGTACTGCCTATGTGTATGTGCCTACAGAGATGAAAAGATGGCATTGGGTCTCCTAGAACTAGTGTTACAGGTAGATGTGAGAAGCCCAGTGTGGATGAGGGTGATAGGACTTGGTCCTCTGCAGTGAGTAATCCCAACTGCTGAGCCATCTCTCCAACCCCCACTTTATGCAATGTTTGAAAGAGCTTTTGCCAAGCACTTAGTGCTTTGGGCATCTCCCAGCACCCTCTCTCTTCTTCTATTTTGTAAACATAAGTGTTTTTCTTGTCTTTGTATCTATATACCGTGTGTGTGCCCAACGCAGATGGAGTCAGAAGAGGCCATCATTTCCCTTGGAACTGGAGTTAGGGATGGTTGTGAGCAGCTTTGTGGGTACTGAGAATTGGATCCAGGTTCTTTGTAAGAATAACCAGTGCTCTTAACCACTGAAACATCTCTCTAGCCCTGTTTCAAAATTCTAATGGTATTGCTAAATTTGACCTTTTTTTATTTTAATTTATTTTTTTATTAGGTATTTTCCTCGTTTACATTTCCAATGCTATCCCAAAAGTCCCCCATACTCACCCCCCTGATCCCCTACCCTCCCACTCCCCCTTTTTGGCCCTGGCGTTCCCCTGTACTGGGGCATATAAAGTTTGCAAGTCCAGTGGGCCTCTCTTTGCAGTGATGGCCGACTAGGCCATCTTTTAATACATATGCAGCTAGAGACAAGAGCTCCGAGGTACTGGTTAGTTCATATTGTTGTTCCACCTATAGGGTTGCAGATCCCTTTAGCTCCTTGGGTAATTTCTCTAGCTCCTCCACTGGGAGCCGTGTGACCCATCCAATAGCTGACTGTGAGCATCCACTTCTGTGTTTGCTAGGCCCTGGCATAGTCTCACAAGAGACAGCTAATTTCACCTTTTTTTAAAGTGCTGTTTTCACTTTCATTCCTTTCTTTTTAGATTTGAATCTGCTCCTGTTAGGGTAAACATCTCCCTGGGTAATTAATCACGCTGGGATCTGGAACACTAGCAGGAAGCCAGGTAGTTTGTTACTGAGAGTAAAGAGGAAATCTTTCCCAAAGCAGAGAACAAGAAAAGCAGTATGTAGAATGTTCCACATTGAAAGGGGGGGATGAGTCGGAGAATTACATCACATGCTTCTATCATTTAGCTAGGTTCTTCACTTATAACTGGTGATATGAGGCTTCCTGCGATTAGGGAACTGAGAGTTGGCCCAAGTGTTGAGATTTAGTTTGACATTTCTGGCAATGACCTCAACCCAGTTCACCTCCTTTGTAACTAAACTCTAGCCCCCAACTTTTGTGGGGAGGCATCCAGTAAAATCACACATCTCCTCATTAAGAGTCTTCTTAGAGTGAGGGCCTGGCAAATTTATTTCGAGTTAAGCATCATTGGCTCACGGGGCTCAGTGTATAGGTCTGTTGAGGGAATAAACATTATAGAGGAAACATTAGTCTCTACTTACACAATCAGCAAACTCTTCAATCATTCTTTCACCCTTTCATTCAAGTGAACCACCCACCCCCTTCGCCTCCTGTATCTGCAGACCTCTCACCCTCTACCACAGTCCGCATCACCCTCTGACCACACACTACTGTTTTGTTTCCCTGTGTTGGAAAACATCTACTATCTGCTTACAGAACCTGTCTCTTGCTAGCAGTACTCCAGACTCCAGAGTGATTAATTGCTCAAGAAAAAAGGAAGTCATCTAAGAAGGTTAACCTTTGTCCCTGATGTCCCCACATCATCAGCGTCGCATCTTGCTATTGATTTGTCTCAGTCCACAGATCTGCTAGCCCTGTGTTCTGCACAGCATTCTCTGCGGCTCCTTGAGATCCTCCATCTCTTACCTTAGTTCTGAAACCTTGTAATTTCCCACGCCACTCTCCTAGGTCCCTCCCTTGAAGTTAGTCCCTTTAGAAAGTTCTAAACAGTTTTTTTTTTCCTCCTGTTGCTACTGCAAGCTTGGAGGTTTTGGTGTCTGTGCACCGGGCATCTTGGCTAGCTTTCTTGCTACACGGAGTTCCACCCACAGCTGAGATACAAGGATCATCCACCTTGCTGAGCACTACCCTGGCTTGTTTGCCAGGGTATCAGTGTCATACTAAACAGGCTGGCTGCTCTTCCTGTTTTTCTCATCAGATTTGCCCTGGCCTCAAAGCTCTATATGTTGGGATGCCCTGAAGGATTTAGATCATGTTTTGATTTATTGTTCTCTACACTCTCTGCTTAGATCATGACTTAGACACATGATTTAATCAGCATCCATATGCTGTTGATCCCCACATTTCTAGCTATGGCCACATCCTATCTGTACAGGTAGCATTCAGTACATTCTAAATCCATATCATGGATTTTGCCCCTCGCTGGTCCCAGGTTCCTCATCACAGTGAGATACAATTCCATTTTTCTAATTGCTAAGGGTAGGAATTGTGAAATCTTGCACAGGACTCTGTGTTCTCTGACTGTTTGGGTAGCTTCTGTTTTTAAGACCTAAGTTCTCAAGTTGAATGAGAGAGGAAAATGAGACTTTAAGATACACTATGACAGATAAAATGGTAATTATAACGACACCATCCCCAAAGTGGTAATTCTATGTGTAAAAGTAGTATATGTATTCTATATATGACACAAACAGACATATATGTGACAGCAAGGCACAGATAGTGATCTTATAGGAAGGAGACTCCAGTTCACATTAGTCATGAGATTACAGACAAATGCTAAGTGTCTTTCTCCACTCCATTCACTATGCAAATAAAAGTTAATATGTGCAAGTGAGAGCTAGATCAGATAACTGACATGCAGAACAAACATGAAAGCAGATATTATTTTGTTTCCTTTACACATCTGCGACTTCACAAGTCAACCTCTAAGACCTATTACTTTTTTTTTAAAAAAAGAATATCTTGACAACTTCCTAGATTCTCGTTCATTATCAGATATATTTTTTATGCATGCTCCTTATATAAATCTTTGGCATCATGTTGTAACCATCCTCACTGTTTCTTATAGATCAGTCCTGTCCCTCCCATTCATTCAGTACTGTCATGTACTGGGAGAACCACAAAGTCCTCAAGTTTATTTCTATGAATAGAAAGCTGGGTAAGTCTTTTACACTGCAGGGCAGTAGTGAGGGAATATTTATACTTTAACTAGAACTATGTCTCTTTGATTCACACTGGAACAGAGGCTCTTATGAAGTCATCAGCATGGCAATGCAGACAATCTCCACTGAGTAAATGGTCAGAGAATTGTCCATTGGAGAGCATAAATCAAAATCATGAATATCTTTTTGCCTGCTCCAGCCAGGTTATTGACACAATAGCAGCAGCATGGATATATATATATATATATATATATATATATATATATATATATATATATATATATATATATTTACCATAGAGAAATGTCATTTGAAGGTCATTGTGTGGTAATAAATATCAGGCATTGTTTTATTAAGCTAACCTCTTTGAGGACAATAGCTATTTATTTGCCATGTCTCGTGACAACTGGCAAGTAGATGCTGAACTGGGGTTCTTAAATGCCTCAGTACTGAGATATCTGCCTTTTCATTGCATCTGGAATAGACTTATTTTGTTCCTGATTTTGCCATTTGGATATTGGCAGTCAGAGAGGGATCTAATAATATAACAACAGAAATTATAGGCTGTGAGGGAACCCACACACATACTGTTTGTCAAACAATTAGGGTATTTCTGAAGTGTGAACAGATGTACAAAAGAAATTAGCAAATAAAAAACAACCCAATTTAAAAACATTCCTAATATGAACATAATTAATTTATATGTTTTCCAGCTTATACTAATTAAAACCTCTAGTGTTTTGGTCAAGTTTGAGACTTAGAGTTTACCATTGTTTAGTTTCTTATATCAAAACAGTGATAAATATCAAGTATTATGTCTTATCAATTTTTGCTCAGGTCAAACTACTGTTATCAAAGCTTCAGTGCCAGAGATTTGTAGCCAAATTGTCACCAGTTGGGAACTCTTAAAGCCTGCTTAGTTTTCAATGATAAACAGTCTCCTGGCGAGTTTATGTGCTAAATATTTCCCTGTTTTGCAGTGGCACACATCAGGCATGGTTATTGTGTGTGGATGGGGATTTTCATTTTTAACATGTTCTCGAATTCTCTGGACATTTACTGTTTCCATCTGGTCCTCATAAAAACATTTCCCATTTGTAATGCAGCTCAGGCTCAGAGCATCGTTGTGATTCTATGCATGGCTCCAGTTTGACAGAGCAGATATTCTTCAACTTCGGATGTGGGTTTGATTCTGTGTTTCCCTCCCTCCCTCCCTCCCTCCCTTCCTTCCTTCCTTCCTTCCTTCCTTCCTTCCTTCCTTCCTTCCTTCCTTCCTTCCTTCCTTCCTTCTTTCCTTCTTTCCTTCCTTCCTATCTCTTTCTTTCTCTAAATTTTGAAATAAAATTTGCTTGAAATGCTGCATTTATCTCCAACAACAATCATAGCACGCACACCATGACAACAGGCACACTTCCCACTTGCCTCTGTGCAGTTTAAAGCTGCAGGAGAAGCAACTGCATTGAGCCCAGGCCAAGGGAACTGAGCAGTCGTCATAGTTTCTCGTCATTTCACAATCTGTTCTCAGTCATCACACATGGAGGAGTATTTTTCAGGGATTTGAACACTTTCACAAAGTAGCCAAACAAGTAGGATCCTCTTTGCTGAGTTTGGTAGTACCCTACGGAGCAGTGCAACCCAAAGTCCCTCATTCCTAGGAAGTCCTTTGCTGTGTTATTAGATGACAGCCCACGGATGTGGTTAGCAAGTATCAATGAGCTCCTTATTTATGGCTGGTTGTGTGCCACCAGCTTCATAATCTCAATTCAGTGACTTTCGATAACATCAGCAGCCCCATTTAAGGATGGAGAAATTGAGACAAGAAGGTGAAAAGGCCACAGCTAGCAAAGAGGGAACTCAGAATTTAAACCAAATATCTCGGCTTAGCTTTGGAACTGTTTAACCCTAGAACAATTTTGAACTTTTTAGTTCTTTGGCACGACACATTCTAGAACATGGCTCTCCCTCCCTTAGGTATCATGCTTCGTTTGTAGCTGCCTCTCCTCGGGTATTTTGCATATTTTAGAGTTTAATCAGGGATGAGTGCAATAACTATTTGAAATAGGCAGAAGTAAGGTTTATGAACTGGAACAGGCGACAGTGGAGAGGATGCTCCCCTTTCCCAGGTCTAGAATATCCCAGGACCCAAGGAAAAGGTCTAGATACTCTCAAGATGATGGCGTGGAATTTTCACTCTCAAGCTTAAAAGAACTGTCTTTATTTAACTTATTGTCCCTTAATGATACAGGTATTGAAAGGCATGACAGAAGTAAAATATAAATAATATGAGTTCACTCCCTTAACTGTCTCTAAGTGTATAATCTTTTCAGTATTGTTGCATATATTCATCTTGTTCAGAGAACCTTGAATCCAGTCTTTTCATCTTTCAGAAAAAAAATTGGTAGCATTTAAATTAACTTACACTTTCTGCTCTTCTCTGGCTTCCGGTAACAAGAGCATTTTGGTGGTAGTGGTGGTGGTGGTGGTGGTAGTGATGATTATGATTGCCTATAGATATTGGGATTACTGTCATCTTTTTGAGGTTTTTTTTTTTTTGTGACTGATACTGTTATAAAGATGAATGTTCAACTATCTGGGACCTTACTTTCAATTCTTTGGGCATGCACCTGGAAGTAGAATTGCTGGATCATAACACAATTCAGCTTTTAATTTTGCGAGAAGCTGACATACTGTTGTTCATAACAGCTGCACCAATGGACAATGGACAATTGACAATTGCACCAGGGATCTGATTTCTCCACATCCTTGCCAATATGTGCTATTTTCTCTCTTTTCTCTGAAATCATTTTAATAAATATGTGAAGAAATATTGTTGTGGTTTTGATTTGCATTCCCATAAACATTAATGACGTTATATACATTTCCACAAGCTTCCTGATCTGCATTCTTTGTATTCATATGTGAGAGATCTTTGTGTATTGTATATAGTATATTCATACACATAAGTGGCAAATATTTTTCTAGTCAATAGTTATATTTTTGCTCTGTTGATTATGTTTGCTTGACACATAGCAGTTTTAAACTTTGGAATTGTTTTATTTATTGGTGTATCACTGTGACCAAATATCTGATAAAAATCTTAGGGGATGGATTTTATTACATCTCAAACTTTCAGAAATATTGTTCATCATAGCTGGAAGTACCTTACATAGAAGAACAGGTCCCATGATGGTATTCAGGAAGCATAGAAACAGGAATGGAGGAAAGGGCTCAGGCAGGATAGAGCTGTCAAGAATACACTCCCAGTGACCCACCTCTAACCTATCTTCTCTGTCAATAATTCCATCACAGTATACTTTTTAAGGCACCCATTCACTGGTTAAGTCAGATACCTCCAATCTAGCTGTCTGTGGAAGCACCTTCACAGACATACCAGGTGTATTCTCGACTAGTCTAGGTGTTTCTCAGTCCATTGATAATTATGACTAACTATCAAGGATGTATTCTAATTTATTTGTATTTACTTTTGAAGTCATTATCCATAAATCACTGTCAAGTACAAAAGTCATGAAGCTTTCGCCCCCCAAGTTTTCTTTTAAAGATTTTATAGTTTTGGCTAGATTTTTGGCCTGTTTTGAATTGATTCTTTTAAAGGTTTACATTTTACTTATTTTTAATTGATTATTTTATTTATTTATATTTCAAATGTTATCCCCATCCCCATTTCCCCTCTGTAACCTCCCTTATCCCATCCCCCTCCTCCGGCTTCTATGAGGGAGATTCCCCAGCCACCCACCTACTCCTGCCTCATTGCCCTAGCATTCCCCTACATTGGCACATTGAGAATTCACAGGACCTAGGGTCTCCCCTCCCATTGATGCCAGATAAGGTCATCCTTTGCTACATAAGCAGCTAGAGCCATTCGTCCCTCCATGTGTACTCTTTGATTGGTGGTTTAGTCCCTGGGAGCTCTGGGGGATCTGGATGGTTGATATTGTTGTTTTCCTATGGGGTTGCAAACCCCTTCAGCTCCTATGGTCAGGCTCTGGCAGAGCCTCTCAGGGGGCAGCCATACCAGGCTCCTGTCAGCAAGTGTTTCTTGGCATCAGCAATAGTGTCTGGGTTTGGTGTCTGCAGATAAGAGGGATCCCTAGGTTGGGCAGTGTTCTGGATGGCCTTTCTTTCAGTCCTTGTTCCATTCTTTGTCCCTGCATTTTAAATTAATTTTTAAAAAATAATAAACCATGAAAAATTAACACAATTCAATTGTATCTGTATAATTTTACCAAACCTTTATACTAAAATGAACATGCTTTTAGTTGTATAAAAATTACATTTGGGGGATCATTTGCTATGACAGTATATGCATAAAATCTTCAACATGTTTCAGAGTTGTTCATTGTTTGGATTTTACAGTCATCAAAGTCTGAATTCTGCTTTACAGAAATTTGTAGGCTAAAATTCCCAAAAGTTTTAGGGCAGTTCCTGATATCTAGAAGCTGTGATTCTAATTTCAACCCAAAGTGTATTTAGCAACATTTTATAACACTCAAGGCAACAATACAAACAGAAACTTTAAAAATCAAACATCATGACAAAATACAGTCCAAAGCTATGCACAGACTGTAAAAGTCATCTTCATTTTCTTCACTTGGACATCCAGCTTTCCCAACACCACTTGTTGAAAAGACACAAGCTTAAATGAAATTGAAACTATATAGCTAGAAGCCTCCAGTTTCTCTTTCACTTTGGCACAGACTATAATAGATTTACAGGAATCATTTTTAGAGTTCTGAACTTGGAATCCTTTGTCCCCTACGGACACTTGGCAGCACGTGGAGTCAGTCTTGATTGTTCTGTTGTGGTTAGGGTGGTCAGAAGTGGTCCTATTAGTAGCCAGTGGGCTGAGGATGGGGATGCTGATAAAAGGTCTACAGTGGATAGGGCAGCTCCCATCGCCAAAAGAGTTTCCTGTGCGACTTTGGTGCAGCAGTGCTAAGGGCTAAGGAACTGCGGCCTTAAGTAGTCAGAGCCAGGCTGACAGGACTGAAATTCTGAGAAGCCTGCTCTTTTTCTTTGGTTGTGGCTTTAGCTCTCCTATCTGAAGGCTTGGCAATGGTGACTATAAAGGTGATTGCCCAAGGGCCCAATCATAGGCCCGATTTCATAACATTCAGATAGGTTTTAACAACAGCATGTCTCTTGGAATTTTATTTTTCCTTTCATGCACGTACTTTCACACACATACATACACACACACACACACACACACACACACACACACACACACACACACATACACACACATATTGTGAGCCTAGTCTTTAACGGCTGAGCCATTTTCCCAGTCTGTACTTTCTTAGTCTCTTGCCATGACTTCCCGTGTATACTTTCATTTTCTGTTTTTATTCAGGAAGCAGATAAATAATTGTTGGGCTAATCATGGCTTATATTTTATATGGCCATAGATTACAAGAATGCCCACAGTCTACTTGGCCCAGCTATGACTTATAGTTTTGAGCTACTCAGGATAGAAATTTCCAAAGAACAATATAAACAGGAAGAACATTATTTGACAATAATAATTGAATTTATAGTAGCCAGATCTTCATTCCCCAGCTCCTGAGCTGGGTAGAAGCACAGAGTCATTCTATCTTGGCTGATTATACTCTAGGAAGCTTTATTAAGAATGTTGTGACTAAGCTAAGACTTGCCTGGGTAAAAACCATAAACTATGAGATGGTATTTCTGTTTTGGTCTGGAGAGATGGCTCAGCCATTGAGAACACTTACACATTTTTCCAGAGGACCAAACACTGGCTTCCAATACTCATATGTGTATCCAATGCCTTTGTCTGGCCACTGAAGCCCCCCTAATACACACACTATATATCTATATTATATATTATATTATTATAATATCTTATTATAGTATATATTATATTACTATATATTATAATATATATTATAATACATTATATGTTATATTATTTTAAATATATTGCATAATATATAACAGTATATAATGTATTAGAATATGTTATATATTATGATATATTATATTTCTACATATATTATATATGTGATATGTAATATATGTGTACATGTTATATATACATATCTTTATATATATATCTTTTTAAATAGACTATTTCCCTGTGAAAAAATAGAAAATTCCAAACTCAAAGGCTCTTAAAGTGAGAAAAATCTTGGCAGCAGTGACAGTCCATAAATGGAGATAAAGCTAACAAGGCCAACTCTCTGAGTTGAAGAGTATAGTAACAACCAATGCCACGTCACTGAGACAAAGACAAAGGCAGAGTTTTCAGTTTTAGAGAAGAAGGGAAGAGAACTTTCTCTGGGATAGGGAGAACCCTCAAGAGCTCACCCAGCCTTGGAGAGCTGCAGTTGGCAGCTTCATTCATCTGAATTCTGGTAGTGAGGCAAAGGCTTGGCCAATCTTCTTCTAAGGATATAGGCTCATCTGCACTCTCCTTTTTGGAGACTTTGGTTCATGACCAAATGACTTCCTTGCTTTGGTTTTGTGGCATCCCTGTGCATTATGGCAGGAGGTTGTGGCATGGGAATCTATCACTTTTATGAGGGAAAGTAAAAGAGAACGAGGGAAGGATAGAGCTCCCTCAATAACTTCAAAGGCATGTCCCTTTTGACCCAAGACCTCCCTGTAGTTGCCTGGATCCAAAAACTCTACCACCTCCCAATACTGGGGAACAAGCAGTTAACCTATAGCCTTTGGGTTAGAATTCAAGTGTGAAACTATAGCAGCAGGTGTGTAAAGAACTGGCATTTGTATTCAAGATTTACCCACATTATTAATTATTGTTGATATTTTCATTTATTTATCCCTAATTGCCAAGTCCTTTGAATACTCCATGCTTCACTGTTAGAGTAGAGAAGTCAAAATAATAAGAACTAAATGTTCTTGTTAATGAGCTCATGGTGTTTATGGAAGGGCAGTTGTCTAATAACCTCTAGTCACTGACTGTGTGACCACCGATACGTTACTTAACCTCTTTCTGTCTGGGTGTCTGGGAATACTTAGCTATGACATGAAGGCTTCTTTGCAGCTTCCTTGTGAACTAGTGATGATTAAGGAGGGGAAGCTCCTGGAAATAGAGTCTGAGTCATAGTGAAGTCACAGTAACGATTGGCCATTAATTAATTTATATAGGGACAAAAATACTACTTCACTCAGGCACGAGATTTCAGAAAGGGAAACTAGAGCATATTCTTTCATGTCAGTTGTTAATGAACTACATCAGTGGTCCTAAACCTGTAGGTCACGACCCCTATGAGGGTTGAACATTTTTACAGGGCTCACCTAAGGCCATCAGAAAGCACAGATATTTACATTATGATTCATAACAGTATCAAAATTACAGTTATGAGGTAGCAAAGAAATAATCTTATGATTGTTACCACAACACGAGGAACTATATTAAGGGGTCACAGTGTTAAGAAGGTTGAGAACCACTGATCTATATACGGAGCACATACAGTATCCCAGGTACTTCTCTCCCACATATTTACTACTTGCTACCTGTATTACATACAAGCCAACCATTCTGTTGTCAGGCTTAGGCACTGACACGTTTTTCTTCTCAGTGTGGCTCCTTCAGTACAGAAAAGAACACTTAAGTCAGAGATAAAAAACTACATAGGTAATCATTTAGTTATAATTGTGAACAATGATACCAAGCATAATACAATTAGTGGATGGAATGATGCAAGGAATGAAAGAAAGGGGCATGAAGTGTTCGAGCTGAGAGCTAGGGAAGATAGCAATTACAGCACTTCATGCAGAGACATGGAATAGCTGATACTGCTGCAGACTCGCTACTCTTCCCATGCTTCTGACAAAGAATTGTGCCAGATGGGCCTTTTGTGTCTTCATTAAACAGATAAGGTTCAGGAAAACACATCCTACCTTCAACATTCTCAGACTTGACTCAGGAAATAGGTGCTTGGAGAAATGATATTCCAAAGGAAAGAGAAAAATGAGGGGGAGAAACCTGGTCTTTGGTCTATTTCTATAGAAAACAAGCAGGTGGAGGCAGACAGGACTTGGGGTGGAGCAAGAAGGTTAGAGGAGACTTATCTGATATGGTAGAATACATTTGGAATTCACAAAGCTTACTTAAATATCTCATGCACATTTCTAAGGCCTTTTTTTTTTAATGGAAAATGAGTTTCAATAGATCCTGTTCTCTCCAGAGTCTAGGCAGCCAGTATTTCATAAGTTTGCCTTTGCAACAGGGAAAACAGTAGTTTGTACCTGTAACTATAGTCTTTCTTGTTTAGTCCTTTACACAGTGCTAAAGATGGAAACCTGTTGAGATTCCGTTTGGGGTGGAGTCTAGGTAAATAGTCTCTGCCCACAGAGAAGTGAAGGACTTACTGTATATTTCTGCTGCATTTCCAGGGGCTCACCCAGCCTTGTGGTTGGATTTTCAGTTTAGGCCAGCTATTCATTAAATAGCTACTCGTGAAAATTTTAGCTTAACTGTTAAAGACAAGCAAAATGGTCAACAGAAACAAATGTATATTGATACACAAAGATATAATTTCTCTGTGATATTTTCAGTAAGTATTGAGGATACTAGATACATACATTTTTAAATCTCACTTGAAAAAAATTCTTGTTACTAGTCAACAGTGAATCTTGGTCTCTTGCAAGAACAGTAGGAGTCAGGGTAAGGCAGGTATCTGGGAAGCATCGTAGCGAGATATCAGGAAGATAGGATTTCAAATGCATGGTATCATTTAAAAAACACTTGGAAACAAGACATTTAGTACTAACTGGGCAGACCAAGTAGTGGTTCATTGTAGCTCCCAATGATGTCGTCTAAGTTTGCTATTATTAAAGTCCTGCTGGAACCTTGTCCACCCAGTCTAGGCCTTCATGGTGACTTCTATCATCCTGAGTACCATTAATGCAGATGTACTCGAGTCTGCGCCCACCTGATTGTGGTGCTAAGGACACTATCCTCATCCTGCGGCACTCCTTTTTGTCTTTATACTGGAGCATGGGTGATATTTTTGAGTCCTTTACAGGTTTTCATGCACTGATGAAGACCCATAGATTCATGAAGAGTTCTCATACTAGCAATATCTCTCTTTCTAGAGAAACAATTTTTGGCTGAGCCAGGCACACTGTTGCCAAGGCTAAGTTAGAATAAGCTCAGTTTCTATTGGAGCAATTCATAAAAGTTGAGGGAAGGAAGTTGTTATTGGAAGTTCCAAATAAAGATTCTACTCAGTAGTTGGCCCTCTAGCGATAAAAGCAGTAGACGGGGGGGGGGGGGGGGGGAGGGGGGGGAGTCACAGGTAGAGAATAGATCAACATTCCATCGACTTGAGAAGAAGACACGGCTTCTATCTTTAAATAGTCTGTGATCTACCTAATGCGGAGAAGAAACATGCAAACACAAGCCAGCATGAGAATAATTGCCAGTTACGTGTAATAGGAGTAATGAGGCATAGTACAAACTTAATAATGATGCTTAGGAAATGAAGTCGTAGCAATAGTGCATCAGTATTGGATGGGGTTGGTTAGACACTGTGTGGAGTTCTGCCTCCTGATATGATTTCCTGTAGTCTGTTCTTTTCTTAAATTTCAAGAATACATTTCGTCTATGTTTAACTGAAGACTTGAACTCAGGGGGGGAAGAAATCTCACAAAGTACAAGGAAAAGTGCTCTGTCCAGGAAGACACCAGTTATATATATTTTGATAGTTAATTATAGGGATTCCTTGAGGGTGGATTTATTTATGTCTCTTGGGCTGCCTACATACTACTGACCATGCTCTTGCCTAACTTGATTGTTGAATACTGAATGAAAGACTCTCCAAGTATCTCTCACTAACACAAAGTAGGTATAAAGTTGCTTGCGCTCACCAAGAATCTTCAGCAATGGAAAAATGACCATGGTTACAAGTCCAGATAAGCATTATTTTCGATAATATTTAATTACATCTTTTGCTAAAGCAGTTGCAGGATGCCTCTACAAGTTCACATCTACCAGAGCCATATCTTGGAGTTGAATAGATTTCAGAGGAAATCTTATTTACACTTCATCCAATCAAGTCACCACCAAGCTGCATTCCAACCTGTCACTTGGTCATCAGTCTCCTTGTGAGCATTTTCAAGGACAGAAGGCTCACTGTCCTGAAGGAAACTTTTTCACTGTTGACTAATTTTTAAGACTGGGGAAGGTCTTATATGAAGCTAGAATCTGCCTCTGCAACTTTAACTCCGTAGTTGCAGTTTCTTTATAGGGAAGCTATCTCAACTAGGTAAACTCACCAATTTAGTCAACAAAATTTATCAGGCATATAATATGTGCATAAGGAATTTTCTAGGGCATGCAGTGAGAATATACTTGCTGTCTGTGAGAAGATGTGTTCTTAGCACACATTTTCGTTTGTGGAGATTCTGGATAGATAAGGTCATCATGATTCTCCCATCCATCATTGTTGCATGGCTTTTCCTGTGGAGATGTGACAAATATATTTATCTTAGAGGAGATACTAATGACAGACTAAAGAAATCATCCCATTCAAGCGCACCCTGGTGAACCCATGAGTACACAGGGTTATTTACAAGAGCATTGGTGTGAGGACTCATAGTCCACTTGCCTACTAAAGAAGAGTCCCCTACCCAGCAACTGCAACCACTTATATATCCTCAGTGTGCTTTGTGCATTTCTTGAGCTCCTTATGTACTGCCTCACTTCATGAGCCCGTCCCTTTTTCCATGAGAGGGTGTTAATGAGCCAGTTTTGAGAGGTTCTCATGAATGTAGTCACACCTGCGCTGATTTCAAAATGGCAGCTTTTATGCCTTGCATGGAAGAAGTATTCCACGGCACCTATGAATAGGTAAAACCTTAATATATACAAAATGTGAAATGGAGCGTATTTGTATCTTACTGCTCTCAATATCAATGTAAGCTTTATTAGTGATACTTTATCATTAGAAAACACTGAGGCATATCCATTCCTTACATATTTTCAAAGTGTAAAAGTGAATTACTAAAATTATTGTATATAAACTAGATCTATTTTAACATATTTTATGCATATATTGTAATAGCTTATGCTTATATCATGTGTCTTGAATACATATTTTGAAGGTTACATAAAAGGTGAAATTCCTATCTTTGTTAGCAGTTTAAACCTATAGCCCCTCTTGAGACCCAGCATTTTAATTGTCTGCTGCAACTTTGTTCTTTCTAGCTGGAGTCAAGTTATTGTAATATGGTAGCATTTACTATCTGGCTCAAGAACATTTAGAACTTACCAAATTGAAAAAAGAAATGGGCTTTGAGACAATACTGAGAAACTTGGAGTACTTTTAGGAAGGCAATGATGTCAGCCATGTTTGAAACAAATAATTTAAACAAAGGCTGTGTCCATTCCAAACAGAAGCAATGTATGAGAGAAGGCCACCAGAGTGGTAGAGGGGTACATGTGTAAAATAGTGTCACATAATTTTGATCTTTTTAGATGCCAAATCAGTAGGTAGTAGTACCCCTTACTGCAGTTTCTAAAGAACACAGTTATACAGAAGAAAATTTTAAGCAACTGAAAAATAAGGTTTCTTTCCCTTTCTTCCTTCCTGCATGCTAGGCCAGTCAGTACTATGCTGTAAACTGCATGGGTCTGAAGGACTTGTTGCTTCTCACCCTGCTTCTGTGAACGGGTGTCCTTGCTCTGTCTATTATGTCACTGTCCTTTAAGTTTCCCCAACTTTAGCTTTTGACTCAACTACTTATTTCCCAGACTCTAATAGATTGGTTACTTTTTTTTTTTTTAATATTCCAGACAAATTATCCTGTCTGTTCAGGCACAATACCCTCTTGGGTCTTCTGACAGTTCTGGGGGTTTATGCTTCTACAAGCACTTCCAAGCTCTGAGTTGTATAGTGTAAATCTCAAGGTTAGGATAAGTTCATTAGTTCATCTTTAATTTTGTTTTGAAGAATCTTATCAGATGTTCATGTCTCAGAACATGCCTTTCACTGCCCTTCTTAGGTTTAACAACTCTTAGAAAGAATTTTAACGTGTAGCATTCAGTTATTATCATTTTTTTTATAAACAAATACAAAACCCAGGTCCAGTTCTCCACTTTTATGAGAGATTGAAGATGACCTTGAAATATCAATATCAGTGTTTCCTCAAGAGCTAAATATCATATTACAGTATTCATAAGCCTGACCAAGGTCAGACCTATGAATACACTCTCTGCTTCTATGTAACCTGTTTTTGGATTATGGGTAAATGATAGCCTCATTCAGAGTACAGTTCGCACCTGATAATTATTGTCAGCAAGCTGTTGTTGAGATCCTACATTATGAGTTGAGTCCTCTGTTTTCTCCTGTAGTTCTAGTTAGCTGAGTCTACAGCCTGCACACAGAGTCAAAATTGAGTGCTCAAACTTGGAGTCAGATGACCTGGGCATACATCCTGTGACAACAGGGAAAAAGATTCAGTTTCTCCTGTTTCTTGGTCTGTAAAATGATGTCGCTGATAGCACAAAGGATGAATCTTACCCATCAATACATGAAAAGAACTTCCGAACCTCGGTGACCATACTAGCATTACACATTTGCTGTTGTCGATGCTCACGTATATTCTTAGCATATGCCTGGCGGATAATACGTGCTGATTAAGTTTTAGCTGTTATTCTTTCTGACAGGAACTCCATTCCATACTGTGTAACCCCTGCAACAAACATTGGCTCCAAAGCAAAACAAATATGTACACATCCACTTACCAGAATTCCTCTTTATTCATTTTCAACGAACAAACCAACCGAATAGGTTTGGCAAATGGCTTCTGTGGGAAGGGTGTGTGTTAGACCGTGGGAAGCCCTTGGCATTACTGTACAATACACAGCAGATGAAACTTACCTTTTCCTTTTCACAGCTGCAAATCAAATTAGCTTTGAATAATCCTATTACTGTGTGCTCACCGTTACTGAGCACTGGGAATATGCAGTCAAGTTCTTGGCCCTTACTGTACATGTTAGTTTTGAATGCATTTTCCATTTAGGATGAGAACTCCCCAAGTTAAAAAACAAAAAGCAAAACATGTGATCTGGCAGTGAGCCAGCGCTGAATTGGTCGAATTGTGCAATTTGATGCCACAGGGTTTGAGTTGGCAGCATTTTGAGATAAGTATGATTTATATTATAAAAATTTATGATGAACATTTTTCTAATTATGCATTATTTCAAAAAGTATTTTAGTTTAAAGAGGTAAAGTTCATTGCTTTTTCTTTCTAAAAACATCAAAGCCCAGTATTGATCTAGATAGACTATTCATGAATGCTGCCTTTGCTTTATAATGCAAAATACAAATCATATATTACTGTAGTGGTAAGAGTCTGTCTTAATTGGGTTTGCTACAGCACAATAAAATAAATTCTCTTCATCTAGCCATGGAATCATGAACAACTTTTTAATTTAGGATACTTTTGACTTTATATTACCTTAAATCTAAAATGACCCCTTTATAGTTCCACCTCCATTGAGCCTGATGATAAACATCAGCTCAACAAGCAAAAACACCATCAGGCAGTTTTGTTTTTGTTGCTTATCGCAAAATATTAAACCCAATTTTAAAAGATTTTGAGACACTGAGTGACAGAGCCAAACAGTATCATATAATTGGTGTTCATTTGGAATTTTGATGCTATAAGCTACATTGGGAGGTATGTAAATAGGCTGGCAAGGAATTGGGAAGTTGTGGCTTAAATTATAGAATTCTTTATTCCTGGACTAGTGGAAAGGAATTAATATTCTTTTAAAAATGTTTTTATTATTTGCTTTTATTTACTTAATATTTTATATTATTTTTATATTTTAGAGCCAGATTATGGAGAGGGTCGGAGGGAAGGGAGACGTGATTGAGGAAGAACAAAGGTTGGTTAGTACAGAGTATTGGTGGGAGAGTGGTTAATTTCCGTTGGTCAGCATTAAGTGCTGTACGTCCACCACAAAATCAAATTCATATTTTTATAAAATAAAAAATCTGAGTCAATAAATTAGAAGGAAAATGAAATATTCAAATGACCTGTGTATTTATTATTATGTGTGTATTTGTGCTGTGTTTTTTTTTCTTCTACTATTACAGAGTTGGGCTACAGCTTGCAAGTAAATTAGAGGACACTTGTTTTCATTTTTAATTATTGATCAGCTGCCTGTAAGGTTCATTTTCTATTAATGCGGAGGTAGAATTGTGTTTTATTTCCCTTGCTCTTTAGCTCTTGATGAACCCCATATGGTTCTGCTGCTCAAAGCTCTTCAATAATTCAAACCTATCATGGAAAACAATCATCAAGTTTGGAGAACCTAGATGAGTTGTTCTCCAAGGTTCCTTTTTTCTTCCCTTCTAACAGCAGGGACATTTTCTCAAATTATAACCTAGACTCAAACTTTAAAATATATACAAGCAGGTTGCCTGGTTTGCATATAAGAAAGAATGTTTCTCCATCACTCAGACTTTAATAACCCTTGATGTGACTCCTTAAATTCCTGTGGCTCATGGTTGCAGAGATGGATCAGCAGTGATGAGAACCTGCTGCACCTGCAGAGGACCCCAGTGCTGTTCCCAGCAGCCACTTACAACTGCTGTAACCCCAGAAGACCTGACTCCCTCTGCTAGACTCCCAGGATACTGTTCACTCACACCACACACACACACACACACACACACACACACACACACACACACACACGCACACACGAGGATCACAGACATAAATGCCAGTAAAACACCCATATACATAAAATACAAATAAATAAATCCGTAAGAATAATTTTTGGCTCCCACAATAGAGTCCAGATATAGGTATGAAAATGACCTTAGATAGAATACGAAATGGGCTCCTGACTGAGTGATCCCTGATCTGCATATCAACTGTGCCTTCTTTGCCATTGGCTCTGCCACCTCTGGGCAGTAGCTAACCTCCCTGATGTTGTCTCCAGTCTGTAAACAGTGGTTGAGTAGTGCCTACCTCAGAAACCTGACCTGAGGACTGAGATAATCCATGAACAATACTTGACTTTATTGTTACTGATATTAGTAATTTAACAATCCCTTTAGCTATGCTCACACTAGCCATAGTGACACAGGACTGGCAGTGTGATGGCAGACTTAACGTCATGCATGTCACGTGCAATGTTCTTGATGGAAAATATGAATATTTCCAAGTTTAGAGCCTGAAGCACTGTTTTGTTTTACTTGCAGGATTTTTTTACAGTAGCATTTTTACAGAGGTAAATTATAAAGGATTCAATAAGGTGCTACGCTGATAAGACTCCTTAGGACTTTGTACAGTGGCCTTTGGCAAGCAGCTCAAAAAAATTAAAGTAATTTTATAAATTAGTAAACCTAATCTCTGCACTTTTGCAAAAAATAAAATAAAATAAATCCTATTTTGTTGAGCACAGAATCTCTAAAACCGAGCTTTCAATGCCATGGCACTGTGTATTTAATTCCTAATCAATTTAGGATTAGGAAGCCATTTTCGGTCTTTTTACCTTTTTTTTTTTTTTAATTCTGCTTCCTTTGCTTTTATTTGTTGTTAAATGCTATGCCTTATTGAGGATGTAAAAAGCAAATGGAGTGTTCCAGCCTCTAATGTGCTAGGTGGCCTCTAGCAACGCGTCTTTCAATCACTTTTATCTCTACACTAAATGACCAAGTTTTTGGTAAACCTGTCAGTAGACACTGTAGGGGAGGGTGGCAGACAGTATGAGCGGAGGGCACACTCTGTTCTCTGTGCATCTGTCAAGACATCTTGCTTCCTGTGTACTCGTTTCCAGCCAGGTTCTGTTTTTTACCTTGTCACAGTGAGGCTCTCTTCCTTGAGCACTTCTCTAAACTCAGAGAGAGAGATGGCTTTGCCGCACTAACTCTCTAGCCTGTTATGTAAGATGCTTCAATTTTATTGAATGCATTAGAAGACCTCTTCTTTAAAAAAAAAAAAAAGGAAGAAGAAGAAAATAAGAAGTATGGGAAGTGGTATACTTGAAAATACACTTTAGTTCTATTTGGGACTTAGCTTGAATGTGTTAGCAGCCAGCTGAAAGCAAAACTAAATCAGGAAGGAAGCCAGAGAAAGGGCAGAAGTGTCAGAGAGTAGCCAAGAGACCTCAGAGAAACAGAAAGGCTCTTCTCTCTCTCTGTCCTTCCCTCTCTTCCCGGCCCTCCCTCTAGCATCCTTCCCTACCCTCTGTCATTTTGTCTTAAGGTTTCCATTCAAATCATCTTTTTCATCTTGTACTTCTGGGATTAGTTTTTACTGTTCTACTTTTGGTTAATTAGCATTTCAAAGAAATTGAGATAATGGGTGGTGACATCTGAGTCACATTCCGATGAATGGCAGCTTGATTAACCCAGTGACACAGGTTCCACCCCTACTCTAGGTTCTTGGTCTTCCTAGGAGTCTCTCAACCAGGTTCTGAATCTCCTTGCCACCCGCCTTCTGCTTCCTAACTCTCCCTCCTGTCTCTGTTTTTGGATGTTGGCTTTTCCTTTGCATGTGTGTATGAAATAGCTTTCTGTCTTAGCATACTTCTAAGCCTTACTTACAGAGGTCATGGATTCTGATTAGATGCTTAAAATATTAGTTGCAGTTATTTAATAAAGATCTATTAACCTTTTTTTTCTCTTAACAAGACAGCTGTAAATATAAATTCATATTTCAAAAGAGAGGTAAAAAGGGTTTTCTTTTGCGGCTGTTCTGTGTGTGCATGTGTGTACGAGAGTGTCTATATGTGTGGGCATGTGTGTATGTTTGTGTGTGTGTGTGTGTGTGTGTGTGTGTGTGTGTGTGTGTGTGTGTGTTGGTTAAGAAAGGTAATCCAGTTCCACCCTTCTGATTCTAATTTAGAGCATTTTAGCAGATGAAGAATCTAAGATTACTTTAATATTATTAAGCAATAAATTGTACTTATACATAGTATCATGGAATATTGCTGGGTGCCACCAAGTTTCATGAGCTGACTTAACTTTACAAACATAGCAAACACTGTAAGAACCAGGAAAGGGAAAATCCATCTAGACGTTCCCTCTAAAGTCCTGGATGACCCTCTCCTGTAATCCTTTCAACTTACTCATAACCTTGTTCCCTTTCTCTCTATCTTGCTGCTCAAACCCATATCATGGCTAGTATCTTTCACTGTGTTGCTAAACCTTGAAAGAGACAATATTTTCTTTCTTTCTACCTCTGTGATCTAGACTTTCCTGTCTGTTAAATCTTCCATGTGATTTTGTTTTTGGCCCTTTCCCACTGCAGCCCTTTACCAGCTCACTGCCACCACCCTCAGCATCTTTGCCACTCACCCCCTGCTCAGGAGGCTCCATGTATCCCCTCTGGCAAACCTACACTGGATCAGCTTTCTTTTCTGTATAAGAAAGCACCCATCCTGTACCCTGATATGATTGGGGGAGGGGGTTATTAAACAATTCTGCTTTCATGCTCTCATCTCCTCTGCCTCACATAGTCTCCTGCCTGGTGGAAAGTAGAACCCAGTGGACTTAGGTTCTTTTTTAACATTTGAGTTCTAGTTAAAATTGGTTTTCATTATTGGGTAAAATATGGTGAATAAAGAAATCAAAACAAAACAAAACAAAAACATTGCTGAAAAGGAAGAGTATCAAACATCTTCTGGGTATCTTTATTTTATCTAACTTGTGTGATAAATTGGAAAGAAGAAATCAACAAATTCAAAGGATTTATAGATATTCTCTAGAAAATTTGAAAACATAAAATTTTAATAGGAAATAATTGAGAAGTCTACTATGATTCTAAAATGAGATTAGAAAGGGGCATTGGGGCGGAATATAATTGGCATATGTTGATATGACCACAACAAGATGTGTGCTGTAGGTAGAACATACTTATTCACCCAATCATGAGCTATTCACATATCAGAGCTATTCACATATCAGAGCTATTCACATATGAGATATGACCTTTATTCTACTTTGTTCCTATCAATACACTGAGAGCTACAGTGGTAAATAAAACCAAAGAAGTATGTTCCTAAAAGGCATTAATTGAATATTCACAGAATAAATTAATAATAAACTATACAATACATGTTTTACAGGTAAAAAAAAAATCAAGCTACAAAACTATATTGCTGGAGGGAGGAATCAGAGGTGGCATCCAGGATGAAATGTTATGATAGTTACATACAATTCAAAGCCTGAGTGAGGAGACATAATTCTCTTTTGTGTGTACGAAAGACTGCCCGCCTTGACGACTTTAAGGAGAAGTGCTCAGCACCTGGTGAACACTTGAAATAGAGGGGAGAGGACGAGCCTTGGATGACACCTGAGATGGTAGAAAGAAGAAATGAAGTTGTAGGATTTGGGTACTGAATAGTTTTGGTGCATTTAAGGAAAGATACAGAGATAGTCAGGCTGTTCTGCAGAGAGCTTCCTGAGTGGAGAGTGAGTGCGTAAGGTCTTGAGGGTGGTGGCTGTGGGCTGGTAAGGACTGCAGTGGGCTTAAATCAAGATCACAAGGAAGACTGTTGCACATAACCAGCCATGAAATGAGAAGGCCACAGATCAAGGTAGTTTGATGTACACACACACACACACACACACACACACACACACACACCCTGCATGTGGCATTGTTTTACTCTTTTTTTCTTCTAGTATACATTTAGTTGAGTTCCATGTGTATCCCCAAAGTAATATCTTGCTCTGTTCTCTTAGGAGGAGTTATTGATATTCCTCCAGAGTCCCAGAGAATTCAATTCCTACTGCTGTTAATGCACACTTTATAAAACAATTAATTATTTATGTATGTCCTCGTTTGCTGGCTAAAACTGTCGACTCTCCATGGGCTGTGAGAGTTGTTTATTTTCCATAGAGCACCTATGGCAGACTTTGGGAAACAGTGGCTGAGTGTGAATATTGCTATCCACTAGTCACTACATTAATAGATAGTTGAATTTAAAGTGTTTTTTCTACATGCTATCTTTCATGGTGCTTAGTTTCTTCATATGCTTTTAGGTAAAGATTTCATAATTTGTAAAAAGCCAGTATGCATTTTGTTGAAATCAGTTGTCTGTCTAAAGCAAAAAGATTGGTAACTTTACACGATCTAGACATATAGACTGAATGATAGATTTAGTTTTCAGTGTGAGGCATACCAAGACATTTGCTGTTATTTCATTCTTAGTTTTAGAATTTCCCCAGTACAGGGATGCTGGGTGGCTATCTATCAATCTATCTATCTATCTATCTATCTATCTATCTATCTATCTATCTATCTATCTATCTATCTATCACTTATCTATCTCTATTCTTTATCAATCTTCTTAACTACACATAGAAAAGATCTGTTTAACTCTTGTTTGATTCACTTAGCTGTGACCAGGGAGTGTCATACATCAGTGTCACCAAGCCTTCATTTCTGCATCTGAAAATTTGAAATTAGTTTTCTTTTATTCTGGTTTGCTTTCTATTGATGTGCTAAAATATTGACCAAAAAAACAGCTTGAGAAAGAAAGGCTTTGTTTCCTGGAGCACAGCACAGTTCATCATGAAGAGAAGACGGCAGGCAGGAACTCAAAGTAGAAATGAGGAGGCAGGAACTGAATCAGAGACCACGGAGGACTTCTGCTTACTGGCTTCTTCTCCACGGCTTGCTCAGTTTGCTGTTTTATATTCTGCAGTACTATCAGCCCATTCCAGGTACTGCCCATGGTGGGCTGCACACTCCCACTTCAATCTTTAATCAAGAAGACGTTCTACAGGCTTGCCTATAGGCCAATCTGATGGATGCATTTTTTTTTTCTTTAGGTTCCTTCCTCCCAAGGTAACACTAGTTACAAGGTAACAAAATCTAACCAGAAAAGTTTATGAAAGGAATTGAAATCACATCTGTTAAGCATTAAACAATTTATATCCAACTCAAAGTGACTATTTTGTGAATTTTATATCTTTGTTAGACTGTTGTTAAATAGGTATGAATGGAGATTGCTTTCTAAGCAATCTGGTGGGCATTTATAAACAATGCCTGATCTCTGACTCTGCTCATTTATGAATGGGGGGGGGGGGTGGAGGGGGCGGGGGTAGATTGTAAACTCTTCTTCCTCCCAAGCAACTAAACCAGTATTTTCAAAGTAAAGTGTGGAGTGGATCCTACTGTTAGGGAAAGTATTAGTACTATCTTGCCTCAGACTGTTCCTGGGCCTGTATGTCCATCTGTCTGCCTTTTCAATTAGGCTGACGATTGTACAGGAAGAGTACTCCTGATATCAGTCTGTGTCTAAGCCCAGTGGCTAATATATAAACCTTTATTTTAGCAGAGGGCACCCAGGATATTCAAGCCCTGACTGTTATTGAGTGAGGAATCTTAACACAGTTTTACTTTTTCAGAGGAACATCAGGGTCGCTCACAGTGGTATTCAATTTTCTCCCCCTTTTCAGCTCACAGGATGCAGGAGACTGGAGGCACAAATGGGTGTCTCTTCTTCCTTCCCACTCCCAAGGAGAAGGGCTTGGAGGGGGAGTAGGCTGACTGTTACAATTCATTGTCGCATCAAGAAGTTAAAATGACAGCTGACACTTCTCTTTTATAAGCCAGGCATCAGGACAAAAGTTGCTTGCTTTGGGTTTCTTTTTAATAATAAGAAGTGCTGAGGTATAGAGTGTTGGGAACTAAAGAGTGGGTAAGAGATCTGACAAGAAGCTGAGAACAAAAGAATGTGCATCTTTAGTACGTCATAGTGTTCTGTTCGAAACACTTTTAGATTCAGTTTTAAGGAAGCAACTGTACTTGGGAAATAATCATTTTGACCAGGGAGAGCCCAAGAAAAGGAGTTTTCAATGTGGATCCATTTATAGGGAGGACTCCAAGTGATATTCTATAGGGTCCATTTGGGAAGTTAATTGTGAACCCAAAGTGTTGGGGAAATGGAGGACGAAGGGCAACATAAAGAAAAATAGCACAGGAAAAGTCACCCCTTCCTCACCTGAAAATACTGTTTATTCCTTCTTGCATTAATGTTCTTCTCTTATTTCAATAATTTCAACTCATCTTTTCTGGAATTGGTGAGACTGGAAGTAGATAGAGGCCAAGTATAGCCCATGTTAGAGTTTTGTAAACAGGAAGAATCCGTAGTGGTAGCGAAAAACTTCTTGCCTGGACTTGGTGACCACAGTAGCTTAAAGATAAATTTGTGCCTACCTCCTGCTTCTGGGAAACATTATTTAGCACGATGCTATGGTAGTAGCTGATGCTGCACCCTGCAGTCCAGTGTTCTCACACAGTCTCTGCTTGTCTCATCTGACACATCTTTTTCTTCAGTTATGTCCCTGCCCTGACCATGCAGTGTACTTAATTTGTTATTTTGTCTCTCAAATCCAGTAAGCAAGTCTCTCATTCAAGAATTTGCTTCATTAACACAGAATCAACTATTGACAATCTGCATGAGTTAATGAGCCAGCATATCAATGTATGCTAGGCTTCCTCATTTCCTTTTTTTAGATAGGCAAACAAATGTTTTAATCTATTAATGTTAAAATATATAAATTAAATCATAATATTGTGACTCTTTTATTTTAAAAAATGATTAAAGAAAACATGCTACTTGGTCCTAAAATGTTGTTATTTAAACTTAAGCAATGAGGAGATGATTCAGTTGGCAAAGTGATTGCCATTCAAGCATGAGGACCTATGTTCAGGTATCTAGACGTGTAAAATTCTGGGAATGGATATATATATGTTCATGTAACTCTAGTGCTGGCTAGGGGAAGTGGATAATGGGGGATTGCTGGGCCTTGTTGTCAGTCAACCTCATAGAAAAACCCAATGTTGGGCTGGTGAGATGGCTCAGCAGGTAAGAGCACCCGACTGCTCTTCCAAAGGTCCTGAGTTCAAATCCCAGCAACCACATGGTGGCTCACAACCATCCGTAACAAGATCTGACTCCCTCTTCTGGTGTGTCTGAAGACAGCTACAGTGTACTTACATATAATCAATAAATAAATCTTAAAAAAAAAAAGAAAGAAAAACGTGATGCTCCAGGCTCAGTGGGAGAGGGAGACCCTGCCTTAAAACATAAGGTCGTGATTGATTGAAGAAGACACCCAAGATTAAACTCTAGCCTCCACAAAGATACGCAAGTGAAGACATAAACATGTGTACATGTACAGGCATGCAGAAATACCTTAGCATAGAGGTTTAAGTTTTAGTTCTCTAATCATTATAACATGCATGCAAATAACTTTAGTATTTGCTTAAAGTGAAGATTTGGGGAGGAAGGAATCAGCAGAAGTGATTAAAAAGGAATTACTCCATGGTTAGTGATCTGATCTCTACTTGCAACAGTTTCTTCTAAATGTCTAGTTAATGTTGGGCATGGTGGCACACACCTTCAATCTCAGCACTTGGGAGACCGAAGCAATTCTCTATGAGTTTCAGGATAGCCTCATCTATATAGTGAGTTCCAGGCAGGCCAATGCCACATAGTGAGCCCATGTCTCAGAAAAAAACAACAAAAGGAAAGAAAACAACAAAATGCCTAATTAGGTCAAGTATCTGATTTAGGTGATTCAAGTATTTTGCCCAACACATACCTAACACTTAAGTGTTAAAGACTTTCAATCTTAGTCACAGAAGTTAAAATATCTAATTAGACAATGAAGCATCATTTCTTTCTCGGGCATGGTTCTGAAGGCAGTACCTAGCAGGGTATTTGGGTGAGTCTGGGTTTATTTAGCAAGATATTTCACTGATGTTAGAAAGTGTCTGATGTGTTGATAAGAGTGTTTTTTAATTATTAAAAATTTTTTGACTATCTAATCAATAATTTTTCAAATATGCAAAACAGGATGGGCCCAGAGCTAGTGAAGTAAATCCAGCTGAACTTGAACACTAACTTAGTTCTGTGCAGTCTCTTCTGTACTGACTGTTTCCTTTGGGTGAAATTCCTCTGTGGATATGTAAAAAGCCTGATGCCACTTGGTATGTAAGGATCTAAATCCAACTAAGGAGGTTGGATGAAGGGGAAAAAAGGGACCCTTCAATCAGCATGCCTACTGTGTTGCTCTAGTGCCTATTGGTGCTCTGGAAACAGATGAATGCATTGTTTTTCTTTGAACCCTCAGAAGAAGGAGAGAAAAAAAAACCCTGTGAATTTTTGATCAGTTATGAAATACAATAAAGTAGAGTGCAAGGCAGTGATTGGATTTGTTTCCTAGCTCCATCAATCTCTGTGAATCTCTGGGCAAAACTGGTCAAGCAGCTTACATGACAGTTATTCAAGCAAATGGAAAATTTCCCAAGTTCCTGCTGGCTCAGAAACAGAAGCCTCTTTTAAAGCAGCCCAGAGCTCAGCAGTTTGGGTTTCATTGAACTGGTTTAGTGGTTTCAACTTACATAACTTCCATATGGTACCTTGAAGGTGACACAGAATCTAAGTCTCTTATTGTCCCACCCAAGAGCAGCTGACATTTCAGGGTCCCTTATGATTACCCACAATCCTGGAGAAATCCTACCCCTGAAAATTTGGACTTCTTTCCGAAGAACAACAAAACTATGAAATTCAGATTTGAGAAAGCTAATTTTCAATGGATGAGAAAGCAGAAGAGCAAGTTTAATTTCCTGCTTCACATGAAGTGGTATTCGCCATACTTCACCTATAGACCAGTGCTGAACCTAGGCAGAACGCATACCAAGCAAGCAGTAGAACCACATACTGTAGAGAACCATGGCTGGTGCAAGAATCTTGCTTTCTTCTGAAATAAATTCAGAGACAAATAAGACAATTAGGTGAACACTGTAAACTATGGATAGCGAGGAACAATGATTGGTAGTGACTGAAGAGAAATTTGTCATTTTATTTTTATCTTATTTCATTTTATTAAAATATAATTCCACCATTTCTCCCATCTCTCTTCTCCCTCTAAGCTCTGCCACACCCCTATCTCCACTTCTTCCTCTCAAATTCATAACCTCTATTTTTTATTATGTGAGAGAGAGAGAGAGAGAGATGTAGATGTAACCTGCTGAATCCATTTTGAAGAGAGAGAATGAGCATTAATTGCCTATGCCTTTTCATCTAGGGTAGGACACTTTTGAAACTAAACTCTAACAGAAACCTTGCCTCAGTCAGTTATGAGAAGGTGCTGAGCGTCACTGAGGATCTATCAAATATCTCACTAAGTTACTGATGGTCAGTTTTAAATTTTCTTTATGTCCATGTGGGTAGTACTTATTCTATCCTCGCTTGAGTTCCTGAAGGTCACATGACTAGGAAGTGGTGGATCCAAACGAGCTATGTCTTTATTTAATTTTGAAGATACCACACTACATTTGTGTGCTAATTTATCTTTCAGTTGTGTGGATTTATGAATAGTATGAATAGGTTGAACCATCTTCAAAATATTGGTAGATTGTTTTTCAAAACAAATTACTGCAGAAGTCTTTCTATGTCTAAACATTTTGATTATTCCTTTGAGTAAGTTCCTACACAAGTGGATATCTGCTTTGTAATAAAAATGTTTTAAAAAGAAAAATAATAAAATCTTTGAAGATTTTCCAGTGCTTTTATCTGATGACTTAGGACCTGAAAGGCTTGCTATTTGAATGGCTTTAGGGGACTCATGCCAAACTCCTATTATTTCAATATGGATGTGAAACATTAGCTGTCTTTATTACATGCTATTTAATAGATTCAAAATTAGGAGAGAAATTTTAGAAATCAGAATTGTGAAAAGTTCTATGTTCAACAAAGTTCCAATTCATTTCTTTTTTTATTATTTAAACAACTTTTATTAGATATTTTCTTCATTTACAATTCAAATGCTATCCCGAAAGTCCCTTATACTCTCCTCCCACCCTGCTCCCCAACCCACCCACTCCTACTTCCTGGCCCTGGTATTCCCCTGTATTGGGGCATATAATCTTTGCAAGACCAAGGGCCTCTCCTCCCAGTGATGGCCGGCTAGGCCATCTTCTGCTACATATGCAGCTAGAGACACGAGCTCTGAGGGTACTGGTTGGTTCATATTGTTGTTCCTCTTATAGGGTTGCAGACCCCTTCAGCTCCTTGGGTACTTTCTCTAGCTCCTCCACTGGGGGCCCTGTGTTCCAAACAATAGATGACGAAGAGCATCCACTTCTGTATTTGCCAGGCACTGGCATAGCCTCACACGAGACAGCTATATCAGGGTACTTTCAGCAAAATCTTGCTGGCATATGCAATAGTGTCTGGGTTTGGTGGTTGATTATGGTATGGATCCCCGGATGGGGCAGTCTCTGCATGGTCCTTCCTTCCATCTCAGCTCCAAACTTTGTCTCTGTAACTCCTTACATGGGTATTCCAATTCATTTCTTCCATACCTTATGACATTTAAGTGAGTAAAACATGTAACTAAAACAGAACTTTAACACTGAGCGAAACACTTTTGTTTTAGAACTTTGAATAAACACTTCTCTAAAGCATTCAATGCTGGCTGTGGCTCCCAGTCTTCCAGGAGGGAGAGGCCCCTGAGGCATTCTATATTACCTTAAGGTATAATATTCTAAGGGGAAATTATTTTCATGGAATACAAGAGCGTCATCACAAACAAGTTAAGTGTCTTGGTCTTGTAGCAGAGCCTGTCAGGACACATCATCATTTATTTGCCCCCCTGGTTCCTTCTCTTCATTGTAAACTGTCAAAGCAGTACTAGATTGCTATGTGTCTGTTGCTACCATTTGAAGCCTAATCTAAGCCCTCTAAGGACCCAGAGATAATGCTCATTTTCCAAAAGGAATCATTCCTACATCAAATTTAGAGATGTGGTCAAAGTGTGTAAGACACTCTGAAATATCTCCTCCTCGTATGCGTTACTGAAATTATTCTTAGCACCAATTACTCCTGACAATACATTTCCCTGACATCAACTTCCTATTTTTAGTCAATAATGTAACCTGAAGTTCATGAAGCATTGATGAGGTACCTACTCTACAGTATGTACTTTTATTTTAGTGTTCAACAGACAGAGACAGCTACAACACCTGCTCAACCTCTAGACACTCATATTATACAGAGGCATGAGGATATCGCATGTGTGAACGGTTATTGGAGATACATGTATAAAGTTATGGTTAAAGAGATATTTTTAGGAAATGAGCCTGGAAGAGCAATATAGAGTCTACATGAGCATGGCCAGCATTAGTGTAAAAGAACAGAATGGGAATAGATAGCTTGTTTCATGACCATGCACTTTAGATACTGTGGACTGTAAAAGTGAAGGCGATGTCCATGCCTCTGACGTATGCATATGTATCATCTGTGTGTGTTCACGTGGAGATGTGCACCTTGTTCTCTGCCTTATTCCCTTGCTACAGGGACTCTCACTGAAGCTAGAACACTTGTGGCTTTTGTAGTTGTTTGCTTGCTTGCTTACTTGGGGGCTGAAACCCCCAATGAGTCTATGGCCAGTGTCTTAGTTTCATTTCCTGTTGCTGTGAGAAAACATCCCAAACACAAGCAACTCAAGGGAGACAGGGACTATTTAGCTTAAAGTTCCTGGTTATAGTCCATTTATCAGGAAGGTCACAGTAGCAGGAGTTTGAGGGAGCAGGTGAGATTGCATTGGTCATCAAGAAGCAGAAACTATCTGTTCTTGTTTGTACTGCATCCAGGCTCAGCTCATGAAACAGATCCACTTGTATTCCATGTGCATCTTCTCACTCCATGAACCCAACTAAGATAATCCCTCAGAGGCATACACACTGGTCAACCTGTTCTAAACAAATTTCTCATTAAGATTCCCTTGCCAGGTGCTTTCAGATCCTGTATAGTTGAGAATTGACATTAAAACTGAGAACTAGCCTTGTTTGGATCCATGGTGGGATAATCCAGGATTAGGTCATAGTTAAATTGTTATCTCCACAGGATTACAGAGCAAACCTTTGAAAGGATCACTACTGGGAGCAAAGAAAGCAGCTAGCAAGTTACTGTAGATAGTTAGGATTGGATATGCTGAAGACTTAGAATAGGACAGTGGGGGTAGAGATGGGTTAGGAAACAGCAGAGAAATGAGTTCCACGTGGCATCAGGATCCTCAATGGACACTGAACAGTAGAAAGAAATCAAGATTTTACAAGGCTCTGAACATAATCTGTTTTTTTAGAAAAGATTAAAATGATTCGTCTGAAATTAGGTATGGGATTCAATATTTATTTGAAATGAGCAAAGAAATCACTGGGCTATAGATTTTTGAGAAGACAACAAAAGCTTCAAATCTCACACGCAGAGAAAAAAATCAAGACAAGCAATCCATCTTAGTATACAAGTAGACATAGACCATCTCAATTCTGCCTGCCATGTCTGAGCACCTTGAGCATCTATTCTAGTGAATTCTAACTTGAAGAAATATGGTATAGATGAGAAAAAATATCTGAGTTCAGAGATAAGCTTCGAGCCCAGAGGCTGTTGTGCTTGATGATCAATTGAGGAATTATGTCATCTGGATACCTACTGCAAATATAGCCTTGTTTGTATATAATGAAATATTGTCACTAAGAAGATTTAAAATTATATTATTTCTGGACCAAATAACAGGATAATGACTATAGCTATTAATAATATGAGTGAGGAAAGCTATTCAATGAGGGAATGTTTGGAACCTTTTTTTCATACAGGAATTCATTCGAGTGAAAGTGTTTATTGCTTTTTTTAAAAACCTGCCGAGTAAGGCACCCCAACTCCATGCGGCTGTTCAGTCAGAGTGATCTCTGAGCAAACAAACACCAATCTTGAAACCAATAATGAGTCCATACTCTTCTGAAATGTAATTACGTTTTCATCTAATTTGAGGTATCTATGAGGCAAAACAAAGCTAGCAAAACTAAAAGAGTAGACAAGCCGTTTCCAATTGATTTAAAGAATAACAGATATTAGCACTGTGGTCTTAATTCCTGTGACCACCCACCATTCCAGAAAGAAATGGAACAAGTATTTTTTTTTAAATGAAATAAGCCATTTATGCAACTTCTATCCCTGTTTTGAGAGACTGAACAAATCAACCTAGCTAAGACTGGCCCGTCCTGCTTCTGGTGGGACAAGTTCAGAACCCTTGAAGAAGTAGATAGAGAACAACAGGTAAACGCATTCCACCTCTGGGTCAGCTGCCCAGTCCTGCCAAAGAAAAGTGTTGTTTGTCTCCTCAGTCATTGTGATCTTGTTAACAGTGGTGATGGCCTCCTGTGGGTGGGAACATGGCTAACGGGCAGCTCAGTGGAGTGCCTGATGAGTCATTTTCACAAAGCACATAAATTCTCTTCTGTGGATCGTGACTGGTGATGGCCTTGGCTTCAGACTTGCTCCCACTTTCCTCATTTATTAGCTAAATCCCAGCAACGTGTCCCTTCAGGCAGAAAGCTCAGGGTTCTCTCAGTGCGCCTTTTATACCACCCTCTGAACACAAGATGTAGGTGACTGCCACCATCACTTCCATTGGTGTTTGATCACTAAACTTTCATTAGGCAAGCATTGCTTTATTTATGAGTAAACTTGTGCTTCACAGCCACCCCCATACTCCAAGGCTTCTCTGCATGAGCTGTTTCCTGACAGCTAAGGGGCAATCAGCTCCACTCTCCTCCTACATAGCAATGAATAATCTTTGCAGTCAATAGCTCCTACCACTGTATCCTCTCATGACTTGAGGATGATGGTAAAGAGTCTTGGTCAGATGCTGTTTGATTTGGGAGAGTAGAGCAATGTGTGTATAAGAATCTGTATGCTTTTTAATAATCATCTGCATGATGTGACCATCATCTTAATTTTATTTATGTGACAGAGGAAGAACTTAAAAGAGGGAAGAACCCATGGTGTCTGTGGTTGCTTAGTAATAAGAGGAATAAATGTGGCTCCCGGGTTCATTTACCTCCTATCTGGGGCAGGTGAACCAGTGCTTAGACTTGGTCAAAGGTGGACTTAAGGAAATACACAATCTTCTTCGTCACACTTGTGGTTTTTGTTTGTTTGAAACTATACCAGAATTTTTTGATTAAGAACTCCTTGAGACCACTTCTTTTTCACCTGATATGCCAGAGGACATACCAGAAGATCACGTTAGCTCATCAGTGATGAGTTAAGTATGGGGTCTGCCTTCTCTGGGTCACCCCAGTAGTAGAAAAGACAGTAGACCCCAACACATTAACAGAAGGCCTTTTGTTATCTGGGCTCACCCGTACAGGAGTCGATTGCTTCCCTGAGCTGTGAGTGTTTACTAGATTCTCTAAAGAAGACATCTTCGTTACCTATTCATGGCAAGAGTATCAAGCTAGAACTGGGGGTTAGGCTCTCTATCTAGTTCTACTGTGAACCGGAAGTCTGGTCATATAAAAATAACTTCACCCTTGTTAATGATGTTATCTGAAATTTATTGCTGTCTATATGAATAATTTTTAAAAGGCAATGGCTTCTGAGCATAATGGCCATTGGTTTAGTTCATTGATCTTGTGCATGCTCTGAATTCCCAATGCTTGAGGTAAGATAAGGGTGAGAGTTGTGAATCTGTGTTAGTATGGCCAGCTCACGGCTTCAGAATTAGGGTAGTACGACGTTAACAACAGAAGAGCACACTCTCACGTGTGCTGCAGTATTGCTCAAAATAAGAGGAGGGTAGAAAGGATTTTTTGGAGGGGAGTTGGCCATGACATATTTTTGGCTATCTTCAAACAAAAATCAGTGTGTTAACAGGTGCTTGTCCTAAAATGATCATCAAAGAATGCAGTCCCTCAGCAACCCTTCAGGAGCACATCCCACTTCTCAGATTTATCGGTGCTCACGGTAACGTGGAATGAGTCCTTTGGTACAAAGCAATCTGGAAGGCAGCAGGGTAGGTTTAGACAGTGCTAGTGCCAAGAGAGTTTTCCCCTGTGGCATTTTATGGGTTCACTGATTGCTATATACCTCCTTCAGATGCCTTTCTTTTCCTTTACTTTTATGGAACTAGGGGTCAAATCCTGAGTTATTTGTTGCTTTAGAGATGGAATATATATCTAAATTCCCATACTGATGCTTACTATTAGAGAAAAGTAATGCAGCCATTCTACATTAAAAAGTAGAAATGACTGACTATGGTGATGGCATATGCCTCTAATCAGAGCACCTGGCATGCAGAAGCCAGGGGTCATGAGCTTAAGGCCAATCTGGGCTTCACTGTGAGAATGCCTCAATAACTAAAAAAACATTGAAGTTTGGTGAGGCTCTCTGTACATTTCATCTCTGAGCTGTAGGATTTGGAACAAGTTGTTTGACCTAAGTTTAAAACAAAAAATGGCAGCCATTTCATAGTTGTTGAGCTAACATATAGGAGAGCCAAACTAAAAATCTGCTTTATGCAGCAGATCCTTCTGTTTGGGGGAGAATGAGAAATGGATTCTTGGATAGAACTCTTCATCTTCACGTTTGATGAAGAAGAAAGTAAAACAATCACCTCTTCCTGGCTTCCTCTGAATAAGAAAATGACTCATTTTGTTTGAAGTCTGGATTGAGGCAGGAAGACAAGACTAATCATATACATGTAATGTATATAAATAGATAATTCCCCAAATGAGTAAGTAAACTATTATCAAACTATTACAGCTGGTTTTTAAAAAGACCTTAATAGTTTTGATATTATCCAGTCAGTTTCCAATAAGGTCACTGTCTTAGGGTTTCCATTGCTCAGAAGAGACACCATGACCAAAGCAACTCTTATAAAGGCCATTTAATTGGGGCTGTCTTATTGTTTCTGAGTTTCTGTTCATTATCATCATGGCAGGAAGCATGATAGCAGCCAGGCAGGCATGGTGCTAGAGAAGTTGAGAGTTCTATGTCTTCATCCAAAAGAAGCTGGGAGCAGACTGTCTTCCAGACAGCTAGGAGGAGGGTCTCAAAGTCCACCTCCCACAGTGCTACACTTTCTTCAATAAGGCCACACCTCCTAATAGTGCCTCTCACTGGGGCAAGCATATTCAAACCACCACAATCATTAATGTAACATTTTATTTTTATCACCTCTCCAGGCCAGACATAGAGTATGAAAGGTAATATTTTTATAGAATTTGACATTTTGTAGATCCACTTACCCACAAACGTCTTCATTACTCTAATGGAGAGAACACAGCTCTTCAAGGACTCACTTGCTCCAGTGCCTGACTATGCACCCTAGAGCACCTGCTTTCCTGGCTGGTGGAGATGAGCTAGAAGATGGAATGATGCTGAGATGGCCTGTGGTCCTGGCCTCCTAGGTGCTGACAGGGCTTCCAGTCACTTTCTTGTAACATCAACCTCACTTCTTCCACAAGGGTAGTGCTACTGATTAGAGCACAAGAAGGCCCAATATGCCTTGTTGACTTAGATATTGTTTTGACTTTTTGTGAAAGAACTTTGGCTATGTTTCAAGGACTTGCTTTCTCCCCTACTTTTCTTCTCTCCTCCTTCCTCCTCTGTTCCTTTAACCTAATTCACTTCCTCACATCCCTGAGCCATGGCTGCTTCCTAGAACTGTGAAATCCTATCAGGGATGCAGTAAGGAGTGTGATGTGTGTAAGGTGACATTAAACACATATGCACAGTTGCAATTCTGTTTGTGTGTCACTGTGATTCAGTGTATCAAATTAGAAGGTGCTTTCTGGATCCGTGACACTAAGTAGTTCTTCGGGATGAACTGAGTATTAGTCAGGCCTTCTTTGAGTGTCCAGGACGTTCTGGGGGACAGCATCTTCATATGAGGGGGCACACATTGGTCCATAGAAGCATAAGGGATACACTCAGTAATTCTTAGGCAAGAGACTCAATGGAGCACCATTCAGATAGTCAATCTAGAAAAAAATTTCTATCATTTTTTGAGCCCATTTTAGCCTCTGTTTCCCTGCCAAATGTGTCATGCAAGTATATAGTCTGGGTTTTTTTTTTTTTTTCAATTTTCACCTCATTTCTTAACAGATATTTAAATAGTTGAATCCTTTTGTTTCTGTTTCTACAGATATCTTAGTATTCTTATACCGTGAGCATCTATAAATGTTCTTATGTGAACATACTAAATGTTTGTTGAATAAATATCAGTTTCTCTTATCATTAGGAAAGAGAATAATATAAGACTCTCTAGGCCTTGCAGGAACCCTGAGACAGACTCATCACCTCCGGTTTCAGATCAACAAGTATCAGGATCTACAGTATTAAATTTTGATGGCTCTGTTTCCTAAGTCCCAGCCATATTCCAGGAGCTATATGTACCTTAATTATGTATGTCTCAGAATATCCTAGTTGTAGTTGGTATATTTATTATTCTAGCCATTTAGACATGAACAAATTGAGAAAGCCATAAATAGCCTGACCAAGGCCACATGATAGGTGAATGTTAAACTGGAGATTCAGGTCCAAGATGGCCAATGGTTGAAAGCACTTTCCGCTAAGCCTGACAACCCTTATCTTATCTCCTTCTAAACAGTGGAAGCAGATTTCTGAAAATCACTCTCTGACTTCTACACATGTACCATGGCACACTTACACATACACAGACAGACAGACACACATATAATAAATTAATAAATAAATAAATAAATAAGAATACATAAATCCACAAATAAGTATTAAAAATAAACTGAGATTCAATCTAGATAGAGTACTTAACCACATCAGCTGATCAAGACACAGGGTTCTAAGGGATATGTAATAGGGATTTCAGAGCTAAAGCAAATGAAACAGTTGCTCATACTAGACCCATTTTAAAGACTCAAGGTCTCCCATGACAGAAGGTTGTGTTGGGTTTGAGTTTGACTCTTGTGAGGAGACTTCTAAGCCTACCCCTTTCTAGTATTATTATGTTCCTGGTCATTGTATTTTTATTTTAAAAGCACAAACTTGATCATGGTTTTCCAGCTTAGAATGATAGGTATTTGCATGCTAAAAGACCCAATGAATTCACTTCAACAGGAACATGGGTTCATATATCTACTATGATTATTTAAACCCAGCTCTACTGATGGATAGTTGGAATATCAAACGAAAGAGGGTATTTGGTATATTCCCTATGATATCACAGATCTGGACACATGCAGAGAACCACTGCCATTATCGCAGTGATGAACATGTCTCTGACCTTGAGAAGTTCTCTGTACCCTGTGACATTTTAAAATAAGGTTTAGAGAGCTACTGTCCAGCATATCTTTCTGTTAATACCACCGCAGCATGTACTTCAGGGGTTGTAAGCGAAGTACTGAGATCCATGCTATGATGTTGCTTAGCTTCACCTGGTTTGTCAATCCTTGGAGTGTCATCCTGGACACTTCTTTTTTTCTTAAACTTTGGTTTCTTTCAAAAACCAGTTCCTCTTTGTTTATAAGTCACCGCAAACTTGTAGTGTAGATTGGTACAGTCCAGTCACCTCCTGAATGACAGCTTTCTCATGTGCACCCTCCCTCAACTTCTCCTTCCTTCCCTATGTGTTCAGAACACATAGGACTGGAATGTGTGTTGTCAGCATTCAATGTCCACAGGTGCCCTCAGCTGCCTCCTCTGCCAATATTCTTCCCGGGCTGGTGCTTTCAGTGTTGTTTCCTCCATCTCATCCCCTCAAATCCCCTTAGTCATTCTCATCTCTCTACAGCACAGTGCTGGTAAAACTGCCTCGGGATTTGAGACAATAGAAATTGATGTAGACTGGTGTTGTCATGGCTACCTTCACAGAGATGGTATTAATTGAGCTGAGTGTTTGAAGACTGTGAATGATTTAGGTGAATATCAGGGATGTTGGAGGTTTGACTTTGCTTATTTAGACTTTGAAAAGAGATTATAGTCTAGGAACTAAGACATATTAAGCTAAGTTTATTTAATTGAATGACCTTAACTGCAAACAGTTCAGCCACTGGCAGGCTTTACCAATTTTTCAAGTCGCTATATTTGAAGGTAGTTTTTCATAGACACAAGGTGACTCAGGTGTTTAATTGCAGTGAAGGTAGACTTTGTGAAGAACATATTTGTATAAGATGTAGAAGGTGAATTACTTTTGGCTAGTACTTGCTCAATTTCTTTGAGTCTCAAAGAAACAGTAGAAATAGCTAACACGTGTTATGAGGATAACAAAAGTAAAGGTTGAATTAATTGCCAGCTAGCAACCTTGTGCATGATAGATATTATTAGTCTTACCTAAAGAGATAGTATTCTAGTCCCTCTAAGAAGCCTCTGCTTCTCTACGTCTGCTGAAGGATGTCCCTCTAACAGGATGGACAAATAAGCGTCATACTCTGGCTGGAAGTTGTTATTTTTAGACTCTTCCCATCCCTTCCCTCCGTAGCAGCACAGTATTTGGCTGAACTGGCATTTGTGTAGGTGCCCTTCTGCATGCCTCAGCACTTTAACTTTTTAAAAGATACCTTTCCACAGAGAGTGGAATGTTAGAAATCTGAACATTCACAGTAGATACAGTTTTGAGATGTTACTTCAAATGATTTAACTAAGACAAAAATCCCTCACTGGTATCCCCAGCCAATTGGGTTTTAGTTAATTCCAGACAAATGTCAAGTTGACAAACAAGAATAGCCATCACAGATCGATAGACAAATACGTACATAGAGAGATAGGCAGGCAGATAGGTAGGTATGTAGATACATAGAAAGAAAGAAAGAAAGAAAGAAAGAAAGAAAGAAAGAAAGAAAGAAAGGAAGGAAGATAGATACATAGATACATAGATACATAGATACATAGATACATAGATAGAGATAGATAGACAGGCAGTTTTAAATTTCATCTTTATTATTATACTATAGGAAGTAATGACTAACCCTTGAAGCCTGTGAATAGGATAGTGTACTTATTAGATGGGATTTAGCATGTGGACCTGAAGATGGGAGGTTTATCCTGGATTATCCAAGTGCATATAGTCTAATCACATAAGTATTTAAAAGTGAAGAACTTTACTTAAATGTAATCAGAGAGACATTTCACTATAGAATGCACATATTGCTTTGACTGTAAAGATAGAAGAAGGCAGCCATGAATCAATGTTTTCTTTCATTTGTAGTTCCTAGATTTTATGTAGTCAGATGAAATCATGAATGTTATGCATATATATATACATATATATATACACATATATAAGTATATATATGTACACACATATATATTGATATATATTGATCAGAATTAGGAGTTAAACTGTCTGGGGAAATCAGAGAAACTAATAAGAGGAGGGATAAGAAGGGAAGAGAAGGGGATTGGAGGGAGGGAGAATATGAACCTGTTAGAATACTTAAATATAAGAAAATTTGAAAATCCAGACAGCATCTACACAGGATGGGGAAAAAGTTTTTGCCAAGTGCACATCCGACAGGGAATCCACTGTTAGACTATACAAAGACTGTAAAATATATACACTACTTGCCCCAATCATCTAATCACTAAACAGGGAGGCTCTAGATGTGCAGCAACAGACAGAAGACAAATGAGGAAAACACAGAGATGGTCCTGCCTTTGACTCCAGGAAGAGCACAGCTGTGTTGACACTTTCATTTCTGTCCAGTGAAACCTGCATCAGATTTATGACCTTCCAGATTTGTAAGAAAAAAAAAAAAACTCGGTGTTGTTTTAACACACTTGAGTTGGTCTGTTAGAGTGGCAATCAACACAAAATGGAATCATGTTTAGTTTCACGAGACTTGAAGAATGGATAGGTTTTTGCTGTTCTGAAGTCATGTGTGTTCATCGTGAGACATTGGTAATGAATATTTGAATTACCCTCCTCCCCCCAAGGCACGTTCATGTAGAGCCCTCAGCTTGCTGTGCCATGGGTTGACCTGGAACTTCGACCCTTATTCTCTGGATAACTGTCTGCTGGGTGCTTGGGTTTTACTGGGAAGTTGTTACATGCTAGAGATGCTGCAAAGAACAGGAAAATGTTCCCAGACGTTATCATTGTGTCACGGAGCGGTCCTGATTTACTTTGCTGGGTTTACTTTTTATATGGCACATTCGGGGTGGACAAGAATCCCTCTCCTCTTCCATCATTTCCACCCAACGTCACTCCATCATGTTTGCGACAAACAAATTTTCGGAAGCAGAGGCCTTTTTTTGAAGCTAATACATATATCCTCAAATGTTTTAGTGTTTCCACATATAACATGGAGTTGAGAGAGCTCTTTTTTTTGGATTTCTTACATTGCTTTTAAGATACTACTTATAATAGAACCCTGGAGAATTTAATACATTTTTCTAGCCAAAATGGCAGTGAGCAAGGAAAAAAAAAAAGGATTCCAAGTCTAGACACACACTTGAATCCAATCCTGACTTCAGAAACAGTTTTAAGTAAGTTGTTCTGTGAAAATTAAATCATAAATGACAGATCTGCCAAGATTGATTCTTTCACTACTATAGCATGCTTCCTGAATGTCAACACTGCTTATTTGATTCAGAAGGGACCAGAGCCAGCAAATTATATCTGTGGTTTTCAGTCTGCCTTCATTTGTCACAGAGCTTGGGAGCTCCTGGATTAAATATTGCAGGATTAATGGGCATATTCTTTTCCCAGTGTTTTGTTTTAACTACTGATCCTGTATGCATTATACAAAAGTCATGGAAAAAATAGAACAGGACTCAAATTTCAAGTTTTGCCTTCCATAACAATATTATTTTAAGTATATAAAATAATATTAAAAATACATTCAAAAGATGTGGTACTGTCAAACCTGTTTTCCAATGTGGTAGCCACCAGTCACATTTGTGATCATAGAATGCTTAGAATGTAGCTAGCTCAAACTGGGTGCTCTAGACCTACTGCAAAAGAAAAAGATCTTAGGTGGGCATGCTAGTATATATGTACCTTTATTCCTAGCCCTCAGGAGGCAGAGGAAAAGAGGGAAGGAGGGAGGGAGGGAGGGAGGGAGGGAGGGAGGGAGGGAGGGAGGGAGGGAGGGAGGGAGAAGGGAGACAGGCAAAGAGGCAGGAAGGCAGGGAGGCAGGGGACAGGAGGGCAGAGAGGGGCAGAGGAGCAGAGGTAGGTGGGTCTCTTCGAGTACAAGGTCATCCTGGTCTACATAGTGAATCCCAGGCAAGCCAAAGGAATTAATGTGAGACCTTGGCCACAGAAACAAAGAAATAAAAACATCTGAAAATGTCTCATGATAAATTTTCTATCGCATGTTTATGAAAATGAGACTGTTTAAATATATGTACTACGTAAAATGATTATTAAGATAATTCTTTTCATTTCTTTTTATTATTCAACTAAGGCCACTGGGATGATTTACAAATCATGCACTTGTTTTGTCTCTGCTGGGCAGGGCAGTTCTCTAATGAGGCTGGCCATTGTGTGGTAGGAGAATATAGAAAACTGTACGTGGGTACCTAAAAAACAGGTGCAAGTTAGGTCTTTCTGAAGCTACTCTGTCCTGGTTCTTGCATGTCTTTTAAATAGAGAATATCATGAGTGACAAATAGCAAGAGAAAGAGGAGAATATCACCCTACACCATCAAAGGAAGTGAACAAATCTGACAGAGGGATGGGGGATGGGCACCACATTCTGGCAGCAGTAACCAGGTTCTTTGTCCTTCTTTATCAGGAAATATCTAGAAACTGTCCTTTGAAAATGATACAGCCTTTTTAATCCCCAGATAAAGGTGACATGGATCTCTCAGGAATAAAACGAATTCTCAGGAATATGAGAATGACAGAATTCAACCTTATCTAAATGAAGAAGGGAAGCTTGGGCAGGGTGGAGCACAAATCCCAACTTCCCTTGTCTTTGAACTTGACAGTGGCCAGAGTTACTGGGTATTGTAGAATTTATCACTGTGTGGCAGCACTGTTCACGAAGCATGGAGAAGTGGTTGTGTCAGGGCCATTTTTTAGAAGGTGAGTTCTGCCTCGATTCTCAATAAGAATAAAGGAAGTTCTACTTCCTTTCTGTTTTGTTTGCTGGTACATATGTGTGCTATACACATGCCTTGCTCCCAAAGAGATCAAACAGGGCCTCAGATCCTCTAGAACCGGAGTTTTGAATGTTTGTGAACCACTATGTGGATACTGGGCACTGAACCCAAGTTCTCTGCAAAAGTAAAAAGTGTTCTTAAATACAGAGCCATCTCTCCAGCTCTAAAATAAATCTTTAAAAAGAGCATATTAAAACGTACTAGTTTGGGGCTGGAGAGGTGGCTCAGCAATTAAGAGCACTGGCTGATCTTCCAAAAGACCCAGGTTCAAATCTCAGCACCCATATAGTTTCCTGTTGAATAGGCTGTAGACAGACAGAAAGACAAACCACATGAAAGATAGATATAGGTGGAGAGAGTTGGGTCATAGTTTTCTACCTTTTTACCCGATTTAAGTTCTTTTTTTTTTTCTTCTTTTCTTACAAGGCTTAGCTGAAAAGCACTATGATATTGTGTGGAACTGGTGCAAACTAGTATTACCTCCTATCATCTGAGTCTTACTATTTTCCCCAAGCTGATACATGAACAGAAAGCATGACCTGGGTCTTAGCAAAAAGGGAGAGTGTGGCAATAGCCTTTGCTGCTTATGAGCCTCTGCCTCAGAGAGAAGTTCCTAATTAGCTCCAGTTTGAGACAGGCACACAAGGTGCATTCATTTCCCCAAATGGGTCTTTATATGTACAGAAGCTGAGGCAGGAGGTTGCTTTTTTTTTTTTTTTGTCTAGTTTTGCAAAATGTTAAATATTTGGGCATTTTTATTTGGTAATTGTTAATATTCTATGCCCTGACCCATAGAAGAGGGATCATTTTGTCCAAGTTCACAAATCTAAACACTATAAAATTTTCATTAAAATAAAAAGGAGATAATCAAGATTTTTTTTCTAAAAAATAAAATGCACTTCTCTACACCACAGATGAAATTCATTGAGCTAATCACAGACTCTGTAGAAGCTAATATGCTTACCTGAGTGTCAGGCCATCCCATAAAATCTTAGAGAGCTCACTAGTTTGAAAAACACTGAGAGAGACAGTTTGGCGTTGTAGAGAATTCTCTCCAAGCACTGAAAATATTCTCAGATGACCAAGGAAATTCAACTCAGCCTGAATGACTTGCGATGCATTAGAAAGGAGTTACATTAAAGGAAAAGAAGAGTTCTTTCAGCTTTCCAACAGAGCCTCCCAATGAACAGAGACAATAGTGAAATCCTTGGCTCTTGAGGCTGTGTTTGTTGGGCTAAGAAGGGTTAAGTAGTGAGTGACAATAGTCCATAATGCACCTTTGGAATATACTGTACCTTCCAGTCCTATGTAGAAAATAGATAGAATATTAGCAAAACCCACTTTCAGTGTTCAGATTCTATGTGGTCAATGGATGATTACCACATTCCTTTTCTAAAACATGGTGCTTCAGTGCCTAGCCAATTATCCATCACAAACCTAAATGGGATCTACTTGTGTATTTATTTAAAGCTGTTTGTATTATAATTATACACTATCATTTGCAGCTGTATAGATAATTCCTTCCTCAGGGCAGTGAAGGACATATTCATCAGTAGGACTCTCATATCCCAGAAGAGCTCTTTACTGAGAGGTGAATATAGAGAAAAGGCTGTCCCCATTGCATACACCAGCAAGATTTTGCTGAAAGGACCCAGATGTAGCTGTCTCTTGTGAGGCTATGCCGGGGCCTGGCAAACACAGAAGTGGATGCTCACAGTCAGCTATTGGATGGAACACAGGGCTTCCAATGGAGGAGCTAGAGAAAGTACTCAAGGAGCTGAAGGGGTCTGCAACCCTATAGGTGGAACAACATTATGAACTAACCAATACCCCTGGAGCTCATGTCTCTAGCTGCATATGTATCAGAAGATGGCCTAGTTGACCATCATTGGGAAGAGAGGCCCCTTGGTCTTGCAAACTTTATATGCCTCAGTACAGGGGAACATCAGGGCGAAGAAGTGGGAGTAGGTGGGTAGAGGAGTGTGGGGAGGAGGGTCTGGGGGACTTTTGGGATAGCATTTGAAATGTAAATGAAGAAAATACCTAATTAAAAAAATAAATTAAAAAAAAAAGGCTGTCCCCATCCCAGGAATTGATAGCCCTGTTGGGGCAGCTTGCCTCTATCCAGACATTATTAACACAATGATCAGCCAGCATCATTTAGTGTTTACTTGTGCACAGTGCTCCAAGTAGATACCATTCATTTTGTACCCTAATGGCTTTGTATGTTTGACAGATACAAATTAAAACCTTCACAAAATTGTGAAAAATGTGTCCAGTTCCTTAGTGGGAATGACAAAATGTTAGTCCAAGAAAAGAAGGTAGACAACATTTCTTTAGGTAGTTTTGTGCTCTGACCATCCTCTGGAATTACGTAATGTGGCCCTTTTGGGACTCAAATGATCCTTTCACAGGGGTCAAATATCAGATATCCAGCATATCAGATATTTGCGTTATGATTCATAAAAGTAGCAAAATTACAGTTAATGAAGTAGTAACAAAACAATTTTATGGTTGGGGGTCACCACGACATGATGATCTGTACTTAAGGGTTGCAGCACTAAGAGGTTTGAGAACTCCAAGCCTATAGATTAAAAATCTTACTAGCTTCTGTAACCCATACTGATACAAGTATTCAAAGGTGATGAGTGCTGTTGTATGTATGTATGTATGTATGTATGTATGTATGTATTTATTTATTTATTTGGTAACTCTACATGAAGCCAGGCAAAAGTTTTTCTTTAATTTATTTCTCAGGCTGGTACTTAATTCTCAAAAGCTCTTAAGTTCAGTGTCTGTAAAGCAATCCAAATACTATACTGTTGTCCTGATCCTTGAAAACAGGTTGGCCATGCTTAGCTACAGACTCACAATCTAAATGCTGCCAGGTTTTACAAATCAGTGCTCTTCCTAATATTACAGTGAGTTGCACCTTAGAAACCAATGTCATGAGCTGCCTACTTTAACAATTCAACTTAATATTCTACCCATTCATTCATCCGCTCGTACCACAGTCATTGTTATCTAAATGATGACTTAAGAAACAATCATTTTGAAATTGTAGACTTGTGATGACAGTAAACACAAAGCTAAGAATAATTGCAGAACTGGGACCTGACTGAAGCAATGGAGTCTGAGTGCTGTATTCTTTTTGGTGGGGAGACACAGAGTAACATGTATTCACCACACAAAGGGCTGACAGACTGAAAAACAGATTCCATCCAAGTCCACCTTAATGAACCAGTAAATCTCTAGGGGTTGCTAATAGAAGCCTAGATGAGGGGGTAATTGTAGGATCATGGGTGACTCAAAGATAGCTGCAGCACTGAAGAATCTCATTCCTGCCTCGGGCTATGACTAATGAAAGTGTCACCCAAGAAATGTCCCAGTCTCTAGCCAACCCTCTTTTCCTATGTTCTCTAGAACCCACCACATGCAGCTGGACAGGAGGGAGTGACATCTCAGGGAAGGGTAGGGTGGCCCTCTCCCCACTTAGACTAAGAGAGACTCTAAACAGCATCATTACTATTACCTTAGAGCTAGCTATCACGATCACTCTCTGCTTGTTGGCATGATTGTTGATTAGAGTATACCATAGGTCATTGTGGCAACTCTGCTTTGTGAGAGTAGATGGCTGTTCTGCAGCCAGCGAAAGTTAACTTCACTATACCAATGGGAACGGCTTCAAGACAAGGGTGAGCAGGAGGTACCTGAGTCAGGAGTGAAAGGGAAAACTATTCTTTACAGAAGATAGAAGAGATTCCTTTATAATAATGTTTAACTGACACCAGGTAATTAAGCAACTGGTTAAAATGTTACTGCATAGCCAAGACTGGGCCATGTGCCAAAGGAACTCAATTTGGAATCTGGAAAATAGAATGAGTTAAAGTGACCTCTTACAAACCTTGGAAACTAGCACAGAGAAAATTTGGTATTTGATTTTCATTGAACTCCTAATTGGTCAGGATTGATATTTTTATAAAAGATGTTGCAATCAGAATGTTATGAAAACTTTGATGTTTATATAAATGGCTTTCAGTGTTTCTGACAGGGACACTTTTCAAGTCATCTTTAACAGACACTGAGTTATAAAATCCAGTATTTAGGGGTAATTCAAATAATAGATTGAGTTTGTTTAATTCAGATCAAACCCATTGCATATTCTATTACTCTGGGATCTTTTTCTTCTTGCAATGGAAGAAATATGTTTTTCTTTTGTGATTCCAGAATGGTTTATGAGACTAGAGATTTGATCAAGAAATGTTTATTAAAAGATCAGTTGTGTAGATAGATGAGTGAATATCACTAAATATATAAAAACTCTTGCTCTCATGGGGAAGTTGCTACACATTAAACAGATGTTAAAATTATGAATTCTGCCTTGACTCGTTGCATACACATTCTATATACAAAGGCTGTCAGAAGAACCTTGTTTCCATATGAAGTAAAAACCTTCTAAGCTCTTAGGCCCTGGTAACGACAGCTGCTCCAGAGCAAGGCGTTTGGAGAGAATATCTTATTTCTCAAACAATTCAAATGGTATAGCTGAGCTCTGAAAGTCTGGAGTGCAGAGCACCTGCATGGCTGCTTTCCACCTGATGCTTGCTTGCTTCCATTTTACTTGACTGTTTAAGATAGATTATGCCATGTAACTTAGGCATTTGCCAGACTCACGTGCTTCCTGTCTCCACCTCCCCAAATGCTGGGACTACAGGCATGTGCTTCTGCCTCTCTTCTCACCCCACCCTCTTTTCTGAGAGTCCAGGAGTGTCTGGAGTCTGTTTTTGTTAACACGACTGTGACTTTGAACTTCCTGAGGCACTAAGTTGTCTCTGTACTACTTTGTCTCCTGGTTCCCTTCCAAACTTGGAAAATGTTGAGTACTTGGGGAAATTATTTAAGATCTTGACCCAGTAGACACACACACTTTGCTAAGCCTGAGGCAAAAGGAAAATAAGGGATCATGCAGGTGTTCATTAGCAACTCTGTTCACCTCGCCAGCATTTCTCATGGGATCTCCTTCAGTTCTTTCCCTGCCTTCAGTTTTCTTTGCCCTGGGTGTCGTAGAATTAGCTAGGTATTTTGCCCCCAATGTCCCATAAGCCCTCCAGCTCTAGTGGTACTATCTAAAATACTACTATGGAAAAAATTTCAAGTTCTATAGAGACTTAGGAACAATTATATATATTGGATATATATAGGAACAATGTATATATATATATACACACACACACATATATATATATATACATATATATACACATATACATATATATATGTGTGTATACACAAATATGTGTGTGTATGTATAATTGGGCAAAACAGTAAAGTGCTTAATTTTTTCATTTTGGAATGTTCATTTCTCAAAATTTAAAATAGGAAATTTCTAAATGTGTTAAAATAAATGAACTATAAATACCCAAATCAAATGCTTTCATAGAAGATGTTCTTACATAAAGCATGCTAATCCATTTCATATGAGTTTTTCTGAAATGGGCAGTCCTTTGCTCTTTAGTTAGAATAGCGTTTGGAAGCGGACAGAATGGACAACAGGCTGTTGCTCTACTGAAAGCCGAGACAGTGGTTTTCTCCTGAGAGTTATGAGCAATCTGTGCACCAAGCCTGAGCTCTGATCCAATGGAATTAGATTTTCAAGTGCACATTTACCTGCATTTCTGGTTTCACTTAAAATCACTTCTCAGCTTTTGTCAGTGAGAGACACAGCTAAGACTGAACACAGCCCACATGGTGCTAGTGAGTTGAAGCTAATGAAGGAACTGGCAATGAAGGCATGGTTAGTGTGCCGAACAAAGCTCTGGTTAGTGAAGAGACACCAAGAAACCAACAACAGTGGTAAGAAGTCAGTTTGCAGAGACACAAAGTAAAACAGCGTCGCTGGGAATACTCTGAAGCCAAGGAGATGGGCCGCCCAGCAGAGCGTGCATGTTGGCCATGCTCGTTCAGGAAATAGTGGAGAAGGATTATAGGAAAGCAAGCCTGAGCGAGCCCAGAGCCTAGGACTCAAACACCAAGGGCTTTGACATCCTTTACCCTTCGGTTTCCTGCTTGGGGCTTAACGTAAGTGAACTCTACAGGGAAGCCACATGCCATCCCCTTAGTCGATCGGCAGTGTCCTCACTGGTCCATTTCCTCCAGCTTTACTGTTTTCTTGCATTTTGAAAATTACCGTATTCCTGTACATAGATGGGACCATAAAAGCCATATAGTTGCAGCATGTTATTGATCTACTGGACTCTGCCGTCTGGTCTCCTATCCATAGTACAATGCCACACTGCATGTTTAACTAAGTGCCAACTCATAGCTATGAGTTGAATTTATTAAAAAAATGTATTCTGGGACTAGAGAGATGGCTCAGCAGATAGAGGCGAATGCTGCCAAAGCTAACAGCCTTACTTCGTCCACATGACCCACATTGGAGAAAGAGAACGGATTTCTGCAAGCGTCTTCTGACTTCCACACAGGAGTGCATGCACACCTACACTAATGCCTCATACACTCGTCTATGTGCCCCCACACAAAAACAAATAAATGTAACAAGAAAAAAAATGTTGTTCTCTGAATACACTGCATTTCTTCACTGTTTCTGGCCAAAGCAGAGACTAAATATTTTTTTCAGAGATTTTTGCAGTTTTTTCTAGAAACCTAATTTTGTTCTTTCTATTTTACAACTATGCAATGCAAATTTTGAGAATAAAGTGAACATTTTGATTATTTTTTCCTTTTTTTAAAAATGTATTCTTTGAGAATTTCAGGCAGTATATTTATCATATTCTTTCCCATTTCCACAACCCCTCCCAGAGCCTCCCTGTTCCTGCCCACTTAACTCCCTCTTTTTTTCTCACTCTCAAAAACAAAAATAAAATAAAAACGCCACTAAAAACCACATAATCTATTTTAGCTACTTCTGAGAATAGGACCACACTAAAGGATGGTTGATATATCCAGTTATTCTAGGGAAGAAAATTGATTTTTTTTCCTCTTTCAGCCACTTTGGTTATTTTAAATAATGTGAAATTAGCTGGTCATTTTATTATTAGCATGTAAAACATTCTTATGCACTGCTTTAGATTTCTGGAGAGAACTTTAAAAAATACTTCCAGCTAAGGTCCAGCATTAACCAGAAAGACCATTTACAAGATGATATAGTCTTTTTAGACAGTAAGGAAATCTTGGCGTCTCAATGAAGAAATGAAGGCAGAGATTTAAATCTATTTTTAATTTCCATCAATATTTCTCATACTTGGAACAATAGATTTATTAGAGCAGCAGTTATCAATCTGTGGGTGAGGACCCCTTTAGGGGTCAAATATCAGATATCCTGCCTGTCAGATATTTACATTATGAAAATAACAGTAGCAAAATTACAGTTATAAAGTAGCAACAAAATAAATTTATGGTTGGGGGCCATTACAACATGAGGAACTATTATAAAGGGTCCCAGCATTGGGAAGGTTGAGAGTCACTATTTAGGGACCACCATCATCTCTCACTATATTTAAGTTGCCATTTATCTTAAGTAGCAGCCTGAGTCCAAAAGTATTAAAGTGTGAAAAAAAGACATGTTTTAGAATTGAGAAGCTCATGGAAATGGTCATGTGGGAATTATCCATGTATTTAAGAAAAACATATGATGGGTAAATGGCTTATAGTCTAAGAGTTGTAACCAAAAAGAAGGAAAAATCAAACCAGGCTGTCTAGTTTATAATTTTTGTAGTCTGTTCTTCTTTTTTCCAATAGACTCTTTGTTCCTTGAAGCCAGGACCTGTACTTTTTTGATACTCTCTGTAGTGTGCTTGCAGAATTGTTTAGTGACCTACTCTAACCTCTTTTACAGGAATAAGAAAAGTGCTACCCTGTCCTGGTTACCTAGTTGGTCACAAGCAGAGTGATAGTTGAACTCCCGTTCCCAGGTTCTTAGCCTTGTATGTTGTTCGTTACTCAAACACTTAAGATTTACATACATTCACAGTTTATTCTCCCAAGTACCCACCCCACACTTAAGTTTTCTTGTAATTAGTACAAAACAGGCTTCGTGATGTGTTTCTGTCACCTATAGGTACCTGCGTGTATCTTCACCTCCTAGGACCTTTATCAAAGGAATGCTTCACTCCCTTCCCGCTATGTTAAATGTTTCATCCTATATTCTTGTGGGTATGCTTCCTCTTCCTTCTAGCAACTACAGAGATGTGTGGATGACATAGACATATGTATAGATATAGAGGTATAGATAAAAAGTAGAAGTAATTTGCATATTTGTTTGCCTAAACATAAAATATGTGCAAACCATTTGCTTTTATTTGCATTTATTTGCAGGTTCTGTGCTGAATTTCTTCAGGTTCCATGCCGTTCTTGGGTGTAATATGAATTCCACTCCTTCTCCCTCCCTTCATTACCCAAATATACATCAACTAAACATGTAGACACATGTGAGAATCATGTAGACTCAGTGAGATTCAGACAGGGCTGTGAATTGAACACACTGAATTATCTTTCCTTTTGTCCTAATGATTTCAGTCCTAATGTGCTTTTAATCTACTCTGTTTCACTGTAATTCTGCAAATTAACCCTTGTGTCATTGGTTATTTGGAAAGAAAAGGCTTGCCCTGAAGTGTTGTAAATATCTTGAGTAGTAGTTATTGTACAAAATTCCTAAGTGTTCAAAGATAAAAATAATATTCAACATAAGTAGGAAATAATTGGGCTTCTTTTTGTTGAACAAACAAAGCTGATTTTGACTTTGCATTTAACTGCTACACTTTGACACTAGCTTTGTTGACATGGCAATGTAGATGCAGTGCATCTGCATTCAGGAAAGTGTAAATTAAAATTCAAAGCCCTGGGTAGATTTTTATATTCCTCAAAAGCTGCAGAATATAACTATTCGTGGAAGTACCATTTGGCTTTCTTCATCTTAAAAAGTAACTTTTTCATGCCAGCCAACTTTTGGTTTACACACACACCTACATGCACACACACACACGCATATATATATATATATATATATATATATATATATATATATATATTTTTTTTTTTCCTGAGATGGGTTTCTATGTAGCTATTTACTACATAGACCAAGCTAGCCTCGAGTTCAATGAATTCTACCTCCCCCTGCTGGAATTACAGGCATAAGCCACCACACCTGGCTAATGACTTCATATTTGTAGCTTTATTTTCCTATTGTTTGTATATGTTTTGCCTGTATATGTGTATATGCACCATGTGCATGCCTGGTAGCCACAGATGCCAGAAGATGGCATCAGAACCCCAAGAACTGTAAGTATAGATGGTTGTAAACCACCATGTAAGGGCTAGGAATCGACACCAGATCTAGCACCAACTTCATATTTTAAAATTCAAATCATATTCAACTCTCCCCTAAATAGTCTAAATTTTAATAGTACTGAATTTGAAATGGATCTTATAATCGAGTTTGACCCACTTTTACCTTATTAAATTAAATTAGTTTCATATTTTGTAACCAATTCACATATTTGGATTGAGAAAATATAATCATGATTTCTTATGTTAATAGCTAGTTCACTGTGAAAAGAATTTCAGATAAAAATATAGAACTTTTATTTAAATATAGTATATAATATAAAGTATACTCCCCATAAAACTATTTTAATCTATACTAAATGGAAGCATTGGATGTAAGGGGAGAAAGAAGATAAATCTATCATCATAGAGAATGAAGAGCCAGGTGAGATCAGGACACAGATATTCTCCACTGTTTTGGTTCATCTTCCTTTATCAGAAAAGTAGATAACTTCAGCTTTATAGTAGATATAAGAGTATATCCTGCGGTTTAGTTAGCTATAAGTAAATTCTGCTTCAAAGTGCAGCTAAATCTTTTGAATTAAAAATTGTGATGCTCTTGTAAGGTCCTAAATGAGGCTTTTTTTTTTTTCAAGTATATCAGAAATTCATACAATTTTGAATTCTACAGACAGGTGCCAGGAGTCTCAGAACCCTGCTGAGAAGCACAGGAAGAGTGCCTGCTGAGCCAGTGGTGTCCTATCTAGAACTAATTTCCAGGGACGGCGATTTCTATTTGATGATGCTCTATTCTTACTTGGTTTCTGCTGAATCATAAAGTTGTATCGGGAGTAAAGTTCTGGTGGCTAGTTTCGTCAACATCCTGCACAATTCCTATTGTTGTGTGTTTGGTGGCCAATTAAACGATAATTTTCTGTGGGCATCTTCCTGTTCACATGATACCATTCACAATGTTTCCTCTATTCTGAAGTCCCAGTTGGGACTTATTTCCATGTGATGAAATCCTAGTCAAACCTTAATGTACAACTCAATTGTCACCCTCTGATTCCATTATTTCTATTTAAAACTCTTTTTATTTAATTACAATATAATTATATCATCCCTCCTTCTACTTCCAACCTCTCCTTTGTCATCCCCTCCCCTTTAAATTCATGGTCTCTTATTTTACTTATTTATTTATTTTGTTACATATTCATTTGAATAAATACAAATGCTACCTGCTGAGTTCATTCAGTGTTTCTGTGCATTTTTTTTTTAAGGCACAGCACTTGGAATTAGATAACCATTTAGCAAGTATATCTCCAGGGTCAATAATTTTCTTGATTATTTAGTATTAATTCTTGGTACCATTTTGTCCTATTTTCTTTTGGTATTTGTTTAAGTTATTTTTGCATCATAATGATTCCTAAATGGTTCCAAGGCATTTATAATTCTGGTATTTTTTTTCAGTAGGATTCATACATTATACTTGAACATAAATGGTATAGAGATAAAATGGGCTTGTACTCTGTGCTCTCCAAAATCTCAAGTCTAGGCCGGATATGGTAGTTTATGTCTATAATCTCAGTATTTGGGATAGAATCCAGCCTAGGCTACACAGTAAGTTTCAGATTTCCAGGACATCCTGGGCTACTTAGTATGGCATGGTCTCTAAAGAAAACAAACAAAAACATAAAAAGAACAGAGTAGAAGTCTAGGGAGGAAACACTTCCTCCCTCTACACACACACACCCTCTGAAATTTGTATTCTTTTTTTTAATATTATTTTCAGTCTCTAGCTCCTTGCCCGTGATGCTGTGCTTGATGTAAAGCCAGCCTAGGGCCCACTTCTACATCTCCACACGAGCGTTTCCTGACTCTCATACCATAAATTGCCTGGCTGTTCTGGCCGGCAGCAGAGAGCAAATAAAGAACAATCGGTCTCCACAGTTTAGGCTAAAGCTATAACTAAATCCACTTTCTGTACTTCATGTCACTCTCTCAATGTGGGTAAGGCAGCTGGCTCCGGGCTCCGATGATCAAAGTACTATCTCGATACAAAGCGGAGTTTCGTGGAGTGTATGTAGCACGGCAACATTGAAGCTCATAACTGGAAAAAAAAAAAAAGTGGACCGGGAAAAACAAATTTAGGAGGAAATTAAATATAGTGTTTAATTTTCATTGTCAAGTTGACTAAATTTTGAGTTGAATCATGTAAGAGACTGATGAAGCCCACCTTGGCACCTTGGGGTGCATCTGTGAGGGAGTTCCCAGGGAAGACTAACTGGGGGTGGCAGGTGGAACCTTGAACATGGAGGCAGCTTCCCTGGGCTGGGACTGGAAGTTAAAAATGCAAGAAGGAAAGAATAATGCCACCCAAGCTCAGGGAAATGACATTTCTGTGCTCGTTGGTTTGACCTGATGTACCCTCTGCTGTCAAGAGGGACTGAACCCTGAGAAACCATGAGCCCAAAATAACCAAATTGTTTGGGGGCGGGGTGTGGCCATGGTAATGAGAAAAGCAGCAGGTGCATTTAACCTTACAACTCTTTCTTTGTTCTCTCAGCTAAACCCTTTGAGTGAGCATTTTCCTCCCTTGGGATATTATTTCCTAGATGTGTGATTATTAAGAACCAAACTTAAATGGCCAACACAAAACATACTCAATGGTATTTTTGGGAGGGTTTTGCTTTTTTGTAACATAGTGCTTTGTCTAGGCATTGTTTTTTTAATCTTATATAGGTCTTTTGCTTATAATATCATAGTTTTTGATTTTGTGTTTTTATGGGATTTCTCTGTGTGTGTCTCTGCAACCGTACGTGTTTCTTATGTGTTTTTTCTTTCACCTTCTTCTGTTTTTGTTTGTTTTATCTTATTCTAGTTTTATTTTATTTAGACAAATAAAATGAATTTTTATTTAGATAAAATAATTTAAAAATAGTCTGTTTTCTAATGCGAGAGAGAAAGAAAGGGTGTGGATTTGGGTGATTGGCGGGGTGCAGAGGAGCTGGGAAGAACTGGAGGAGGGGAAGATCTGACCAGAATACATTGTATGAAAAAAACCTGTTTCAAAGAGAAGAGGAAGAATCACACTTAGGGGCTTGAGAGATTGCTCAGAGCTTAGGCTCATATGTTTCTTTTCCAGAGGAGCCAAGTTTGTTCCCTAACATCTATCTAGGGCAGGTTCCAGCCACCTGGAACTGGAACTTCTGGCTCCAGAAGATCCCACATCTTCTAACCTCATCTGGCAACAGTGCTTTTGTATACATACACATAATTAAAAATAAAATACTTAAAAAAACAGATTTGCTCCCCTTATACCCTAAAACTCTCCGATCCTTATTCTCTGCCATCTAACCTTTACCTGTGTGTATGTGTGTGTGTGTGTGTGTGTGTGTGTGTGTGTGTGTGTATGGGTGTTCTTGTGTGTACTGTGTGCTTTTATGTTGGCTTACACAGTGAAATTGAAATCTACATACTTCACACCTATATTGTCCTTAGTCCCTTTTCAGGTTTCTATACAGGTTTGACTGACAAAACAACCAGAGAAAATGCTAAACCTACACATGGAGACACAGAGCGTCTATATACTCACTCCTTTAAATGATCTGTCTCATGTGTGTACAACAGAACGAGATTGCCAATCCCTTTGGAGTCAGACACCTCCACCTACTCTTAATCAAGTCCAGGGGTGTCACCTGAGTGCTGGGAAATGTGGAGTGGGGTTCAGCCTGTGAGGATTTTCAGTTGGGACAGATGGGTGTGCTCTTGCCGTTGTTGTTAAAGTCAAACTAGACAGAGAAAACACTCTGAGAGTGGAGGTGACAGATCTCCATTGCTGGAGAGGGCAAAATGGCTTTATCAGTGTTCAAAAGAATGTCAGAGAATCAGTAGAGAGAGTGAGAATCTGAGGGTGGTCGGAAGATATAATGCAAAATCTTCCAGTAAATCATTTGAAAATAGTCTCCATAGTGCTGGCTACTCTAAGTTCATATTGGCCAAGAGAATGTCAAATTTTTTCCTACCTGTGGAGATGGTGGATATTTAGGCTAGGGAAAAGGTAAACAGATTCACATTTCCATAGAAACAATTTTCGCAAAGTATTGATCAGCAAATGAATTAGGAGATGAGAAAGAAAAAGACCGTTGTCACGGTAACAAGGACATTCAGAGCCATGCATCTAAAGAGATGCCTTCTTAGAATAAAGAATTCAGAGTTGCTGCAACTTGATGCACAATAGTTTTTAATATTCTTAAAGAGTTAATAAAATTTTTCTGACAAGAGTAAGCTGTATTCATAAAGTTAGGGGACTTTTTGCTTTATGATTCCATAAATATGTCTTTTTCTAATTATAAAATTCATTTTTAAAATCTATGATACAGTGTGAAAGATCATGATGAAGCCATTTTGTATATTTCATGTATGCTATACTTCTTTTTCAAAAGTAGAATTGGAATATAAGAACCCAAAATCCTGTCACTTATTCAAAGATATTTGCCAAGTCTGTGGCTGTGTTGCTTAGGAGATGGCAATGGAAGCCAGGCTGTGAGCCAGCAGGCCCAAGGTTACATCGTTGAAGTCACCAAAAGGCACATGGAATCTCAGCTCCATCCTGGAAGCCCTGGAACTTCTATGTCAGGTGTGAAAGAATGGACATAAAGCCATCTCACCGAGGAAGAAGAGTATAAATGGTGTTGCTTAAAAGTTTGGAAACTAGGGGCGAACAGATATCCTATTCCTTGGACAGGGTTGGTCCTTGCAAAATTGGCACTTTGTGGGAATGGAAGGGTGACAGGTGTACATTTGGAGCAGTCTGGCTGGGATCAGAGGTCAGGCATGGAATTTCAGGACTGTCAGTGCATGATGAGGTAAAACAGTCTGGGTAATGGGGAATGATGGATATCAACACCTGCCAATTTGGCCTTGGGGCTGGTGATGCTTTCTAGCTCCACTGTCCCTTGGGAGACAGAGGAAGAAGAATCAAGTAGCCATTGTCACCAGAGGCAAGGGGTAGTCTCAAGGAGGCCTTTATGGAGGGTTGCTTGAGTGTGGGATTGAGGTCAACCTGGACAACAATGGATGAGCCCTAGGTAAAACCAAAAGAAAGCAAAACAACAACAGAAAAAAAAATGAAAGAAAAAAGTAAAAGATAGAAGAAAAAACACAGACCAGTCAAGTGGCACCCTCGAAAAATTTCAGACTATAGCAGGAAGATCACAATTTGAGGTGAAAAATTGTAACACTATTATCTATCTAAAAGTAACTTGATTGAATTTTCAAGGTTTTGTAAATAAGTAATTTTAATTTAAAGGTGTCAGTGAGATGGAATATGCATATTTCAGAAGGTGGTTAGACTTAAATTCATGTCTTGACTCTTTACGAACAGACTCAGCTTTCGAGAGTAAGAGTTTTGGGTTCACATCTAGATCTGTAGCTAACTTCTTGGGCAAAAATGTTCAGTTTCTACAACCTCAACTCAGTCCTCCAGGGTAAGACTTAGCAGCTAGTACTTAGGTAGGGAAGAAATGGTTCAATGTACAGTTTATCCTCACTTTGGGATTTTAGTCAATGACATCAGGCTCCATTGCAAGTCATTCAATCACCCTCTGCATTCCAAAATCATAGATGTAGGAGCATAAAAGGTATATTAGATGTTGGGTTCCACCCCTCCAAGGCCTAGCAAACCAAAGGATGCCACCAGTGACCATCAAGTTCTTAAGGGAGCTCAGATGAGAGATCCCATTGGTGATTTGTCCTGCTATGGAGATCATAAGACAGTCAAAAGTGCTCACAATCTCTCTGAGAGTCAGGTAGCAACCTCAGTTGGTGATGAAACCCTCTATGTTGGAGTCAGACAACAACATCCATTTTTGAACATCCACTTTATGGGAGGAAGATGCACCACCCAATTGCAGAAAAAAAAAAAACTGTTTAGTGTGGTCAAATGACAAACTCTGGAGGCAGGATATCTATAGAGGTCAGAGGACAGCACCCAGTATTGAAGAAAGTCTCAATGTTTTAATGATTTCCTTTAGTAACTGGACCCAATAGGGGAGTGGAATCCTTTATTCTTCAAGTTCTTTTTTGGCCCCAGGACAAACTCCAGAAAGCTTTTTAGCTTTCTTTTTACTCTAGAGACAGCTTCTCATGACCCAGGGTCTTGTGTTCCTGAAGAAAACTCCAAGTTTGAAGCTTTACTTCTCAATATACCAGGATTGTGAGAAATCTTACACAGTCTCATTACCTCAGAGCCCATGTGAGGAAGCACACTGAAAAAAACTCCTCTAAGTGCAACAGAGCTGCGTGTATGTGTAAGTTCTTCCAATCAGGTGAGCTCACCAGGCACAGGAAGAAGAGCAACCTGGATGGCTCTTCCTGAATGCAAGTGAAAGAAACCCTTTGCAAGATCTCATGTAAGAACAAGTGTGAGCCAGCGCTGGAACCTGACTGTCCACAAGGAATATCTGCCCCACTAAACTTATTTCTGTTACACCATGTCTGTTGTATGTCACGAGGAAGGAGAAAGGAAACACCAGTGGGCTTTGTGAAACAACAGAATCTTTCATTATTCCCACCACATAAGCAGAAGCACTGATTGACTGAGGCCACCATGCAAGGACGCAGGAACTTTGTTTCTTCTGACAGCATCGAGTGTGGCCTGAAGCAGGGTTCATAGCCATAAACCCCACAAGCCTCTGAGTCAAGTTACAGTTTAATTTGTGCCAATCAGAATGCAGGGATTAGGACTTTCCCAAGTGTTCTATCAGTGTCAGTCGACATTCAGTTAAGTGATTTGCCCAACTAATCAAAGTTGTTTGTTCTTTCTGTTGTTAGGAATAGGCATTAATTATGCTTTGGGTAACTATTTTTGCTTAGAGAGGGATTGGTAACAGGTAGGTTTTGGGGAAATTATTGTTGCTTGGAGAGGGAGTTAGTCAGCTTAGGTAAAATGGAGTCTAAAGTCAAAATGGCAGTACTTAAGACAAGTTCCTTTAATCTGTCCTCAACAATTTCATTCTACCAAGGACATTGTCAACACATTGTAAATGCTTAAAGCTATTTGTGAATATTAAAAGCTAGAATAGATAAATATGCAACATCTACCATATAAAATGGATTATTTGGTATTTTGCAAAAGTGAATTAATTTTTTGCCCAAGGATCTTCTAAGAACTCACAGATATCCTCCTGTCTCTGACTCCTGAGTGCTAAGATTAAAAGGTGTGTTCCATAACAGTAAGGCGAGTCCTTTAATCTTCCTTTTCTTTAAGATGGCTAGTGTAATGATGTTTACATTAATTAAACTTCCATATTGGTTTTTAATTGTACTGAATAACTGCAACAATAGAAATACTAAGAAATAGTGAAAGAATAGCAATGGAATAATGTAGGCCCAATTTATCTTCCCTCTTTTGGACTTGAATAGTGTTATCCATTTTAGGTTTTTGGTAATATATGGCTGCTCTGGAAGTCACCTCCTATAATCCAAAGATGCAGTTCTATTTAGTGCAATATGCTCATAGCTGAGAAAAAGCAGAAATAACTCTGCTTCCCATAAGTTGTATCTGGTGATTTATGGTCACATGACCAGCAAAGGAAAAGTGCAACTGAGTCCATCAACAGCTTTTTTCTCCACATTCTCTCATGAAGACAGTTGTAAGGTCACTTTGTTCCTTAGTGGCTTATTTTCCCCATTAGTAAATATTAAAAGCCACATTTTCATTTTTCTCCTCAAATCCTCAACTATGATATTTTTTCATGTCTTCTTATTTGTGTGTGTGTATGTGTGTGCGCTTAGGTGCTCTGTATGCTTTTGTACATTTTGTTCTATGAAATCTACATGTTTCTCAGCTACACTTATTGATATATGAAAGAAGGGGGGGGCAGTCCCTGTGTGAACCAGCTCAGTTAGTGTGTCTACAGACATTTCTCTTTCCCTTTGGGAGGAGAGTTTATTTTAGATTTTCAGCTGGCATGTGTGAGTGTTCTTGGTACTGTGTATAGCTGGAAACTACCCAGAGGGAAGGATTTGATGGTGGAAGAGACAAATTTGTAAGCTGGAAGGGAAATAGAGTTGTTGGTGTCCAAGGGAATGGAGAAGAAGGGGTAGAGAGAATAGGGACCTCGGGGTGGTTGGAAGGTGAGAAGAGAGGCAAAAGGTGCCAATAAAGCCTGTGAAATATCCCCAGAGGGCTGACTACTCTGAGATCAGCTTGGATGAGGAAGTCTAAACTCGGCTTCAACGGTGGCTAAAGTGGATGAGGAGCTTATGGGAAAGGTGATCAGATTCTCCTTTACATAGAAAAACTTACATCAAATATTGATTAGGAAGTTAGCAAACAGGAAGGAACCAAAGATGGTTGCCATGGAAACAGACAAACAAAGCCCTGCATCTGAGAGACTCCTTCACAGAAGTGAAGGATAAAAAGTGATAATCCTGCTTAGAAGGGGGAACAAAATACCTATGGAAGGAGTTACAGAGACAAAGTTCAGAGTAGAGACTGAAGGAACGACTATCCATACAGAGACTGCCCCACTTGGGGATCCATCCCATAAACAACCACCAAACCCAGACACTATGGCAGATGCCAACAAGAGCTTGCTGACAGGAACCTGATATAGCTGTCTCCTGAGAGGCTCTGCCAGGGCCTGGCAAATACAGAAGTGGATGATCACAGTCATCCATTGGACAGAGCACAGGGTCCCCAATGAAGGAGCTAGAGAAAGTACCTAAGGAGCTAAAGGGGTTTGCAGCCCCATAGGAAGAACATCAATATGAACTAACCAGTACCTCCAGAGCTTCTTGGGACTAAACCACCAATCAAAGAAAACACATGGTAGGACTTGTGGCTCTAGCTGCATATGTAGCAGAGGATGTCCTAGACTGTCATCAATGGGAGGAGAGGCCCTAGGTCCTGTGAAGGTTCTATGCCCCAGTATAGGGGAATGCCAGGGCCAGGAATGGGAGTGGGTGGGTTGGAGAGCAGGGGGAGGGGGGAGGGGTTAGGAGATTTTCAGAGGGGAAACTAGGAAAGGGGATAACATTTTAAATGTAAATATAGAAAATATCTAATTAAAAAAAGTAAAAAAACAAAAAAAAACAAAAAACAGACAACCAAACAAACAAAAAACCACAGTGCTACACCATGCCATACTAATTTTTACTGTTCCTAAGATTTTTTTTTAAAAAGCAGGGTAAGTTGTATTTAGAGAAATTCAAGGGTTATTCTTGCTCTTCACTCTACTAATATATTTAATGACCAAAAATTCAATGTAAAATATGGTATAGGTGTGAAAAGTACAAGATGAAGTAATTTTGCTGAAATCATATATGCAATTTTTTTCCAAAAGAAAGTAGAATACAGGAAGCCAAAGCCTGTAAATTTCTCATAATCATACTTTGCCTCTGTGTGACTGGACAGCTTAAAGGATAAGCTATGGAGTGTGCCTGCACATCTCAGGCACTTAGCTTAACAGCCTGCTTCTGAGAACCTCTGAACTCCCATGGAGGAAAAAGGCTGCATGATATCGGGTCACCAAAGAGCTAGGACAGGGTCAGTTCACCAGAGGAAAGAGGGAGAGTGGTGTTGGAGAGAGCATTTAAGGAGCCGTGGACAAATGTGTCACTGGACAGATATTTTATAAGAATGGGCTCTGTGGTGATGAGGAGCAGAGACTGTGCACACCTGGCCTAATTTGGAATTGGCTGATATCACACCTGTGATTCCAAGAGAGTCAGTCCTTGGTGAGGTCAGCAGTCTTGGAGGATGGAGAGGATGACATCAAAAACTGCCATTATGGGATAGTTGTTAATGGCTGTAATACTGTAGCCAATAAAGGGGCAAAGACAGAACTGGAAGTTAGTTTGGGTTAAAAAAAAAAAAAAGAAAGAAAGACACCAGCCTTCTTACCTCTAGTGATAGCAATTCTAAGGGCAAAGAAGGCTGAAGAACAAGGCTTGGCTTGAGCTGAGGTATTGTGGCCAAACCTTAAACTCAATGAGATTCCGTGTTTAAAGGAACATTTAAAACCCAAAATACAAAACAAACAAGAATAAATGAAAAAAAACAAACAAACAAAAAACCCACCAGGCTCAAAAAGGCTCACCTATCATCTAGGTTAAGTCAAGAGGTGCCAGAATGTGAGTTGAGTCTGACCTGAAGAGAGAGACCATGTATCAAAAAACCAGATCAACCAACAAGAAACAACTCTATTTTCATTGCTAAAGTGACCGTTTGAATCTTCAGTTTTTCCAACTACAAGTAATTTGGTGAAACTTAAAGATGTCAAGGACATGGTATCTGCATATCTCAATTGTTCAGTAGAACTAGAGACTCAGGTGCTCTGTGTTAACATCAGTCCTCAGCTAGAGAGCAAAGCCCCAAGGAATAACATCTGCATCTATAACTAACTCTGCAGGGGCTGCTGTCTTCAGTGTCTCCATCCTCAACTCTCACATGCAGGTCAAGCACTAGGACTGTGGTAGGGATCACAAGCCCAATATAGAGTTTCCCCTCAGAGTAGCACATCAGGAAACAACAACATGCAAGTCCTGTAGCCTTGGCTAGGGGACTCAAACTCCCTTTGTTCTCCAAGTGTCTGTTGGGAGAGCTAAAGTCAATAATGTAGGTGCTAGGCTCTGCCCTAAAGGCTGATTGAATAAAAGTTGTCAAGGAGGTGGAATCTCCATGGTCCAGCAGCTGATTAGACAAAAAAAAATTCACATCCTGAGTCTTTACACACAGACTCAGCTCCAGAGAGGAAAAAAAAAATCTGCCTGGATCTGTAGCTAATTCTCTTGGCCAGCTGTGATCTGTGTCTGTACCTTCAACTCTCTCAAGGAAGACCAAAGGAAAACTGGCGACTTACTCCAGTGATACGGATGGCAAGATCCAAAGTTCAGCTTCCTCCTGTTGGACTTCATGACTTCAAGGAATTCCTGGCTCCTTTGCTGAATTATTCAATCACCTTCTGTATTCTGAGCTCATGAGAGTAAGAGCTCAAGCAAGTGTTCTGGATTTGAACTCCAAGGCAAAGGGCATGGCCCTGCCCACTTCCTACTGAGGTTTCTAAAAGCAGACTCCAGACACCAGAGCTGAGTTGAGTGCCTTTCTCCCAGCCCACTTTCATTATAGTTCCTGAAGGTCTGAAGCCCTGGCCTGCAGCTCACATGCTGGATCTGCTTGGGTCTACCACTAACCTCTGTCTCTCTCTACATTTGACCGACTTTAAAGACTTAAATTCTCAGAGCTGAGAATGTAGTTCAGCAACATGATCTCCAATCCCTGAACAGTAGAAGAAACTGAGGAGCCTCTCCCGGTCTTCTCTGAACTGCTTAAGGAGCAGGTAGAAAGCCGACATGAATTTCAGTCAGAGTCCTGCTATCCACACACTGCCCCTGTGGAAACCAGCTGGCTTGTGACAGCTGAGTCATGTGATACCTACGAGGACTCAACCAATGATGTCATCTGGCTATTGTAGCATGCCTGGGACAGCCTTCACCTAGAACTCAACTGCATACCCTGGAGAAGACATCAATTTTCAACTTGGAAAACCAAATGAGAATTTAGCCATGTACCAGCAAGCCATGTCTGCTGACCAGATGAAATTCCCAGCAGGCTCTCGGCTGCAGGAGCTCAACCTCCAGGAGATTTCCCTCACTGATTTCCAGAAGAGAGCAGTCCCTGACAGACAGTCTACAATGAAGTCATCCAGGTGACCTCCTTGAGCAGTAGTGAATGTGTTGGGCTCCACAGTACAGCCGTATGTGGTAGTCAGAGGATCAGCTCTGGTGATAATCAAGATCTTCTCCCTGGAGGGGAGGAGACTCTTGAAGGGAGCCCTATAATGTTCTCCAGTGGTTACCAGACTCCAGATGAATACCATCTAGTTACTTCTGTGTTTGACCAGACTATCCAGGAGGAGGATCAAAAGATGCCTGCCACTGGGAACCAGATGTCTGACTGCAGTCAGATGGCAACCAGAATGGATGAGCTTTTTCTCTACAGGGGTCATATGACAGATTCCATTTATAGCCAGGCTCTCCCTCCCAGTCAGGTGATGATTTCTGTTTCTGACAACAGTTATTGTGGCTGTAGGAGGAAGATTCCAATTCAATGACCTTCTATGGGGATCACATGATAGTGTGTGTGTGCATGTGTGCATGTATTAGTTTTTTCAGTGAATCTACATATTTCCCAGCTCTTAGGACCCTTTTACTTTTCTATAGTATGTTGACTGCCAAAACTGCCAGTTAAAATGATAAACTTCAAAGCTGAGACACTTGGCCCCTTTTGCCTCATAACTTTCAATGGCTTGCTTCTTGTGTGTACAGCTGCTAGCATTTGACATCTCTGTCCACTCCTAATCCAGTCCAATTCAGTTCCCTTCAGGTTCGGGGTGTGTGTGTGTTAATTACTGAATCAGACTGGTTCTCTGTTTCTCTCTTTGAAGGAAACAACTGTTGGGGGAGGGTGTCAGTGGGCGCACTTGAATGTCCTGTTACTATATAAAGTTAGAAACAGTATATAGTTCTGTGGGTACTGGATATAGGTCTGAAAACTACAGGTAAAGCAACTGCATTCTTGATTATGGAAGTGGTGGAGGGAGAAGTAGGGACAGCCTATGGGAACGTAGCCCCGGTGACTGGCTATTCTAAGGCCATCCTGAGCAGAAAAGTTCACAGTTTTGTCTCACCTGTGCTCAACATGCATCTGTAGGGTAGGAAAAAGGATGGATACAGATGAGAAGGGTCAACCATAGTGATAAAAAATGGGACAAGGTTTGTAAGTCTATAGTCTGCAGCATGTTTACTTTTCATGCAAAATCAGGAACAAGATGTATGTTCTTAGGTCCCCTCTCATTTTCTTGAGATTTTTGTCTCCTTGTCTCTGCATCTTTGGTTTTTCCCTTGATCTTATCCCAACCTATTAAAGATTTTCTTCCAACTGCAGAGTATAGATAGGTAATACAACTATTTCTGATTAAATCTGCCATGAATATGCTCAGGAATCAGTAGACACTAGTCTCTAGTGTTCTCCACGGTGACAAAACGAAGTCTCATTGGACCCCAGAGAAAACAATGAAATCTCTATCTTTCCTAGGTTGGATGTTGGAAAATAACAAAACAAAACAAAACGAAAGACAAAAAGACAAAACAAAGCAAAACAATCCAAAAAAACAAAACAAAACAAAACAAAACAAAACAAAAACCCACCTAGCACACACGCTGGGTGGAAGGGCAGGCGTATGTGCTTGCTTAGGGAAAAGAAAGCGCGTTGCCAACGCTTAACCACCTGAGAGTGTAACTTGCATGAGGCTGTAGATTCTGAGCAGGCGTCTCAGGAGATACCATGAATCTAAGATTGACCAGCAGGTACAGGTAACAGAGCTGGAACCTCTGAGACAGTCAAGAGAACAAACAAACAAACAAACAAACAAACAAAACCAAGAGGGTTCTCATGAAACACATCCATAATCTAGCTCCTGGCTGACTAGGTTGAGGCTTACAAGTTTTAAGACCAAGAAATCACACTGCAAACACCTGGAGGACCTCCTCCTGGCCAAGAAGTAGGAGTACATCCGGACTGCCAAAGGAAGAAGAGACCAAGAGATAAAGTCCATCTTGTGTGTGCACATAATGGCCACCGTGTGGCTTTGCATGTATCAGTGATTTAAGTAAAAGAAGCCTTAAAACAAAACAAAAACAAAACAAAAACCCCAACTGCTTGCTAATTGACTCATGGTTTATAGCTTCCCTTGGTGACTTTTGAACATCCAGGGATCTTGACTCCTCATCTGTCGTTGATTCCCTGCAAAGGCTACATGGGAAATGTGTGGATTTACTTGCTGGTGTCCTAAATGGCTCCACAGATACTCTGCAGAGCCCTTAATCAAATGCATTGTGCACAGTTTTGTAGTATGCCCATAAAGCCACACGGAATACAGCTTAACAATCGCTAGCAATGAAAGAAACTTCGGAAAATATGCCACAAACTGATTAAGGAAATGGAGAGAGTAATTCAGAGAAAAGATTAAAGGAGTTAATTATGCACAGCTTGACTGAGCAGAAACTAAAAGGAGAGTTAATGGGCTCTTTGATATTATTTGAAGATACTAAATGTCAAGGAGAAAAAAATGTTTTGTATGATACAGTGAAGTGCTATTAGAGGGATGAGACTGAATTGAGAATGGGAATATTTAAATGAAGTATTAGGGATGCTTTTGAAATGAAATTGTGTAGTAGTCTTTCCAATATGAAATATGATCTCTTCTTCACAGGGGAAAAAAAAGCAAAGAAAAAATATCAAATTTTGGTTGTACTACTTGTTGGACATTGTAAATGATGCATTTCTTTAGTGTTTCTGAACTTCCGATATGAACTGCCTTCAATTTCAGCAAGAGCCCACTCTGTTCCCAAATGTTTCTGAAATCCATGTCCTGAGAAATCCTGTTATCTTGTGCAATGTAGGCTGGAGCATGACTTGTTTGCTTGCTTTTTGAGACAGGATTTCTCTGGATATCCCTGGCTGTCCAGGAACACCCTCTGTAGATGAGACTGGTCTTGAGCCCAGAGATCCACCTGCCCCTGCCTCCTGAGTACTGGGACTAAAGGTGTGTGCTACCACTGCCCACCTTTTCCTTTTAAACTCATTTTCTTATACATTATATTTTGAGCACAGTTTTCCCTCTCTCATTTCCTCCCAGATATTCTCTATGCTTCTACCCATTCAATTCTATGCCCTCTTTATCTCTCTCTTTAGGAAATAACAGGGTAGTTTTAAAAACAGAACAAAACAAAAAAACAAACAAAATAGGAAAAAAAAAAACAAAGCAAAAACACAAGAAACACGCATACAAAGACAAAACCCATAAAAAAACACAAGATTGGGATCCATAATATACAAACAAAGATCAGTAAGATAAAAAAGTCCAAACAAAACAAAATGAGTCAAAAAAAAAGTCTTCAAAAAACCACTGAGTTTATTTTGTATTGGCCACCCACTGCTGGGTATGGGGCCTGCCATTGCATGTAGTTTGTGCACTCAGAGAGAAAATGGATTTTTCCCTTGCAAACAGCTGTCAATAAGAGAGAGAGAGAGCTTCTTGATTAGGGATGGGAGCTCCTGTCCATTCTCAACTCTGCTGCCCCTTCTAGCTTGAACCTGTATAGTCCCTATTCATGCTGCTATAATATCTGTGACTTCATATGTGCATCAGTCCTGCTGTGGGGAAGACACCGTTTCCTTGGTGTTGTCCATTCCCTGTGGCTCTAACAATCTTTCTAAGTCCTCGTCTGCATATTTCTTTGAGTCCTGAAGGATGGAGTTTGATAAAGACATCCCACTTAGAACTGAGTGTTCCAAAGTCTCTCACTCCCCTTCCATCGTCATGTGTGGGTCTCCGTATTAGTGAGAAAGATTTATGATGCTGGATGAGTTAAACACTGGTCTATGAGTATAGCACAAAGTTGTTAGGAGTCATTTTATTGCTATATTTGCTTAGCAGAACAGTTGTATTGGTTTTACCCAGACCCACAGTCTATCTAGTCTCAGGTTCTTGGCCACCAAAGCAGTGTCAGGCATTTGTTCCATCTGATGCAGTGGGCCTTAAATACAGATAGCATTTGGTTACTCCTACAACTTTTATGTCACTATTGCTCCAGTGTTTCAGGCATGCAAGTTACTGCTGTAGATCACAGGGTATGTAGCTGGTTGGTGGTTACCTTACTCCTCTGGTAACATGCAGAGTAACTGGTAGTACCATGAACACTAGCCAATAGGGGTGGATACTCTAGTTAGGCACCAGCTAGATTTTTCTGTATTCAATGAGGTATTTAAGTATTGTCTTCATCCATAGGGTATTACCATCAGTTTGTGGAGAGCAACCAATCTATGGGGTCCGTTTGGCCAACAACTCAATTAGATATAACCAATTTCTAGAGCTGGAGGTTACATTTGGTGGCAAGTGATGTTTTATTTGGGAACTATATCCCTTGTTATTTGGTGATTCTACACACACACACACACATACACGGCTTGTATTAGGTGTCCCTTACCATATTTCAACTCTACTGCCTCTTCCCTCAATTCATTCTTTTAATCCTATCATTCCATTCTTTCCCCTGTCTCTCTATAACTATATATTCTATTTCCCCTTCCTTTGGGGATCCCCCCCTATTCACTTGTCCCTTATTCTATACCTAAAGTCTGTTGTTATAAAGATTGTAGCATGCTTACTAAAAGCTTAAAAGATATACAGCATAGTTATCTTCTGGGGTCTGTGTTACCTCACTCAAGATTTTTTTCTAACTCCATCAATTTTACCCGTGAATCTCACAATTTATTTTTTTTTATAGCTGAATAATATTTCATTGTGTCAATGCACCACATTTTTATTATCCATCTGTTGATGGACATCTAGGCTGTTTCCAATTTCTAGTTATCATGAATTGAATATCAATGAATATGAGCAAGTGTCTCTGTAGTAGGATGTAGAGTACTTTGGGTATATGCTCAAGAACGATATAGCTTGATCTTGAGGTGGATCTATTTTCAGCTTCCTGGGGAATTGGCATACTGATTTCCACAGTGGCTGATGATTTTCACTCTAACTAGCAATGGATGCTGATTCTCTCCACACAACATCCTCACCGCTCTGAGCTGCCATTTGTTTTATTTCTTTTGGTCATCCAGACTGGTGTTAGATGATATATATCAAAGTTGTTTGGATTGCATGTCCCTGATGACTAAGGGCACTGAGTATTTCTCTCATTGTCTCTCATCCATTTGTGCTTTATCTTTTGAGAAATCTGCTTAGTTCTGTTCCCCATTCTTAATTGGTTTATTTGTTTCTTAATGTTAATTGTTTTCAGTTCTTTAAATATTGTAGGTATTGACGCTCTACTGGAAATAAAATGGGTAAAAATCTTCTCCCCTTTTGTAGCCTGCTTCTTCATCAGAATGATCAGAATGATGGTGTCCTTTGTCATACAGAAGCTTTTCAGTTTCATGGGGTCCCATTTATTAATTGTTGTTCTTGGTGCCTGGGCTGTTGGTGTCCCATTTAGAAAGTCTTTTCCTGTGACAATAAGTCCACAACTATTTTTCACTCTCTCCTCTATCAGATTCAGTACATCTGGTTTTATGTTGAAGTCTTTAATCCATTTAAAGTTGAAGTTTGTGCAGAGTGACAAGTGTGGATCTATTTGCACTCGTCTCCATTCAGACATCCAATTTAGCTGTCACCATTTGAAGAAGATGCTGATTTTTTTTCCCAGCATGTATTTCTAACTTCTTTGTAAATAACTAAGTGTCCAGTTGTGTGTGAACTTATGCATGGGTCTTGAATTTGATTCCTTTGATCAATGTGTCTTTTTATATTCCGATGTTGTTTTTATTACGATCACTCTGAAGTACAACTTAAAATTGGAGTGAGTGATACTTCCGATAGGTGTTTTGTTATTCTTGGAGAATGGCAAGAATGTTTCATTGGTGCAGTTCTGAGAGTAACAGAAACTGTTTGAAGCTGTTTGATGCATGTGTGTTCTTAAATAAGATGAGACATTCACTGACAAGTTATAAATGATTGCAGAGAAAGTCAGTATATAATAATAAAATCCGTATCTCAGTGGTACATTGGCTATCATATACATATGTATAGCTCTCAATTTGATCCTTTGCATCATAAATATCTCTATTTCCATTATGTACACATACACAAATTAGCACGAAAACATAATTATAAGTCCATATGCACCAGAATATCAGAATTCCCAAATACATAATGCAATTACTAATGCATTGATTGAAGGAGAGACAGACTATGATACTATAATAGAAAGGAACCTAACTTAATGCCCATGTTCAACAGTGGAAAGATGATCTAGACAGAAAATCAACAAAAACACATTGAATTTGAAATGTCCTTTAGACTAAATGGGTCTAACAGGCATATTGTTCACCAATAACAGCCTAACGGGCAGTCTTCTTAACTGCACAGGAAACATTCTCCAAGATAGAGTCTGTGTTAGGTCAAAAATACATACTAGAAAATTTAGGAGGCTCGAAGTCATATTGACACAATGCCATAAAATAGTAGACATTTTTAGAAGACAATAGTAGGAGAAATTTAAAATAATTTATCAGACCACGTCTGAAGAGAAGAGAGGAGGCATACACATACAAACTTATACATACACAAACAAACATACACATACAAACATACACACACACGTACACCTGCATACACATAGTTCTGTGTTTCTACCTAGCCACCAAGGTGTCAGAATGCCACTCAGAGAGGTGAATGCAGGGACACTAGTCTACATTCCATTCTTCCTGTTGGGATGCCTGGCTCATGTGACACCAACATGTCACTCAAGGAAGACGAAACTCTGGACTCTATGCTGCATGGCCAGTTGTCATGGTCCTCTTAGTGAAGTGTGGTCGCATGCTCCAGGACAAGAATCTGGTTGAGAACAGATTCAAACGTGCTATTCTGAGAATTGCTGGGGTTCCTGAATCTGCTTGATTTTAGCAGTTTTCTGTCTAGTGACACAGTTCCACTTGCCCCACAACTCCTTTTTCCTTTTATAAAGGGGAGATGTTATTTGAGTAACTGTCTCCTATATTGTTTGTAGTTAAAAATGTGGGTGGGGTGGATATAAGCATTAAAAGAAAGTACAACATAAGCCAGAGGGATAGTGAGGGGTGGGAGTGGGGAAGACAAGGGATTATTGAACTAACTCAGTTACTCAGTAGATAGATGTTGAGAGTTTGTACAGAGTTTTCTGAGGGTTTTAACATTGGTCTTAAACTACTTTTTTTGGTTTTTCAAGGCAGGGTTTCTCTCTGTAGCCCTGGCTGTCCTGGAACTCACTTTGTAGACCAGGCTGGCCTCGAACTCAGAAATCCGCCTGCCTCTACCTCCCAAGTGCTGGGATTAAAGGCATGCACCACCACGCCCGGCTTCTTAAACAACTTTTGATTTATCTACATAGGCATAATATTTCCTTACTACTATGTAAGTTTCCCCAAGCGTAGTAGCCATTGGGCTCTGGCAAGAGAGTTCATCTGTTGCTGGAAGGACCCATCTTATCTGCCGTTTTCAGCATCTGCTTGTCTGGAGAGTGTCTATTCAATCGATGTGTCTGGAGAAAGGAAGCTTCATGGCCCCAGCCAGGTCCAAGGAGATGGCAGACCAGTCTCTCCCTCTGGCCTGCAGTGGTAACATTACTCTGATACCAACATAGACATCCAGGCCAATCAAGCTACACAGTGAGACTCCCCTGCCCACTCCCACTATACATACTTATAGATACACTTACACATGTAGTGGTGTGTGAGAATAAACAAAATGCCACTCAAAAATCAATAAATAAGGAATAAAAATATCTTGTAATAAGATAGAAACATAACATACAAGAATTTATACACACTGTAAAATCAGTCCTAAGAGGAAAATTTATAATTAAAAAAATGCAGATTTCTATAAAATTTAAAACATTAGCAATATACTTCAAAGAACTTAGGAAAAAACAAAGCAAGTTTAAAATCAATAGAAGGAAAAGACAGAGAAAGACTGGAGCAGAAACAATTGTGACAAAATCAGAAGATTCGGTAATACTAAGCTCTTTTAATAAATGATAAAGTTGATTAATGACAATAGAGAAACACCTCTGCACATAAAGGAGGCAAGAAAGTTGAAGAAAAGGCATCCTGACTGACACGGCTCCAATTCACAGGCTCCTGTGGAACGCTCGCTCACCAGCAAACGGGCTAGCCAGACAAAATGGAAAAACTCAAACACACAAGGCGCCAACACTAAATCATGAGGAAATGTAAAATCGGAGCGGATTCATAACAAAGAAAGAGACTAAGTCAGTAATACAAATCCTTGCCTCTAAGAAAAGCGTGGAGCTGCCCAGCTTTACTGCTGAACTTGGCTAAGTATTTAGGAAAGAGCTACGCAAATTCTTCTGAACGCTTCTAAATTCAGTGACTCTGAGGCTAGCATCACTCTGATAACAAAGACACACAAAAGCAGTATAAGAAAAAAAAAGATGGACAAATTGTTTTGAAGAATATAGATTCAAAAATCTACAACAAAATACCAGCAGACTGCATCCACAAACATTTAAAGAGTTATTCCTCATGTCAAGTTACATATTCTAGGGCTGTAAAGATGGCTCAACACATGTGAATCAGTAAATGTGACTCTTGACTCTAGCTGCATATGTATCAAAAGATGGCCTAGTCGGCCATCACTGGAAAGAGAGACCCATTAGACACTCAAACTGTATATGCCCCAGTACAGGGGGACGCCAGAGCCAAAAAAATGGGAAAGGGTGGGTAGGGAAGTGGGGGGGAGGGTATGGGGGACTTTTGGGATAGCATTGGAAATGTAATTGAGGAAAATACATAATAAAAAATATTAAAAAAAAAAGAAGGTTAGCCAAGTGACAGATGGGAATATAGGTGACAGTTCTCCAATATTGTTAGTGAAATCCTATTTGTATATATTTACATATGTAGTACCAGATATAGTCTTTAAAATGTAGAAAACATTTTATGAATGAAAAAATTTGACATGTCAGCATGGTTGCTCTGAAATTTTTAACATTATTAGAGACACTGGCTGTTCCTTAAATTGATAGTAGATAAATCACAAATAGGTGAGATACAAACAATACATGGATATATCTTTAAAATATTACTGCAGGTTTATATTTAAATGTATCATTTGTATATTAAAATACTTTTTCTTTAAAAAAAAAAGCTAGAGATTAAGGAAGTCATGTTCCCACGTCAGTAGATGCATAAACAAACATTTGTCAGAATACGACCTTTGTTTCAGGATCAAGTCCTGCACAGACTAAGTGCAGCAGGATTTACTTCAATACAAAGAAGTGTTCTCATGACAACTGCCTAGGTGACATCTGAGGCAAAATCTGATATCTTTTTCTATGATTAAAGATAAGACGAAGATGCCCATGCTCCTCGTTTCCTTTCAGCACAGCCCTGGAAGTGCAAGCCCGAGAAGGCAAGAGAGAAAATCAGAAGGCAGCCAACAAAAATAGTTCAACTGTCTGTATTTGTAGGTGACATGATTGTTTACACACAGTTAACTCTAAGGTGCCACCAAGATCTTGTAAAACCAATAAATCCAGTAAGCTTCAGGATACTCCATTAACATTCATAAACACACCCCCCCTCTCCAAAGCATTCCTGTTTTAAAAAGCCACAGCAATACTCAAGTAAATTACCTATATACTGAAAACTAGACACGTGTGAAAGAAAATCTGAACAAAGGGAATTGGGCTCATGGTCAGTGATTGAGAAGAATAAATGTTAAAATGTCCGTGCCACAGCACCAGGGGAGCTACAAAGTTAGTACAGTGTGTATCAACATGCTAATGCCACGTTCTCACAGAAATGAAGAAGTCTTTAGTGTCATGCAGAAACACAAGCGATCTTGAATCAATGAAAGAGCCACGAGCAAAAGAATGGATCAGAAGGCACCATGCTCCTTTATAACAAAATATATGCGGCCAGTGCAAAGGTATAGAACCCAGAAATAAACCCACCTATTTACAGCCAGCTGGTATTTCCTGGCAAGTGTGCTAAGAACACACACATGATAAGGACAGTATAATCTGGTTTTGTAGTATTGCCTAGAAAACTGGAAGGCCACAAGTGGATGAGTGGAGTAAGGCCTTCATCTTGCACTGTATACAAAACTCAACCCAAAGCATACTGTAGGTTTCTATATAAGAATGAGAACTGTGGGCTGGAGAGATGGCTTTATGCTCTTTATTTTACATATCCTTTCCTCTACTCAACTATTGTAAGCCTGACAGAAGGATGAGTTTAATACCCAAGTCAGTGCCTACCTGCGCAACTCACATGGTGGTTTAATGTTTGTGGGGTGCAATGTGGGTGTAAATTAAGTGGTTTCCACTCTTTCTTTTGTTTGATAGGACTCATACCAATGAAGCACCTGCCCACACCAGCCCTATATTCAGAATGTAGTTCTGAATTCTGCATTTGTCATTTTCTGGTGAATTGACCTTTGAAGGACTACAGGAAACTTGCTATACCTGTTTTATGAGATTAACGTGAAAGATGATCTATTGCACAAAGTTAGGGTTGGAGTAAATAATTCATGAGCAGTGCCTTAACCATCTTCAATCAACAGGACTGTTATTTTTAACACTCAATATTATATTGAAAAGATATTTTGTATCCTTTCAATGTTTTTTTTCTATGAACAAAATTACTTGAAATACTATGCTAGACACTGGTGAATAAGAGACTCACTGTCTCTCTATGCAGCTCAGAATCTATTAAGTGATAAAGAAAGGGCTGTTATTGATTAGTTACTATGATTACATTTGACTTTTGACTCATTTGTCCCCATGTACAGCAGTCACAAGTTCCTCCCTAAGAACACCGTGACTACCTTTAAAGTATTTCAGGGTCTCTGCATGGCAAATCTTCTGCCACATCCTTCATCCGGCTTTAGTCACTTTGTACCTACGAAACACACAGCTTTCTAGTCCGTGCCTGTGGTATTTTCTCCTTTGCTCTCTTCCTGCACGGCCACATTAATCTTCTTTAAACACTGCTTTCATCTTGTCACTGCCCTGTTCAGGAACTCTAAATAGCTCCTGCAATCCTCCTCTGTCAAGTCCAAAGTCATCTGCTAACTTACAAGACTACCCACCATTTGTCCCCAGCTTCCGGAGCCTTCTGCAATTCCAGCAGCTGAGTGTGTAAGAAAGAGCGAGGCATCACACTAATATTTCGTATAACTAATCTTGATTAGGTCAAGGCTCTTCTTAGAAATATCCCCATTTACAAATGAGAAGGGAGATTGTGACTGGTTACAGACTCATACATCTAAACTCTACTTCCAGTTCCTTTTCGACGAGCTTTCAGCCTGTGCTAGCTGTGGAGTCATTTGATCTCCAGTGTCTTCCTCAGTCTATCCAAGTTGGCATTTTGACTCTCCCCACAATCCCAATCTTCAAGTCCTACCTTGTGGAACTAGCACTTCTGTCTTTGCTGATTTCCTTTACCTTTGAGCTGACTTGTCAGTCACCAATACTACCCTCACATTTGAATTACATGCTGTGCATGCCAGTCTTTTCGCAGTCACTTCCTAGGTCCCTCATAATATTACTTCATATTTCCTCAGATGAATTTCATCATTTACTGAGCACTAGGTGATCCTGTAGTCAATACTTGTTGATAGGATAAATTGCCATCCTTAGCATTTGAGTTATTGATGAACATATCCAGGAAGGAGTCAAGAAGCCTTAACTACAAGATAATTGCTTACAAGAGATTTAGGAATAAGGCAATATATATAGTCGTGAAGGAAGGAAAATAATAGTGGGCATATAGTTTCCTGGAATGTGACATACGAGCCATAGTGTAATCCTGGGTAAGCTTTGTTTCCGAATAGAGGTAGAAATGGAAGCCTTTTGTCATAAAATTTAGTGTGTGAGATTAAAGAGAAAAAGAATCAATTGCTCATGAACAGTAAATTAAATTTTAGTCTTAAGTCCAGACAGAAACTTTGGTAGATTCTCATTAAGGGGACATCAGCTAAAAGAGTGAGCACTATATTTATCAGTGTCATTACAGAGGTTACTTTGAAGAGTTTCGGAAGGATCCTCCCTAAAATGATGTGCAGTCTAGCCAGTGACATCATTGCAACAAAGTAAAATCCAGAAAGAGCAATTCTTCACGTGGGGAGCAGGGCCAGCATGATGAATTTGACCCTAGGAAACTTAGTCGAAGGGTTGGGGGACTAGCACTTAGAAAAGGTTCTGTTCCGAATCACTCATGCAGGATCTTGGAACAGATGCTGAAGTGTGGAGCTACCCTAAAGCCAGGGGGCCAGAAGTGGGAGGTCTTAAAAGTTTTATAGTCTTTTTTTTTAGGTATGTGGTAGTCTATTCTATTCAACAGTCTGGAATTTAGAAGTTTGTAGTATGTCTAGGCTACAATGAAAATGTTTTTGTTGTTGTTGTTGTTGTTGTTGTTGTTTTTTATTTTTTTTGTTTTTGTTTTTGTTTTTGTTTTTGTGATAGGAGCTAGAGAAGGTTCCAGGGAATCCAGCTGGAATCGTATGCCCAGTTTCTGTTTTGGCTGGGAACAGGACTAGTCATGAAACAGAAGCAATGAGGAGGCCATTTGCATAAGGTTAGAGGAGGGTAGTGCAGATGTGGACCACCTTGGTGGAGTTAGAAGTGTCCTGGAATACACCTAATCTCAGGGTGAGTGGGGAGAGGATGGGAATATATTTGCATTGAGCTTTATTCTCACCAGCATAGCAATTGTCCTCTGTATGTGCAACAGTCTCCTGAGAGTACCTGTTAAGTGTATAGTTCTAGTCTATTCCACAACTTACTGAACAGGTACCTGCTCTAAGGGATCCTGGGCAGGCGCATGCTTAATAAATTCCAAGGGTCATTTTTTTCTGTAGACTAAAATTTATAAACATCAGAATCATGGCTAAGTGGGTCCAACTATACATTTCAGATTGAAGTATCTACTCTTAGATTGACCTGGAGCTGGCATTACACCCAGAGCAACTTTAGTGAGTCTTAGAGGATTAGACACCATTAAATTTTTTATGAAATGGGATGATGAAGTGTCTTGGAACAAGTCATTGAATTTTAAAACAGGATTTTTATGAGAGAACACAGACAGGGAAATTTAGAAGTCCTCTTAATAATGGAAGCAGGTACAAATTTAATGAAGGGGGTGAATTTTAATCTGAGTGAGCTGCACATCCTGCCTTTTACACTCCTGTGGAGGGCGTCTGGGAAGTTTTATTTTAGGAGAATGGAAATCTAATGTCGCCGCATGTGGCTAGGGAAATAATACCTTGGCAGGGGAGGAAGACAGACGGATTAGGTTGCCATAATAAGAAAAGTGGCTGGATACTTAGACTCTAGAATGTTCTGCTGATTCCGGACACAATTTACCAGCATCAGCGTAGATAGGCAGTGCACATTTTCCTTGGGCACGATGGTACCAAGGCAAACTTTGTTTGCTTAGAGTGCAAAACAGGTATTTTGGCTGCAACTTTGTGCAGCCGCCTCTGTAACGGGGAGGAGTTCAGCCCATGGTGCTGTTTGTTGTGTGATTGCTTCATTTGTTTATTGTGATTTTAAATAGATGGAGGAAAGAATTGAAGATAAGGCTTGAACCAAAGCAATCAGGCAACCTCAATAATGAAATGCTACCCAGGCTTTTGCATTAGGAAATCTATGCAATCCTGCTGCTAATGCTCTTCTAGCTATAGGGATTCATCCAGCCTATTTTATCAGCTCAGTGGGGTTTAATGCCTCTCTACTCTGAAGGGTAAAAAGTGGAATTATCGCCAAGGTAATGAACACCACCCCTCCCATGCATTGTGTGGTATTTTATTAAAAGCATGTTGCTTTGGTCTTCTATACCAGTTGCAGTGTGTGAATATAAAATGCCAGAATAGCTCTCAAGGGAAACATTTTCTTGTGTGCTAATTTAAAATTCCTCAAACAGCACGCAGTCAGGTGTGATGTTAATATTTTGCATCTTTGCTACGTGAGCATTTGAGGCAGGCGCTGGTTGGCTGGTTGGTGCAGTAAAGGATCTAACAGAACTGTGGTTCAGGGAGGGGCTGTCAGCCTAAGTGTGGGAGTTTGTTCTGGTTTCTTTCTAATCCTGCCCCCCCCCCTTTACCTTCCTGCTATTTCACACTTTCAGTATTTTCTTGTGCCTTTAGGCCATAGAGAATTCCAATTAGTGTGTCTACTGTGAAAGGGTAAGCAGTCTCTTTCCTGTTAATAATCTCTCTGCTTTTTTTTTTTTAAATAAATTAACTAGTTGCTTGTAGTGCTCTCACATTGATTCTATTCTCTGAAAACTTTAACCTACTTTTGTTTCTGGTGAACTCTGCCATCAGTTCCATCTCATTAGCATCTTAGACTCCAGCTCATCTCCATCCTAATTCTCCCCAAACTTTGAGACTTATGTTGAGCTTTAGGGCAGTTAATTCTACCCCAGCATGTTGGCTGGTGGAAAAGATAGACTTGTAAAAATTAAGTAAGTAACCATTGCATACACTAGCAAGAATTTATCGAAAGGACCCAGATGTAGCTGTCTCTTGTGAGACTATGCCGGGGCCTAGCAAACACAGAAGTGGATGCTCACAGTCAGCTATTGGATGGATCACAGGGCTCCCAATGGAGGAGCTAGAGAAAGTACCCAAGGAGCTAAAGGGATCTGCAACCCTATAGGTGGAACAACATTATGAACTAACCAGTACCCCGGAGCTCTTGACTCTAGCTGCATATGTATCAAAAGATGGCCTAGTCGGCCATCACTGGAAAGAGAGGCCCATTGGACTTGCAAACTTTATATGCCCCAGTACAGGGGAACACCAGGGCCAAAAAAATGGGAATGAGTGGGTAGGGAAGTGGGGGGGGAGGGTATGGGGGACTTTTGAGATAGCATTGGAAATGTAATTGAGGAAAATATGTAATAAAAATATTAATTTAAAAAAAAGAAAAAATATCCATCTCTGGATCTAGAAAAAAAATTAAGTAAGTAAGTGAATAAATAAATAAATAAATAAATAAATAAATAAATAAATAAATAAATAAAACAAGGCTGATGTCAGGTGATAAGGCCAATGACAGACATGGTTAAAAAGACATGTAACTGGGGAGTATAATATTTGATTTGGGTTCATCAGATCACCAAGGAAGAGAGCCATAAGCACAAGATTATGAAGTCTGGGAAGAGTAGAGCTGTCAGTGATATTTTGGAGACAGCCTGGTAGTTCAGTGACCACAAAGTAGGTTGAGGGTCAGAAGATGCAGCCAAAAGTGTGGTGCTTCTATTTTAAAAGCCCTCCGTGTACACTGGTGGGCTTGGGTCTGGCCTACTGACGTTGGTTGGCAGGGATGAAGCATTTACAAGGCCTCTTAGAAAGATTGTTCTATTTCTCATTGGTGGCCAGGAGATCAGTTAAGAGTTTGCCTTAGGAGTCTCCAGCTTGCCTGAGAGGAACTATTGGCTTGAATAGGTACTGCTATGATAATTGGACAGTTGAGGCAGAAGGGCAGGGAAGGATGCAATGAATCTGAGGTTTCTAACTTAGGGGTCAGCTGGCACATGTCAATGCTGATAAAGTATATGGAGGATAAGGTCATATTTTAAGGACAAGGAGTGAGTTATGGAATGGTTCATACCTCTGGATGTCTAAAGTATATCCCTTTAGATATTACTATTTAGTTAGTAAGAAAGCCTTTCTCTTAGGAGGAAGGTTTAGACAGGAGATAGGGATTTGAAAGTATTGGGGCTTAATATTGGCTAGTCTGTATCATGACATACGATGCTATTAATATCCACTGCACATGGTACATCAACACAGAGGTGGCTTATTTAGAGTGTTCTCTAAAAGTCCTTAGGTGTTTCTCCATCTGCTGCATGTGTGGCAGACCTACTCTGTAGTATATTTGCATTGCTGTACTTTTTCAGCCTAAATGAAACAGAAGCCCACTGCTTCATCTTTGCTCAGCATCATCACATGGAGCATTCAATGGGAAGAGGTGAACAAAATGAGGCCATACCACTCACCAGGGCTATCCTCTTTCCTCTCAGGAACAGTGTAATCGCTTCCCTGGCTTCCTTATCCCTTAGACTTACCCATGTGACTAGCTTTCAGTTCTCAAAATAAGGAGAGAGAAGCTATGCCATTATGAGGCCGAAGGTTTAAAAGTTACGTCCACCATGGAAATGTCAGCGGAGATTGACCAGGTTTCTGCAGGATGGTAATGAGCAGAGTTCCCATGTAACCCATTTTAGACCTAGAGTTGAGTGAGAAATGAAATTTACTCTGTTGAGCCACCGTCCTGGTTAGTTTGTCAACTTGACACAAGCTAGAGTTATTGAGGAAATCTCAATTGAGAAAGTGCCTCCTACAGATTAACCTGGAGTCTAGCCTTGGGGAATTCTTTGGATTTATTATTGACAAGAAAGAACTAGGCCTACTTTGGGAGGTGCATGCTCTGGCCAGGCCATTCCTGTAGGTATAGAAATGGTGAACCTGGGGTCCAGGCAATAAGCATTCCTCAGTGGCCTCTGCTTTAGTTCCTGCCTTTAAGTTCCTGCCCCCCACATCCCTTCATAGTGAACTACTACAACTATAAGTTGAAATAGACCCTATGCTCCTCAGGCTGCCTTTGGTTGTGCTCTTGAGTCACAGCAAACTAAGGCAGCCAGTAGGGCTGTGATTTTTGTTCTCAAAGAACAAACCTTTCAATCTACTGGGTAACAAGCTAACCATACACAAGTCCTACCACCAGACTCTCACTAGTTAACTAGTTGCAAGCAAGTCACACAGCTTCTTTGAGTCCCAGTTTCTTCCTTTTGAGGATGTTATTATATATGTCAGAACTTGGTGGGCATTCTTAGAGAACGAACTGAAAATACTTTATGAGTAACAGGCAGTATTATAGCCTCCGGCTGTCCTTTCAGACACTTGTTCAGTTTTAATGTATTGATTTTGTGATGCTGATTTGTCTCCTATTTGTATTGTGCTTAATCTTCTTGGACTCATTGTCTAAATACTCACCTGAGCCCCCACTAATAAAGAAAACCAAGCAAGTACAAAGGACGGGGCTGGGCACTGTGTCAGTAGGGGTTTCCTCACTGATGCTCCCCTTCCCAGTACAGCATTATAGGGAGTGCACAGATAATTTTTGTAATAAGCCTAACTCTCATGCTGGCACTGACAATATAGGGTTTTTTTATATGAGGTTTTATATAAAAGGATTACTTAGCCCACCACTTGCTAAGACTACATTTGAGAGAATCACATGGCTTTTCACATATTTGTAACCTAATGGATTAGTGTTGTTGCTTTTGCTCCATCAAGAAATGTTTTGAGGTACATAGTTTCTCAACCATTTCTCTTTGCTTCCAGTATGATCCTGTGACATCCTATGGTATCTACCACTCCGCCACAGCCCCCATCTCATTTTCTAATTGAGCTCTTGAATCATATCATTTAAAATTCCAGTGGTGTCTGGAGAAATGGCTCAGCAGGTAATAGCACTGGTTGCTCTTCCAGAAAACCTGGGCTCAATCCCCAGCCACTAACTATAACTCCAGTTCTAGGGGATCTGATGCTCTCTCTGGCTTCACTGGGCACCAGGTATAGATATAAATGCAAGTTAAAACACCTATCACATAAAATAACAATCAAAAAATAAAATAAGAAAATACAACTTTCCATCAGTTTTTTATGATATAAAATACATGAAAAATTTCATCCCTTTTAATAGAACCTGAAAATCTAAATTTACACAAGAAATGAACTCTTGATAGATATGGAAGGAAAAATACAACTCTTAGGAAATAGAAAAACAGATGGCTGGAGTTTGTCCCAGTAAGTTCATTTTGAGAAACAAAATTGGTGGATATTTGGAAGTGATCATTACTTGAGAATAATGACACTGGCTAATATAGAAAAGGGAATTAGACTGAGTGGTAGCACATTCTTTTAATCTGAGGAATTTAGGAAGCAGAGACAGGAGGATTGATGCATATTTGAAATCATCCACGGTACACAGAGAGTTCCAAGCCATTCAGAGGTACACAGTAAGATCCTTTCTCAAATACGTGGATACAAATAGAAGAAGGAAGAGTATTAATGAAGCAAAGGCATATATAAAATGGAAAGCACTGGCTTTAGAATTAGGACATAATTAGGAAATAAAAGGGGGGAAAGGAAGTTTACTTCTCATAAATGTCTGATTGGGCTAGAAAATCTATTTTTCACAGTATGGTACACATCTGAAATAAATTCAGGTTCTGAGCAGATTTAAATAGATTTATGAATACACCCACAATCTGAGCACAGAGCAGGTCACAGGAATATACATGTCTTTTATGGGGAGCTTTATGGGACCCTGTACTCTGAGAGAGAGAGCATACTTCAAGTGGTTCAAGTTTAGACAGTCCTTTGTTCTTGTTCTCATGGTGTAGTTTCTCAGAGAATGAATACCCATGGGGTTGCTGGAATCACAAACTCCAAGATCAACTTTATGTGTGCATATATGTGTGCATGCAAACATCATAAAACACTGATGAAAAAATCAGTGAGGTTTTTAGGGAATTAGCCCACACTTTTTTTTTTAACCATAAAGGAAACCAGAAAATGTTGGAACGCATAGACCTAATAACATGCAGAGTCCTGCCCCACCCCCCAGTTGAAGTGATATATCACCATGTCTTTTCCACTAGTTAGCCAGATTAATTGGAGAAAAGAAGAATATGTGTGCTGTGGCTAATCTGCTACTGTGGGGCTCTTTCCCATCAGTCCCTGCTAGCACCCTGTTGTGGGCCCCCATACAACCTGTGTGATGGCCTTTAAAAATGACAAAGTGTACTTCTTAGGTGAGGAGATGTAGCTGGCAATTAAAGAGGCATCCTAGGATTTTTTTTTTTAAAGTAACAGCAACTTCATGATTTTATTTTCCTAACATCTGTTCTATTCAAGCCAAGCCTACTGTGGTGATCCTCATGGAGACAATTCAGCAGTTTCCTAGCAACCAAGTTTCCTGTGGTTTCCTTGGTTATGAGCAATGACATAACTCTTGTGGGTAACTTCAAAAGCACAGAAGAAAGCTCTCCTGAAGAATGAGATTCCAAAAATTTCAGGTTGCTGCTTGCTGGGTGTCTATAAAGGATAAAATATCTCCTTATGGCATTAATAATACTAATGAGTGATAGGGATATTTTGGCATAAAAGCCATATGTTCAATTTTATACACTTTTTTTAGGTCTTTGTCATATACTTGCTCTCCACATCCCCCCCCCCTCTGAAATGGCATCATCTTCCTCTATCTTCTAATGAACTTCTATCTTTAGTCATAGCCAGCAGGTAAAACATAGACTCTTAAAAATTGCAGACAGATTATTTGGGAAGACAGGAGAGGTCCAGTTGCTCAAGGACTTCATAAAAATGTGACTTCTTTGCTAATCAAGCATATTTTAGAGACTTTGATGGAATTGGGGACTGTTGCTTGAGCTCATTAAGGAATTGTTAACTCCTTATAATAGCTATGGAGACATTTGAGGACTAATTTAATCTAAAAAGGCAAAAGCTACAAAGCTGGAATTCAGGAAGTGAGAGTGGGCATAGAAAGAGAACATATTTCAGGCAATTAGGGATGATTCCCCCCCCCCACCCCACCTCCGGAGCCTTAGAGGCCATATTGAATGCTTAGCAGAGTCACCTGGAAACCAATCAAAACATCAGTATAGTTGTGCCTTAGCCCATGGCACAAGTGCATCCCTTAACTGAAATGTTGAGCACCAAAAGGATTTTGAATTTGGGATTATCTGGATTTGGAAATATTTGCACACACATGGTAAGGCATCTATGGGATGCCTGAGGCTAACAGACAAATTCACTCATGTTTCTTTTATACTTTGTATGCATGAACTGCAGGCAATCTGATACACTATTTTTAGCGCACCTGCATTTTTCAGACGCCTATTCCATGAGATCAAATGTGGAATTTTCTATTTGTTCCTCATCCCAAAACTCAAAATGTTTTAGATATTGGAGCATTTTTGGCATTCCAATTTTCTGATTAAATATCTTCAATCCATATGAAATGTTAAAATTATCTAAGAACTTGGTTTGAGATGGCACAGCTCACAGTGTGAATGGGTTATTTGGACAAATCATACTAGTGAATGGTCTAGTTGACTTCTTGGCTGCTGTGTTGATGCACTAACTGAAAAACAACTGGGTTTATTTCACCTTACAAATGGTTTACTTCAGCTTACAGCTCGCAGGCAATCATCCAGGGAAGATAGGGTAGGAGCTCAAGGAGGGAGCCGGGAGGCAGGCCCTGAAGAGAAACATTGCTTACTGGCTTCCTTTCCCCAAATTGTTCAGTTTGCTTTCTTATATAATCCAGACTCATCTACACAGGAGTAGTACCTCCCACAGGGGGCTGGACCCTCCTACATCAATCATTACTCAAGACAATGCCCCACAGGCATTCCCACACAGCAATTTTTTAGAGGCACCTACTCAATTGAAATCCTCTCTTCCCAGGTGACTCTAGTCCATGCCAAGTTGACAAATACTGCACATCAGAGTGGGCAAATGTCCAACACAGGGAATGCTGAAGGCCAAATGGCAGCATCGGTAATCTAGGCAGGGATACTGGAAATCTATGGCCGAGAGCCAGGCCAGAGCTTCAGGATAGAGAAAGGAGAAGAAAACAGCATTTATTGAAGATGATTTGACAGCAGATACTTTATAGACAGCCAACCTTTCAGGAAGGTAGGTATTATCTTCTCCCTTTTTATAATACTAAGCGGCTGAGGAAAAGATACTACATATTTAAAGATACTATAAATAAAAAACTCTGGATAACATTATACCAGAGAGGCAGATTGAGATCTAGGAACTTTCTGTAGCTCTAAAACTGGCTATTTTTTCCCCTGTGTGACACATCATGTTTTTACTATTCTGTAAGGCAGTTGGAGCCAGGATCTTGCTATCAAGATGGCCTCAGCTATGAAGGTGGCTGCCCCTTGGCAAGTAGGAAGGCAGAAGTTTACCCTCATTTGTGCATCTTAGGTCTCCAGGAAATGGGCAACACTAAGTTCAGATTGGCTGAAGTAAATGGCCCCCCCCCCACCATTTGTAATGGAAACCCCTATTCACACATTTGTTCACCTAACTTTTGTCTTATCTTCAAAACTACTTTCCTAACAACCACTGTGAAATGGATAGACTTGAATTTTGACACATACATTTATGCAACCAGATGGGCAGAAACAAAGTAGTTCACACTCCTAATATGTGAAATAATAAGAACAGGAGCCCAGAAACCATTTTATACCTCTGATGCCTACTTGTTTATTCAATAAGTTTTCCTTTATTCTCGGTACAGTTCTAAATAGCATAGAGATTTCACTGAACAACACCCTTGACATTGTAGGAAACACAGAATGTAACCTATAATGACTTATAATGCTCCCACATTCTGGGAGTCAGAGATGATATGAAGTTAAACAGATGAAGAAGAGAATAAGAGTGATCTAGGAAAAGCTTTCTAGGGAGTAAGATAAGATGGAAGAGTAAGGAATGGCTAAGAGATGCTTGGATCAGAAAGACAGCTCAAAACAGAAGACACAGGAAGCTGAAAGTCTCTGAAGCTTGGGAGGTTAGAAGAACAATGCACCTAAGATTTAATAAAAACCATGATTAATGGCTTTTCACATCAATAACTGAGCTTCCTGTCATTGTTAAAAGAAGAGATGTTCAAACAAGTCCCTGAAGTTGAATACATAGGATTCCAAATCTGACCTCGTTTAATCGGACAGCTGGATGGGAGGGAACTTCAGCAGCAGTGTTTGGTTGGTAAGTCACTGTCATGATTCACAGACTTTGAGGATTATGTTAGAGTTGCATAAGGATGTCTGGGTGAAGGTCTTCTGTTGGTTGCACACTATCTCATAACTCTGCAAGAACTGAAGTTTGGGATTTGAAGACATCTCTGAACTTTTGTGCAGTTCCGTGAAAATGATGAACTCCTATAGACCTGGCTATCACCCGGTATGTTTAAGACACAGCATCATCACTTGTCCTCATAGTCTGTGCAAAGGTGTAAGTCGGAAACTGAGGATCACAAAGGGCAGGATTTCCTAAGTTCCAGAAGATCACAGGCTATTGGAGAATGAATCAATATGGTATGATTCCATGACTGTTGTATTTAGTCAGAATGGGAAACTGAGGCTAAATGGCAAAGCAGAATTTCCAAAGTCCAGACTTAAATAGCAGCGGTGGCTGAAGCTTTGTCCAGTATCACTCCAGAATCAGAGGTCTTAATTACTACTCTGTGCTCTATGGCATCATTAACTTCCCAGGATAACTAGTTTAAGCTCCACAGTAAGAGGTAATGCTGTTCAACAGAAAGTTCCTTTGGAACGAATGGAATCTCCCGTGGCTTCTATATTGCAATCTTGAGCAAGCAAGCTGTTTAACTTCTCTAAGACTTAGTTTCCTTACCTGCAAAATTTGGGTACTGATCGTTGCCTAACTGTAAAGAAAAGGGCCAGTGTAGAGTGTCTAATGCATATCATACAAGCAATCACTTCAGTGTTAGAGAGGAGACCAAGTTAAGAGGAATTATATCACATGTCTAATAGTTCAGTGTCCAGCACACAAACCAGGCATCGTGGTGAATCTTTCTTGCATCGAAATGCAGAAAAGACTTTTAAAGTGAAAACTCATAGAAACTAGTCAATTATTCTTATGAATCTGTGATATTATTTATATATATAATTTTTAAATTTTGAGATTGGGTTATATACATAAACACACACACACATATATATGCAGCACACACACACATACACACACCAAGGATTGCTTATCTCCTTGTTTTTTTATTACTTCTATATCCTTGGTCTTTGCCTCCAAGTACATGGAGACAGGCCTTTTACAATAGCGGGCATGCAAATCAAACTGCTACAACTGATTAAACTCTGATAACATTCACCGTATAATCCTCCAATGTTTTGCAAATATGCACAGTTACCTAACTATTGCCATTAACTTTACCATAGTTCTGTTCAAAATGACATGAGTCTCCTCAACTTTGGCATGTGGCCAGCTCTAGTTAAGTTGTAGTATAAGGGTAAAAATATATTCAATCTATGCATATTCAATAATAATTTTTTGCTTTATAGTAACCATATTTTGATATTAAATAAAATGATTGTTAGTTACCTCATTTGTCTGTTTTTGAGTGTGGATAGTAGAATAATATATATGGATATATATATACCTGGCATTACATTTCTATTGGATAACTGTTATGTAGAATACTGTCCTCATATCCAAAATTCCCTCTTCTGCCATGTTTTAATCTTCTTCCACTACCTCATCACTTAGCAGCGTCAGATGTTCTTTTTTTCTAGGACATCAAATAGTGCATAGCCTTCTGTTTCTTGCTTGTTGTTTTTCAGTTGTCATCATTTTTTTGAGATTCATTCAAACATTTATACACATATATGTGTGTGTGTATGTGTATTATATACATATTATATATATATATATATGTATATACATATATAATATACATATACATATAATCCCCCCTTCATGCCTTCCATGAGGAGCTCAGAGGATAATTTGTAGTAATTGTCTCTTTTGTTCCATCACATGAGTTCTGGGAATGAAACTCAGGTCATCAGAAATTCACGTCTTATTCATCGGTAGTTTGTTCCTTTATTGGTGTGTAGTATGCCTGGGTAAACATTCCACAGTTTATTCATCTGCCTTGAAGGTATTGGTCACTTAGGTTGTCTCAAGGTTTTGTTCTTAACTATACCAGGCTGGTATGAACCTGTGGGGGCAGGCATCTATCTGTATTGGATAAATACTTGAGAATGGAATTACTGGTTGGCATGGGAAATGCATATTCTACTTCAGATGAAACTGCCAAATTTGGAAAATGTTTGAATAACCTTATACCTTACTCATGAATTAGAATTCAGTAACTCCATTTTTTTTTTTATCAGTTTGGGATAGATGTCAGTCTTACTTCATGTCAGGCACTCTTGTGTGGATGATCTATGACAATCCATCATGGTAGTTTTGCTGTGTGATTTTCCTGTTTTTAATGATGCTCAGGCCATTCTTATGTGTTTAACTATCTTTCCCATTTCTTCTTTGAATAATTGTTGCTCCAGAATCTTGCACATTTTTTAAAATTAATCTGCTCCCCAAATTGAAAGGACAGAGCTCTCTGCACACCCGTGCCTAGTGAATTCTATGTCCTGCCCTCCATTTCTCCTGCAGTGTTTTACCTATCAGCAATGGAATGCCCTGAGGTCTTCTCATTACTTAGAGTGCTGTGTTCCATGCCTTTTTCTTTTCTCTACCCCTCTTTGCCTCTTTATGGTCGATCAAATAAAATGTATTTATATTCACTTATTTTAAGCACTCTATTGGTTCTCTTTCTGTTTACATTTTTTATTTCATTGTCCTATATTTCTTTATTAACTTATGGACATTTTATGTTTCAAATTGTTTGTGTCTTCATTTGGCTGTATTTTTCCTGGCACAGCTAGTCCACTTAGAATCCATTTGAGTCTTTCGGAGCTTGTGTTTTGAGACATTAGAGCAGGTCCGTAGCCATCATTAGTCAGAGGCTCGTTAAGCTTTACCATTGCAGTGGTAACTAAGAGATGATTCCTGATGATGCTCCCAGTAATGACAGCAGCTGGTGAAAACAATTTAGGATTAACTGAACGAGAGTTCGCAGAGTTATTCGGACGGAGATTCAGTCACACTGGTTTCCCCTCACTGTACTCGTGTCACATTCAAGGGGATCCCAAGGCCCTATCTCTGTACCTTGCTCACCTCTGGCAAGGTCTTGGAGTATCTGCTTCTGTGGTCTTCCCTTAACTCATCAGTGTCTCTAGACCATGTCTTGGTCCTTAGGCAGTACCCTGATATTTATGGAATTCACTGTTTTTTACTTTTGCTAAGGAAACCGTCAACTGTTTCATTGATTTGGTCAAGATTTTATTATTTGAGGTGGGAGAGCTGATCTACTCCACTATTTGTTCACAGTTGGAAACCTTCACTATGAAAATAATTATCATTAAAACGCACACATTTCACATGCAGCCTGACTTTTTCTTCTCATCAGCATTCTTGGTAGCTCTTCCAGAGGTTAATACTGAAATTTTGCTCTCTAGGTTCCAAGAATAAGAATATTAACTTCAGCATTCAAGAAACTGCTTTCATTTATACTCTAGTGAGAGTGCCCATTTCTAAACATTTATCTAAAGCTTTGATTATGCTTAAAAATGACAACATTAAAAAACATTCTGACTGAAGCATTATCTTCTAGCTTTCCCAACTGCGTTAGCTAGGGGTTTGATCACTGTGAGAAAACACTGCAACTGAAAGCACATTGGGGAGGAAAGCATCTATTTCATCTTACAGCTCTTAAGTCACACTCTCACGGAGGGAAGTCAGGGCTAGAACTCAAGGTAGGAACCTAGGGGCAAGACCTGAAGCGGAGGCCATGGAGGAATAGTGCCTGTGGGCTTGTTCATCATGGTTTGCTCGGCCTGCTTACTTTACCGACTCAGGACCATCTTTGCAAGTGTGGGATTGCCTACCCCCCATGGTATGGGCCCACCCATATCAATCATTCAATGCCCCAAGGCTTGCCCACAGACCAGTAATATACTGTGGGCATTCTAGAAACTGAGATTCTGTCTCTCTAGATGCCTTCAGCTTGTGTCAAGTTGACAAAACCAAACCAACCCAATCCATAAGCCTAGCCAGCCCTCAGCTATATTTTCATAGTATGCTCTTAGCTTTATTATGCCATACAAGAAACATATCTCCTGCTAAAACAGTCGCGCATGCATACATACCCCTGGACACAAGAAACTGAATCGTCAAAGTTCATTTCCTCTCAGTTCCCAAAATTAGATCTATATGTTAGATTGGTCTTTGTCCTCTGGCTTGCTGAAAGTCTTAAAAATATGTAGTCATATGCCATTCAACACATTTCTGTTCATTTGGAAATATATATATATATATATATATATATATATATACATATATACACACACACTCGTGTGTGTGTGTATTTACCTTGTTGTTCTGATATATTTTTCTTTATGTTATCACAGTTTCAGAAAGTCAATCTCATGGACAACAGAAAATTGAAGGATGGTTTCTAGAGGCTGGAGATGAGAGGGTCAAAAGGGCACAAGGAACAGGGAACTGTAGTTCAAAGGGTTCAAATTCCAGTTAGACCTCTGGAATACACTTTCATACGATTTTAATAGCAAATGTATTTTTAAGCCTATATCTGAATACAATTTGTTTGTCTAATTTGACAATATTACATAAAAAGTTAGTATTCAACATATTGATAATATAATAATTTCCTGGTTGGTTATTTTTTCACCTTTTTCAGTACTTATGTTAGCAGGAGGCAGATTTAAGCCATAATTCTACTCTTCACTGATACACACATCTTTCTTTCTCAGCTGTGATGGTCCCTTACAGTGTACCTTATTCAAATAATCTTTCGTTTCACTCCTTACTTTGTCACACCCTTTATAAATGTCACTGCACCATGGACTCTTTGTTAGCCACCATCTTCATTTAGAACCTCCTCTTTCTACTTCTCTATTTTAGTTTTTAAAAATAGACCTATTTATTTTATTTTATGTGCATTGTTGTTTTGTCTGCATGTATGTCTGTGTACATCACTAGAAACCCCTGGAACTGGAATTGCAGTAAAATGTAGGTGCTGAAAGTCAAACCTGAATCATCTTGGAAGAGCACCCAGTGCTCTTAACCTCTGAAGCAGCCCCTCTACTTTATTCTGTGTTCATATTTGCATTTCTCCTCCTTCCCTTACCTCAGAGTGAGTTGTCGTCTATGACTTGGACTTGAGCCTGTGAATTCATCAGTGTGTACAGTATCTGTGCAGAGCTCAGCACTGGTAATGGCTCAACCAGTGAATGAATGAGTGAATGAATGAATGAATGAGTGAGTGAATGAATGAATTGGTATGGGGCCAATTTGAATGTTAAAGTTCAGCTTAAATAGCTAGTGTATGGCTAAGACTGCCTTCCATGATCCATCTGTGTTAGGATTTGTCAAGTTCTAACTCTACTATACTTGTGACCAGAGAGTAACTGCTGTATAGAGTTTAATTTTCCCCAAAGCACTAGAGCTGAGTCAAGATGCCGAGCCAACATTGATTTACCCAAATGTTAAAGTTTCCACCCAGGGTCTTAATAATGAATTTACTAGACATCATTTTGTTTAAATACTTATATCATTATCATTTAGGGATTGTTTTAAAGAAAATGTGTCTGTCTTGAAGTAGCACTCTGACTTAGCTGTGGAATTTCCGTTCTAATATTTTCAGAGAAGTACTCACTTTGAAGTGTTATGAAAACACAGATAGTCCCAAACAGATTTGAATTTGTAAATAAGAAACTGCCATTTACGCTGCACATGGGAAACACTGAGACTGACTTTGCATGAGGTGAGATGAGTTAGTGATCCCTGGCTTTGTAGTACTGAATTCATTGTTGTTTGGGGGAATTACCACTAAAGCCTTTTAATCACATATGTTGGACTTAGGTGAAAAAAAAATTCACTGGAGATACTGTAAAATCCCGATGGGCAGCTTCCGTTAACATGTCTACAAAACATGTCTCTTTTCATGTACTTGGAATTGACATCTATATTTATTTCATAAAGCAATACATGTCTTTTGTTACTAGAATAAAACTGATACAGAAGGAGCCTGCAGGGTCACTCAGAAATGATGCTTCAGTTTGCATGTGAGTTTCTGGTGTCTAAGCATGTCTTTTTCATGATCACTTAATTACTGATAAATCTAGACGTCAGAAACTTTCTATCAAATTTACTAGGGATCATAAAGAAAATATAATTTCTAAATAGTAAATTCTATCTCTTTGGGAATTGATTATATGAATGGAACTATGCCATGGTTCTTTATGAAAATGATATGTTCTACAGCTGGTCAGCCTGTTGTTTGTGATAGAGTAAAATCACTAACCCCACAGAAGAAGGATTTAGCTCAGTTGGGGGACTGAAGAGTATACATGTTCATAAACTTGACTTTCTTAAACACTGTTCTCTGCCATGAAAGAGCTACCAAGGCTCCTCACCTAAAGACTAACATCATGGACATAGTTGAGCATAATAAGTGCACAAAAGACATCCTGTCCTATACAAGTGTCACCTGGCTACATCTCTGTATGCTTACCTATTGAGAGCTGAAGGACCTGAAGCAGGACTAGGAAATGGGTGTTGCCACTGCTGTTGTTCTCCTTGCATGAAGTAAAGAAGAAAGACTACAAGTTCAAACTCACCCCCAAGTCACATAGCAAAACTCCTGCTTCCAAAAAAGCATAACAGAGACAAATGTTGGCCTGGAGTGACGTTCTCAGAGTGAAATGGAATGTTTTCCTGGTGGCTGGCACTGTTACAGTAGGTACTGATTCAGCCTGGTGAAGTTGGAGAGGAGTCCTGGTTGTTCAGTGAAAACCATGGCAATTTGCATCCTGTATCCAGTGTTTACTATGTGCCCCATAAGAAAACAAGCCAATCAATGTAAGTAATATAGTACAATAAAAAGATCTAGCCTAATTTTCTCTCTCTCTCTCTCTCTCTCTCTCTCTCTCTCTCTCTCTCTCTCTGTCCATCTTTCTCTGTCCATCTCTTTCTGTCTCTCTCCCCCTCCCTTTCCCCCTCTGTTTCTCTCTCTCTCTCTTGCCTTGCTAGCCCTTTGGTTATATATGAAGTCCTTATTCCTGTACTACTGACAACATTCCATTGTGCTCTTCTGTCTCAATGGTGGACATGGAACAAAATTTGAATTACTTTAAATAAGATATTTCAATATCCATTGCTAATCACTGTTCCTGATCATTAAAAGATGAGATAATTAATGCACTGTTGTTAGAACAGAGTGTCTGAAAAAGTATTTAGGGTGTCCTGGTGGAGATACATCTGAAATGGACCACAGATGTCCTGAGAACATTTTAGAATGATTTTTCATTTCAGAAATTTATTAAATTCTATATGAGAATATAAAATGTTGTTGAAATGATAGTTCTGTAGGTGAAGTTAAAGGCTGCTCTAATACTGTAAGGTTTTTTTTTTTTTTCCTTTTGGTTAGTCTCTCAGGGGCAAAGCTAAATTTATGACTTTTTAAGATGGGTTGGTTGCGAAAGGAACAAGTCATTTCCTGACAACATTTTTCAGTTGAAGTATTAGGCTTAATGTAAACTCCCAGCAGTATTGCAGGGCCCGATATCATAAAATCTGATGGTTCTAGCGAAAACATTGTAAATCTTCATAAATGCATAGCATTCTCAAGGAATCCTGACTTTTAAATCATTACCTGAGCATTGGTTTTCTTAAAGGGTACAAACTGGTAAGAGCTTGAAGGAAAAAAATGCTTGGTCTTCTGAGTAAGGAAGAATGAGTAAGAACTGAACGATTTTTACTGCTCCATTATCTATAACCAAGGTAGCTTTAACTACCTGGAAGAATGCTGTTATATATTTCTCACTACAAATGTCTACTCTTGGGACAAAGTAGAAGTAGGCAGATAAGAGACAGGCTCCACAGACACACATCTGTTCACTCCTAAACAAGCCATTAATGTGACTGCTATCCGATCCACAACACACCAGTGTGGTGCCTGCAGTGAATGGGTGAGGATGCTTGGTGGCTGAGGCACAGATGCAGAAATCAATTCTCTGTATTCTCATTCTGCTTACACAGTAGCATTTAGACAAACCCGAGAACTTTGACTTCTCTGAGGCTTTCACGTGTCTACCTTATAGTCTTGTCAGAAAAGCACTTGAATGAGATGTACAGAGGGTGAAGGGACGTAATATGTGGGAAACACTCAGTGCAATCCTCTCCCGTTTCTATTAAACAGCAACTAGGAGGAGGGGAGTTACCATTGGCCTCACACTGCTTCAGCTGTGTGTGTGTGTGGTGGGGGTGCGTGCGCATGTGTGTTAAGCTTATGTGTCACAGAGCATCAATGCAGCTGTGTGCACAACTGCTGTGCTTCTCACCTCTCTCATGGGAACTGATGGAGACTGAAGAGCAGCAGTGTTCAAGCTTGGGTCACGACTCCTCTGGAGACCGAACAGCCGTTTCACAGCCTTATCACATAGCAGAGTCCCTGCATAGCAGATATTTACATTTCAATTCGTAACATTAGCAAAGTTACAATTATGAAGTAGCAACGAAAATGATTTCATGGTTGGGGTCATACAACATGAAGAACTGTATTAGAGGTCACAGCATTAGGAAGGTTGAGAACCACCGCTAGAGAGGTTTCTGAACCATGGATGAGAGAGGTCAAGAGCTAACTATGGCAGCCAACGTCAACAGAGCTGAAAGTGACTTTGAAGCAAATGAAAAGCCATGAAAGTCACCATGAGTACTAAGCCATCTGATAAAACACCTTTAAATTAATTATAGACACATGATGAAGCAATACTGCCTTCATCAAACATTCAAGACAGACAGATTCTTGCCATTGTGGAAAGACATGATGCCCAAGATTAATAAAAGCCTTTTTATGGGGCTAGTGAGATGGCTCAGCAGATTAGGGGACCCAGTGCTCAATCTAACAACCTGAGTTTGAATCCCAGAACTCATGTGGTGGAAAGAAAGAGCTGACTTCTCCAAGTTGTTCTCTGTCTCGGTTGTACCCATGCTCTGTGGCACACAAGCATAACACACACCCATACACACACACACATACACACATACACACACACACACAAACACACACCCATATACCACACATACACCCCCATACACATACACACCCATACATATACATACACACACACACATTTACACACACACATTATTAAGTGATATAAGTTTTGAAGTAGCTTTAGAAATAGTTGTCCTTTATATTTTAAAGTAATCGATATCTATTTCTCTTTTTTTGTGGCAAAATATGCAAACATCACATGGTTTTGGTTTTTTACCATTTTAAGAATTTTAAGGAATATCATTGAGTAGCACAAGTACTTTTGAAGTATGGTATAACTGTCATCACCATCCATTTCCAGAATATTTTATCTCCTGACCAAAATTATTTATGCTTCATGGTACTTTCTCTCTCAAATGGTAACCCATGCCTCAAATGGTAACCACCGCACGTCTACATGTTCTGTTTCTATTCCATTTGACTCCCCTAAATACTTCATAGCTATGAAGTCAATTCAGTATTTTCTTTTGACGTTTTGGTCAATACCATGTTCTCAAGATTCAGCTATATGGGGGCATCAGTTGCAAAGCTATTCCTTTTCAAAGCTGAATAATTCTCATGATTTTCTCACACATTCAGCGATTGATAAATACTGCCTTGTTCTACTTTCTGACTTTGGCAAATGTCTTAGTAGGGTTTCCATTGCTGTAAAGAGCCAGCATGACCAAGGCAATTCTTAGGAAGGACAATATTTCACTGTACCTGCCTTACCAGTTCTGAGGTTCAATCCGTTGTCATCATAGCAGGAAGCATGGCAGCATCCAGGCAGGCATGGTGCTAGAGGAGCTGAGAGTTCCACATCTTGTTCTGAAGGCAAACAGGAGAAGATTGACTTCCAGGAAGAGAGGATGAAGGTCTCAAAGTCCACCCCCACAGTGACACACTTCCTCCAACAAGTCACACTTATTCCAACAAGGCCATACCTCCTAAATTGCCATGCCCTGGGCCAAGCATATTCAAACCACTACAGCAAATAATGCTTCTATAAACATAAGTACCTGTAACTACAGAGTTTTATTTACACTACATTATAGTTCAAGTTTACATCATAGTTCAAGCTTTGCATCATAGTATTCAACTTTGCTTCATTCAAACACGTGCAATAATCATCTTTCAAAGGGGAAAAGTGTGGCACAAAGTTTTTTAACTTTTAGCTTACAAGCAATTCTGTTTCTTTGGGGCTTATATAAAAGAACAGCATTATTATGAGTGTGTGGGTCAGAGGAAAAGGCTCAGTTCACGGCAGTCATGAAGCCAAAGGAGAGAGAAGAGCTAGACACACTCCCCCAGGGCTGTGGGTTATGGGTGCTTCCTTTGCAATCTTGAGGACTGGAACTTGGATCCCAGCACCCCCCGACCCTCCCATACACACCCAGAACCTGAGTTCTAAAGTGGGCCAAGGCAAGAGGATTTCTAGACTTCATAGCTTTCAGTCTAGCCAAGAAAACTCAAGTTCAATAAGGGAGCCTACCTCAAAGGAATAGGTAAGAGTGATAGAGGATACTTGATGTCCTTGTCTAGCTTCTGCGTGTGCTCTTAGGCATGCACACTCCCATCCCTAACACACAAACAAAAGCATTTTTACAAAAAGAAAAAAGAAACCCACTTCCTTCACAGGGCCTCACCTCCTAAAGGTTCTACCACCTCCCAGTGGTGTCCCAGGTTAAGGTCTAACCCTCTAACACATAGTTCTATTGGAGTCACTTACCAAAACTGTAGCCATGAGCTAGTGTGTGTGTGTGTGTGTGTGTGTGTGTGTGTGTGTGTGTGTGTATGTGTATGTGTGTATGCATATGCATGTGCATGCCTTATTTATTTGATATTAGCATGCTGCCTTAAAATATGGTTATTGAGCTTTATCATGTATAGAATCACCACCCTAGAATGCTTGTCAAAGAGATTGCCAGACCCTCCTCCAGGGCTGCAGAGTAAATCTCAGATAGGCCTGAGAACTCGAATTTTAATCATTCATGTGTCCTCCAGATGCTGTCCCTATTGGGCTTGGGACCTCATTTTAACCAACAATGTTTTAGAACAGTGTCTTTCCCATATAAGCAACATCTGGTACGGCTGGATTTCAGTAGCGCGGTCTCTGAGTAAGCACTCCTCTCTTCACCAAGAAATTGTGGTATATACACAAATATTCATAAAACATAATGCAGAAATTCTCTGCGTATATATGGATAGACATCAGGATCCTAGCAATAACCTGAGCCCTCTCAAACAAACATTTGAGGAGATTCATCGTGCATAAAGGAAACCATGGGAGGTACTTAAGGTGTGAAGCTGTAAATGGTGAGGCCTCTGTCATTCCGCAAGTCTCATGAACTGAGGCAAGGGATGAATCGGGTGCATAAGTGAGACCAATGTCATACAGTACATGAGGCTTTTCCTTTGTCCAGAGTGACTCCTGGAGGCCTAGAAATGGCTCTCTGGTTCTGCCTCTACTCCTCATGGGCTAAAGTTGTACAAGGAAGGAGAAGTACAGTTACTCAGGGAGGTGAGGCTTTTCCAGCTCAAAGAAGTTTGTTTGTGTGGGAGGATCAAACAGAGGCTATCTGGCACACTAAGGACAGTAAATAAACTCCCCTAGCTTCTGGATCTATTTATTATAGTGATTACTTTTTAACCTAGTTAAGTTTCTTATTCTGTCACAAGTATGTCTCAGAGTATGAACGCAAATCGTGTTATGTTGCCTTTCCAGCCTTGAGTGAGTGATGTCTAACAACAACAACAACAACAAATGTTGATTGGTCGCATTCAGTATAGTGAAGGCTTTTGCTTATGTAACAAAATATTGGCAGGTATGAGTCCATGTAGAGGGGAGCTTTGAGAACAAGAGCCCCAATCCTGCTAGGCTCCAGCTTTCTAGTTGGCCATGAATCTTTAAGACCCTACACATGTGACTTCATTGTCAGGAGATTAAAATGGCTCATAGATTTTCTTGTCAGGTATTTTTGTGTGTGTTGCCAGGTGTGGCTTCTTAGCAAACAATGCCTAATTGCAGAGTCTGCCAAATCACCATTTCCCAACAGCTTTTATAATACCAAGTCTCTTATATTAGAAGTCCACTATTTGTGTGGCCAAAAATCAAACCAAACTGAAAACCAAGACTGCAGCTGTTTTAGAACCACTACTTTTAACCTACAATTTAAAAAAAAAAAATTAACCAGTGTATACAAATTGATCAACTCATAAACATTGGATGATTGGAAGCCAAGACTCAAATGAGATGCTTGGAATATTATAAAACCTCTGGGTCTGAGTGAAGCAGGTGAGCTGACCTTGGCCTGGAAATAACAGTACTGGTAACAGCTTAGAAACTGTCCCAACCTCTCAGTCAACACTTCTTGGTTCATTTTTGTTGTAGTCTTTACATTTCAAGCGTTTATTCACAATAATGAATTGGAAGAAATTAATCAGTGAACATCTGCTTTGGCAGGCTGTAGTGAGGACAGAAATGGGTCATTATTTTCCACCAGTGTGACAGGGAGCATTGGAGAATGCCTAATGCAATAGTCAAAGAGCCACATAAGCACAGTCATAAAAACATACCAATGGGGGAGCAGTTGAAAGTGGATCATCAAATTTACTGTTGGTCTACTGATGCCCCATGCAGGTTTTCATTTCAATTGCATAGTCAAGATGACACATGAGTATATGGGATTTGCTTCCATGGAGGCTGCGTGATGCTCATAAGGCAGTTTCCCTTTGTCTCTTCAGCCTCTGTGTTGCTCTCCTGTCCTGCAGCACCAGCATACAGCCTTACTGTGTGTTGGAGCCTTTTGAAGTGTTGTAGAGTTACATAGTTTTTAAGGACCGACCTCCGTAATAACCCTGTGGAGGAGGTAGTGTCCTCCCCACTTTACCTACAAAAACAAACTCAGAGAAACGTGATGATACCTAAGACACCGGCAGGAGGAAATAGCCAAACAGGACTGCAAGCCAGGTCTCCCACTTCAGAATCTAGCGAGGACTGCACTTTGCTCTATAGACTGGCAGCTTCGGAAATGGCCAAGGCACTTTACCGTACTTTTCTCAATCAATGTGGAGTTTTTGAGACACTAACTTTGCATTTAGAATTCTCCAGCCCTGAAAGGTGCTTTTCCCTACGGGTTTGGATCCGATGTGCGAATAGTGAATAGCGAATAGCAGCGTCTGAAAAGGTTAATCTGTTTACCCAACCACAACAGTTTGCTCTGTGGAACAAACCAGGAGTTGCCTTGCTAGCCTGCTCCAGATGTCCTATGCTTGAAGCGGCTTTATTTGCATTTGGTATTTCAAAGCTGGTGATTGATTTACAATTATAATTGCCAACAGGATTCTACTTTAACTAGCTCTTTGTGAAGGAAAACATCAATTTACATTATCCCACAGAATTGGAAAATATCTAATGATTTATAAAACAAAAATGGGTTTCACCAGGACAAGTGAGTACAAAATTGCTGCGGCTACCCTATGTTTTAATCACTTTCTGATCCAAGATCCTGTGATTTTTATGCAGCAGTATTCACTGTGGTAGTCCCTAATAAGCTAATTCTAGGCACTGGATTATCTAGCTTCTCAGGGGGAAGGAAGAGCGCAGACATCAGTTAAAAATGAAACTGCTGATTATGAAATATCCACTTTAGAGGCATTTGTAACTGGATTAACAGAGAGCCCCATTCCATAAGACAGCTCTTATTTTTCATATCTTCTTTAATACATAAAAATGAGTTAGTTTCCATCCGCTGTTAATAGAGCTCTACTTTAGGTTCTAGAGGTTCTTAAAAGATATTAGTTTCTTTAAAATATAAGAGAAAGACAAGAGGGGTCATAAATATACACTGATTATATTGATTACTCATAGGTAATAATTAGCATTGATTAAGCACTGTCTTGGAGCTAGATTCTGTGCTGAATCTATTATGTATATAATTCCATGTAATATCTGCAATGACCATTGGAAAGCAAGCACTTCAGTTATTATGAACTGCTGTGGTCTGAAGGTTCCTGCCCTTCCAATATCACATAACCTAATCACCAAGACCATAGCATTAGGAGGTGGGACCTTTCTGGGGTGATTAAATCAAGAGGTCAGGACACATAAATTTGATGGGCATCCTTTTAAAGGAGACTCCAGAGAGTTGCCCTTTATCTTCTACCACAGAAAAAACACAAAAGAAGTTACTGTTTCTGGTTAGAAAACAGGTCCTTAAACTCCATCTTCCAAACCTTTAGGCTACAGATACAGCCACTTCTGTTGTTTGTGAGCGACTCTGTGTAGAGCATTTTGTCATAGCTGCCTGAAAAGACTCAGCTCCTGTTCTCTTCCTCAGAGATGAAGGAACTGACCTTCCCCTAGCTACTCTGCCTAAGGTTCTATAGCAAGAGATAGACAACGCTTCGGGTAATGAAGTAGATTTCTCAGATAAGATGAAGTCCAAGAAAAGGAAGAGTAGAGTGCTATCAGGTTCTGAACTGTATAAATCTGATCAAAATAAAACAATTGATGTAAAAATTATGTAAGCTTAAAATGAAATTTTAAAAAAATCTTAGATTGAAAATGAAGATCATGTCTTATCCAGTTTTGGATCTCCTTGTAGAGAGTATCCCACAGACGACAGTGTGTTGAATTTTATCTGGCCTCAGTGTCTTCCCGAATTAGACACTGTTAATTTAATTTATTGTTGAGAAGTTTCTGTCTAAAAAGATTCTTTAATCTGTTACATAACCAGCTTTCTCTCTATAATTTCCCTCCATTGAGTTTGTCTGATCATGGAGAATGAATGCACTAAGTATTAATAGCATGGCATTAATGTTCAACCTACGATGATTTTGCCATAGAGAAGTGTTCTCAAGTGTTGCTTAATTTTAGATCAACTATGTTTAAAGCACTGCTCAGGTTCTACAACAAATCAAATTGACCTACATGTCTGAAGTTATTCTAAACATAAAAGTTTTAACAGCTCTCTAAGAAATGCAAGTGTGAATTCAATGTTGAAAATCACCATTGTCAAGAAATAAACATTAAATATAAAAGTGTTAGGCTTTGTAGCTACCTTGCCACACAGCTAAGGTGACACACAGTGACAATATTCTTATGAATTCCTCCAATACTGAACTCCAGAGTTTGATTATTTTTTAACCCTGCATACAAGCTAAGCAGACTACAAAAAAATCAATAACATGTTCAAATTGATGATCAAGTATGACCTCAGATATATCAGGATGGCAAGCATTTGGAGACTTCCCATCAGGCATAGCCACCTCTTGTCTGGCTTTGGCAAGTCAAACAGACAAATGTTTAGAATCTGAATAGAATAGGAAGAATATGCCGTGTTTTTTTGTTTTTTTGTTTTTGTTTTTTTTTTGTTTTTTTTGTTTTTTTTTGTTTTTTGTTTCTTAATGCTGATAAAATAACCTCACCTCAGAAACTGACCATGATGTCCACCTGAAGGAATTCTGAGGTTCTGCTGATTCAAAAATTCTCTGGACATTCTAAAGTCATGTTGACAAGGTGACTTGGACTCTTGTTTTTCCATGATTCTAACATAACTTTCCAACTTCCACCTTACAGTTTCTAGGAGTAGCAGCATTTTATTTCTGAACTTTCACTGCCACTTTTTACTTCCTTAACATAAGTCTGGGTTCTGGGTTTGATCATGAAAACTACTTCTCTGGTCCCCACACAATAGAAGTTGGACCTTGGGTAGATATATTGGTCATAATTATTTCTCTACTATGTCCTCTGGAAGCACAAAATTTATCTTGTCTTGTCTTTTATGTGTTGTTTGTTATATGAACCTATATTATGTCCTTAAATATATAATATAATATAATAATATATAAATATATAATGATTAGAAAGGTCTCTGTACTATGCATTAAGCAGATTATATATCTATGTAAAGTCTCCCAGTCCACTATAGGAAACCAGACTTAAGTATCATGAGGTCTATACAGACATATTGAGGAGTGGTTCCGGCTTGGGGACAGAGACCCCAAGAGAAACTAAGATTCTGAGTGATGTAGGTGATGGGCTCAAGATGAAAGTAGTCAGTCTGAAGACAGATATACCCAAGGTAATAGGAGAATTCATAGGAAGGGAGTGGACATCTGACTGGGTCCATTGGAGAGAGTTTGACCTGATGAGGGGTCATTTTACCTCAGACTTTGAAAATGAAATGATAGGGTTTGAGCAAGCATGAAGAAAATGAGCAGGTGGTGGGCACGTGTGGGATAACTTTGAGAACGAGCGAATACTGTTCGGCTGAATTGAGGGCGGTGTGGGGGCGACGGCGGTTAAGAATTAGACAAGAAGACCCTGCAGAACTTCTCTTTCTGGAAAAGATTGACGCTCTTTTCTAGATCATTCGCGTTTGATTTAAGAGTTTCAAGGTTGGAAATCTCTTTCTAATTTTTGTCATTCTCCCATCGGTAGCTTGTGGGGCTTTGGTCTGACATAGCTCTCGGAGGCAGGTCTAATTCTCCCAGGTAACACTTTTCACTCTTCTACCGCTTTCCCTGGCCCGTGTTAGCATTCTTATGTTGTTAAAAGTGTCCAGGGAACTTATTAGCTGAGTGCTCTGACTGCTTATGGAGAGAATTGCTATTTCTGCGCTTGAGTCAGGCGATTTTCTCATTTTCACGCCCCCTTTCAACCCTTCAATTTGTCCTGCAACTTCCTGTGCTTCTCGCTGTCTCCCTCCCTCTCTGACTATCTTTTCATGTCTTTTTTCTTCCTTCCTCTTTGTATCACCTCTTCCTCCTGTTTCCCTCCCTGCTTGCTTCCTACCTCTAAAGGTATCCTGACAGGAGAAATGCCTTTGGAGTCTCATGGCCTCAAGTTTGATCCCAGCTCTGTGATTATATTATATATTAGATATATAATATATTAAATATATAATATATTGTACTGGCTGGTTTTGTGTGTCAACTCGATACAGGCTGGAGTTATCACAGGGAAAGGAGCTTCAGTTGGGAAAATGCCTCCATGAGATCCAGGTGTAAGGCATTTTCTCAAATAGTGACCAAATGGGGGAGGGCCCATTGTAGGTGGTGCCATCCCTGGGCTGGTAGTCATGGGTTCTATAAGAAAACAAGCTGAGCAAGCCAGGGGAAGCAAGCCAGTAAGAAACATCCCTCCATGGCCTCTGCATCAGCTCCTGCTTCCTGACCTGCTTGAGTTCCAGTCCTGACTTCCTTGGTGATGAGCAGTAGTATGGAAGTATAAGCTGAATAAACCCTTTCCTCCCCAACTTGCTTCTTTGTTATGATGTTTTGTCCAGGAATAAAAACCCTGACTAAGACATATATGTGTGTGTATGTGTGTGTGTGTGTGTGTATATATACATATAATATACAATAATATATAATGTATACATAAAATACACACATGTACAATAATATGTAATATAATGTAGACTACATATTAATAATATTATATAATGAATAATATAAACATTAACATATGTACATATTAGTATAGTAATTGCATTAATTAATATATCAATATTTATATGATTCACCCTGTGGCTGAGAAAGAGCAGAGGCTTGTAGCTTTACCTTTCTCATCTTCAAATTGCTATGATGATGATGATGTCGCACTCAGACTAAGAGAGTATATATATATCTATCAAGTGCACACAAAACACTTAGAACCGAGCTTCGCACGTGTTGCATTCTTAGTGTTATTAGCTATTTTTGTTGTCATAGTTGCTACTTGTGTTTCTCACATTCAATATCATGAGAAATAGAGTCTTTTAAAAATATGGAGAATAGACACTTGATCCAATAAATTTTAGACATAAATGATATGTTTTCATATCATAAACAAATTTTTGTTTTGAAATAACATCAAATATACAACTGTGACAGTATACTTAACAGAATATATTATCAAATGCTGGCGGATGGGTTAGCTTTACACTGAGATCACCTTTACAGGGGGACGCTGGCCTGAAGATGCCTTGACCCCTGATATGGAGGAAGTTGAACATGGTGAAAACTTTATGTGGATGGTGCAAGGAATTCTTGAGTTTGGGGAGATATTATCAGATCTTTTTCTTTGTGCGATGCATTTGTTTCTCATTCTTTTCCTTCATTGGGAATATCCAGCGTATCATGCCTTGGCATTTGAAAAGGTCAGTGGTTTCCTAACACTAGTAAGCAGGCTTTACTTGAAATTGTCAAAGCTGAAATCCTGATTCCTCTCCATGGGCTGAACAGAAGCACGGAACAACTTAGACCTGTACAGGACAGCTCAGTGTAGGCCTGCTCATGTAAGTGGCGAATCAACAGGTCTGACAGCTGAAATCATCAGAGGTCTGGAAGGGAGAGTGTGTAAATATCACATTTCTGAAAATCGAGATGAAGGGCATCCCTCCCCAGCACCTCTGTCTGTGCATCATGCTTCCTATGTAGGTAATTTCATCTCACAGATATTTGAACTAATTTTTCAAAATGAGTAATACAACATAGGTAGACTGGCCCTTTCTCTCTCTCTAGATTTCATTCTTTCCTCCTTTCTTGACTCTCTCTCTTTTTTAATTGATTAATTAACTTTACATCCTTATTGCATCCCATTCCTCCTATCCTCCTATTCCCAGCCTTAAAAAATCTTCCTTCCAGTACACCCTCCCCTTCTCTCCAGAGAAGGGGAAAACCCCCCTAAGGTACCAACCACCCTGGGACATCCAGTCACAGTAGGACTAAGCAATCACCTCCCACTGAGGCACACACAGGCAGTAGGGGAAGGGGATCCAACAGCAGATCCAATAGAGTCAGAGACAGGCTCTGTTCCAATTGTTAGGGGACCCACATGAAGACCAAGTTGCACATCTGCTACAAATGTGTAGGGTGCATAGGTCCACCTCCTACATGCTCTTTGGTTGGTGGTTCATTCTCTGTGAGCACCTGAAGCCCAGGATAGTTGATTCTGTACGTCTTCTAGTAGTGCCCTTGACCCCCTCCAGTTCACTCAATCATATCCCCTCACTCAGACTCTGCCGGCACCACCTGATGTTTGGCTGTGGGTGTCTGCTTCTGTTTCTATCTGCTACTAGAGGAAGCCTCTTAGGAGTCAGTTATACTAGGTTCCTGTCTGCAAGCATAGCAGAGTATCATTAATTATATCAGGGATTGGCTCTTTTACATGGGATATGTCTCAAGTGCAATCATTGGTTGGCTGTTCCCTCCATCTCTGCTCCATCTTTATTCCTGTGCGTCTTAGAGGCAGGGCAAACTATGGGTTGACCATTTTGTGGGTGGGGTGATGTCTCCCTCCCTCCACTAGAAGTCCTGCCTGACTATAGGAGGTGGCCACTTCAGTCCCCATATCCCCTGCTGGTAGTAGTTAGGGTCACCCCATAGGCTCTCTGGAACCTCCCTTCATCCTAAGTCTCCAGCTACTCCCAGGGATCCCCACCCCCCATTGATTGCAGTTAAAATATTTTTAAATTCTTCTTAAAATGTGATGTTAATGTCACTCTACTCCTGCTAATTTCTTTTTAAATGACACTAGTTCCTCATTACAGACATCATTTCCCTTCTTAACCCCAACCCACCAGTCTGTCAAATCCCGATTCTGTTGTGCTTATTTGATATCTATTAAACTGTGAACACTTTTGAACAAAGAGCAAAATTCCTTTCATGATATACAGAAGGACTTATAATACAAATAGTCATGAGAAATGGCCCACAGACTCTCCTGGCTCTGGGCACTGACTTGCACCGAAGGGGAAAGACTGGTTCTCCCTGGTTCTCTTCCTAAGCTGTTTATAGCAAGAATAATAATGGTAATACGAAACTTCCGTGAAGCTCATGAAAGGGCATCAGATGTCTCCACATATACAGTCATGATTGTGAAATCTCCTCGGAAATGTAGAAGGCAAAACAAATGTAAGAAGTGATTTTCAGTTGCAAATTAAAAACAGCAACAAAACAGAAACAAAAGACAACTGTCCTGCACCAAAGGAAGTCTGTGTAATAGATATACCATTAAGCTTTGAATTTTACCTCTCCAACTATGGATTTGTGTCATGAAAGGTGGTGTGCTTCACATGCATGAAACAGGACTAGCAGAAAATGTAAATGTTGTTCAGGGGACCAACAAACCATGCTTGCTTATGTCACAGCTTGAAATGGAAAATGACCATTCTGGGAGAACTAACAGATTAACTTACTGTCAATATGAGACCGGATCTAAATTTGTTCTAATGCAACTCAGATAAAATATAAATGTTCTAGTGCATGAAAGAGTATGTGTACTTATTAATTTTTATTCCCTTGGACACCTTGAGAGGAGTATACATACATCATCATTCTGTCACATGCAATAGATATGAGCATGATGGGACATGCTTTTGGAAGTAAGGAGAACCCAAAACTTGGAAAGACTAAATGATTTTGGTATGATCAGATGGTTTTTGGAATGGCCGATCAGACTCTCTTAATATATTCTTCCTCATATTTCATCTGTAACACTTGACTTCTCATGAGACTGAACTCTTGAAGTTCATAAGTCTTGGAGCAATACTTTTACTCATTGCTGGCTTTATCTATCCATACACTCAAGTTTTAGTAAATATTAATTTTTACTAAGCCCCATGTTTTAGTCTACTCTCTGTTGCTATAAGAAAACACCTGATGTTGAATAATTGTTAAGAAATATAGGTCTGTCTGATTCACTGCTTGGAGCCTCTCAGTATTGGGGGAAGACAATGTTATATCATATGATGGCAGAGGATAATATATAACAAAAGATAGCAAGCACTTAGCTTGTGTCAGACTTCTTTTTACACATCAACTGATGGGAGCCAAACATGATGGCTTATGCCTGTGATCTTAGTACTAAGGGAACTGAGGCAGGAGCATTGTCTTGAGTTTGAGGTTAGCTTGGGCAGCCTAGTGAGTTCCAGGCCAGGCTACTGAGCAAGACCCTGTCTTTAAATAAACAAGTAAGCCATTAATGACATCATAGGGTCTTGCTCTCTTGACCTCATATAGTTTTAATTATCTCCCTCAAAGTCTTATCATAAAAATATGTGAATTTAAGGCTTGACCATCCAACACGTGAATTTTGAAAGGACATGGTTGAGCCTTGTGACACCCTGTGTGTATTGCACTGTGTTGACAGACAATGGAGATGCAGGATGAAGTAAACAAGGAGCTTATTGCACCAGCAATGAAAATCCAGTGTGAAGAGTATAACAAAGACCAGGAATGCCCAATGAGGCACAGCAAAAGAGAGAGTTGACTCTACAGACAAAGCCAGGAAAGTGTCCTGAGAAAACGTTAGTTGAAATATGAAGGTGGTCAGTTCATTCTCTAGAAAAAGGCCCAAGATCTAAAAAAATTTTAATACTATTAATATCAAATACAGGTGAAAATTTAGGATCATAAACCTCTAGCATTGTATTTACTGTATGTGTTCTCACAATAAATTAGCTGTGATTTTACTGGCCCACAATGCTATTAATTTCTTCCATTCGACCTTATTAAGATACAGGCTTTGATCTTTTAAAACTTACATATATATTTCATAAAGCCTAAGATAAATCAGTAAAAACTGATAACTAAAAAATAGTTCAAAGTTCTTCTCAACAGACTTTCAGTTGATAAACAGTATGAGAGCAACCAGACTCTGCCCCTAGGAAACCATAGCAATTGCAGCTCCAAGCAAGCTCCACTGCGGAGTGACACACTTGCTGAATGAAGGTTCGAGAAGGCCAAGTATTTGCATAACCTCAAAGGGTCTACTCGCAAATACATCCACACTGTAAAAGCTAAATGCTAACACAGGAGTGGCGAAGCCCAGCAGGTTTCATTGTAAGTGACCAAGCTCATTGCCAACTCCAAAAGGATGTTCTGAAAACATCTATCTCCTAAAGCGTAGTTGCAATGGGCTTATTATTTCTGAGCACACTTTTTTTAAGGGCTGTGTAGTTATCTAAAGGGTCAAAGCCACAAAAGATAAAGGAAGGGAAGAGAATCATCCTGGTCTACTGATGAAGGGATTTACAATCCCAAGTTCAGTCTGAATCAGAGAATGGACAATGTGGAGTTGAAAGGGGACACAAAAAGAAACAAAATGATTTATAAGCTACAGATAGTTTGCAATACTGAACCCTGCTGATTCCTTTGTTTGGATTATTGTACCATGAGTATACAAGATATTAACACAATAGGAATTTGCTGAAAGGCTGAGTACAAGCTAAATCTCTATTATTTTACAGATTTTCTACGTTTAAAATTATTTCAAAATGTAGTATCTTATAACAAATATATTTCTGCATTAGGACCATCTCTTCATGAGTTTTACATTGAAGACAAGGTATACTGTTTAAACTAATCTAAATTATCCTACTATAGAATATGGAGAGAGAGAGAGGGAGAGAGGCGCAGAGGCAGGGAGAGACAGAGAGAAAATGGATATATTTCGGTAGTGCCTTTATTCTAGAATTCCAATAAATTATAGTAACCTAGCAAAGTATGGAATTTATTCATATGATTACTTTTGTCACTTAGTCATTTTGAGCCTAAGATTAGCCTTAATTGATTTCAAAATTAGTCTTAAATGGTCTAGCGTTTAAATTTACATATTTAAATAAAAATATTACACAGAAAAAGAGCATCCTCCAGTAGATCTAGGAGGTTAATTTAGGGGAGAAAAGAAAAAAGGGTGGGGTCTTAAATCCCTCCCCGGAAAGAAAACAGACCCTTCTTTATCTCCAGGGGACTTTATTGGCTTGAGGTGACTGGTGTCTCAAAGTTGAGCTTTCATTCTGAAACTTGCTAATAACTTTTGTTTTCATTACTCACCTGATACCTCTCTTGGCTTTTCCTTTATGACAGATGATTATCATAGTCAGCAAGGGACTGTAACTGAGGGATTTTTCTAAACTATTCAAGTGTAAGGATTTTCAGGTAAGCTGTCTGTGTTCCAGCATTCAGGTTTGACAGCTTTGCTTTGAAACCTTGTAACAGTTTGTTTGACCTCAACTGAACTTCATGGGCTTGGTTGCAAACTTGTTCCAAAGGATATCTTGCATTTAAAACAGGTTGATTCCAGGCCTAATTCCCTTTGCTTAAAATTTTGTGCGATCAAGGTGAAAGGTTTGTTTCCAAGGAAACAAATGCACAGGATTTTTATCACATAAAATGTTTTCTACAAAAAAATCCCATAACCAGTCTCCAGGGAGACGGTAAGTTATAAGATAGCACTCACTGGAGAATTTTTTTCAGAAGAATATTCTATTTTTGTTATTCTGAAAGCATTCTATATTTGTGTAGTCATTATGATTTTGTATTAAAAAAATTAACACCACCACGATGGCCATCACCTGACTGGAGAGCCATAAGATGTACAATGTGAGACCAGGTGGCTTTGCTGACCATTAGTTTATTTTTACATTGGAGTCTAAATAGCATTAATTTGGGAAGTTTCCTGAGGGAAGACAACCTATTCAAAGATCATATTTGTCACTGTGAAGGCTGAAAAAGAACCTCACCATTTATTGGTACTTATTTCAAGTTGGAGGCGATTGCTTCCTGTTGAAAAGACAATTTAAAAGATGCTCAAGTAGCCTGGCTTTGCATACTCTTGTGGTTAAATTAAAGCTAAGAAAATTGCACAAAATGGATTCTGGTCACAAAAATCTGAGGCTTTGTTCTGATCTGTCTTATTAAATTCTTGACCTTGCCACAGGGATGCTTGAATTCTGAAACACTGTATCCTTCATCTTGCAGCCTTGACCTAGATTATAGGTGATACACAAATGTTTGATTCTGTGAGGAAAGAGTTAAGTAGTTATACATTGCAAAGGCACATTTTTACAAGTGGAAAGCAAAGCAAGTATGAAATGACAGGTTGAAGGAAATGACCTAGCAGTCAAAATTAAAAGTCACGGCTCTGTCCCTTACCTAATCTGTGACAGCAAAACACTAGAATCTCTCTGTAAAAGTGAGATGTGTCTACCTCATTAGGTAGTTAATAAATATAATGTGTGTTAGAGGTTTATGTATTGGGAGCCAATGACATGGCTTAGTGGGTAAGAGTGCTTGGCACTAAGCATGATGATTTGTGTTCAACCACAGAGTCCATGAGAAGGAGAAACTGACTCAACAGGTTTTCTGATCTTCACATACCTGCAAGAGCACACTTGAAGGAGTACACATATACACACACACACACACATATCTAATGAAGTAACAAAATTCATTTTACGAAGAGATTTTAGTGTTTTGCGGTTACAGAATCAGTAAGAGCCATGACTTTAATTTTGACTGTTTTACACACACACACACAAACACACACACACACACACACACGTGTGTGTGTGTGTAAAACAGTGTGTGTGTGTGTGTGTGTGTGTGTGTGTGTATATGTATATATATATATATATATATATATATATATGTGTGTGTGTGTGTGTGTGTGTAATGTTCACATGTATTTACACATATATACACATAAATGTATAGATGTTAATATTTTTGTATATACATATTTGTATTCACATACCCATATATGCACATGAATATATAAATGCAACTTGGTTAGTCCATTTAGTGTTGTATATGTGTACATATGATTCCAGGGATAAATACAGTACTAGATAATCATTTACAGGGATCATGCCCAGGGAAAACTATTTCTCCCTCTCTTGGCAGTCGTTAGTTGCTTGTAGTTTTTTTTTCCACCTAGGGATGAGACCCTGTGACAATTTTTTTCCATGCGAGCAAGTCTATTGGTGGTGTATATGTTCTTGCTTAGGATGCTATAGTGTTGAGGTAGGAGACTGCCATTCTTTTATTATTATTATTATTATTATTATTATTATTATTATTATTATATATTTTCTTTATTTGCATTTCAAATGTTATTCCCTTTTCTAGTTTCCCCTCTGAAAACCTCCTATTCCATCCCCCCTCCCCCTGCTCACCAACCCACCCACTCCTGATTCCCTGTCCTGGCATTCCCCTATACTGGGGGCCTCTCCTCCCATTGATAACCAACAAGGCCATCTTCTGCTGGCTATGCGGCTGGAGCCTTGAATCCTTCCATGTGTACTCTTTGGTAGTTTAGTCCCTGGGAGCTCTGGGAGTTCTGATTGGTTTATATTGTTGTTCCTCCTATGGGGCTACAAGCTCCTTGAGCTCCCTCAGTCTTTTCTCTACCTCCTCCACTAGGGACCTTGTGCTCAATCCAATGGATGGCTGAGAGCATCCACCTCTGTATTTTTCAGGCACTGGCAGAGCCTCTCAGGAAACAGCTATATCAGGTTCCTCTCAGCAAGCACTTATTGGCCTCCACAATAGTGTCTGGGTTTGGTGACTGTATAGGGATGGATCCCCAGGTGGGACAGTCTCTGGATGGTCTTTCCATCAGTCTATGCTCCATACTTTATCTCAGTATCTCCTCCCATTGGTATTTTGTTTCCCCTTCTAAAAGGACCAAAGTACCCATACTTTGGTCTTCCTTCTTCTTGAGCTTCATGTGGTCTGTAAATTATATCTTGGGTATTCTGAGTTTCTGGGCTAATATCCACTTATCAGTGAGTGTATACTGTGTATGTTCTTTTGTGATTGGATTACCTCACTCAAGAAGAATTTCATGAATTCATTGTTTTTAATAGCTGAGTAGTATTCCATTGTGTAAATGTACCACATTTTCTGTATCCATTCCTTTGTTGAGGGGCATCTGGGTTCTTTCCAGCTCATGGCTATTATAAATAAGGCTGCTATGAAGATAGTGGAGCATGTGTCCTTATTACCAGTTGGAACATCTTCTGAGTATATGCCCAGGAGAGGTATTGATGGATCCTCCGGTAGTACTATGTCCAATTTTCTGAGGAACCACCAGACTGATTTCAAGAGTGGTTGTACAAGCTTGCAATCCCACCTGCAATGGAGGAATGTTCCTCTTTCTCCACATCCTTGCCAGCATCTGCTGTCACCTGAATTTTTAATTAGGTATTTATTTCATTTACATTTCCATTGCTATCCCAAAAGTACCCCACATGCTCCCCCACCCACTCCCACTTCTTGCTGAAGGGATCCTGATATAGCTGTCTCATGTGAGGTTATGCCAGTGTCTGGCAAATACAGAAGTGGATGCTCACAGTCATCTATACGTTGGAACACAGGGTACCCAATGGAGGAGCTAAAGAAAGTACCCAAGGAGCTGAAGGGGTCTGCAACCCTATAGGTGGAACAACAATATGAACTAACCAGTACCCCCAGAGCTCGTGTCTCTAGCTGCATATGTAGCAGAAGATGGCCCAGTCAGCCATCATTGGGAAGAGAGGCTCCTAGGTCTTGCAAACTTATATGCCCCAGTACAGGGGAACACCAGGGCCAAGACGTGGGAGTGTGTAGGTAAGGGAACAGGGCAGGGCGAGGGTATAGGGAACTTTCGGGATAGCATTTGAAATGTAAATAAAGAAAATATCTAATTAAAAAAATACACTGAGACTGTCTTTCCTAAGAGTCAATTTCACAGCAGAATTTCTTGTCCTCTGGTTCTTAAAATCTTTCTACCCATCCTTTCACAATGTTTCCTGAGCCTTAGGTATATAGGTTGAGTTGCAGATGTTTTAAGTAAAACTGGCCACCCCACAAATCAGCTATTCTCTATTCTTGGATCAGTTGTGGCTTTTTGCAATGGTCTCTGTATGCTGCAAATAGAAGCTTCTTTGATGAGGGATGAGAGATTCACTTAGTTCTGGGTATGGGTATAATTATTTATTGTGTTCTTAGGAATTATGCTAGTTTAGTAACATGGCAGCAACATGTTCAATTATACTACTTTAGTAATGTGAAAGCAGTACATTCTCTCTTATGATACATGACCTCACTAGCCCCAACTAGTTCACTAGGTTTATAGTACCAATCACCAATTCCCTTCTGTTAAGTGGGCCTTAGGTCCAGATAGAAAGCTACCACCAAGATATAAGTATTGCACATACAGTGATATATTGCCATGCTAGTAATTGTTATGGTGCACAGGCATCAAAGCTTGGTAGGACTATTGGTTGACTTAGAAGTATAGGCTGACAGCCAAAGTTGAGGGAACGGATTGACTTGTGAAATAGAAAGAAGCCTTGTACAGGAGATCTGGAAGATCTTTTTAAAGACCTGACAATAGGAACATAGGAAATTGTAAGTACTAACAAGATATGAGTTCAGATATCAGAAAAACCTTCAACAGTGATTCATTGGTTCATTCATTCATGCATATGATAACTACTCATTGAGTGCTAAGTGCTAAGGACTAGGCTAGATATTGTCTACATGCATGATCTCTTTTGAAAATTAGCTAAAGCCCATGAACGCCATGTGTCATATGCGGAAGCCCACTATTCAGACCTCTGTAAGGTCTGACCTGCTCTTACTCTACCAGCTGCTTTCTGACAATAGACATTTTTTGCTACTGTCCAGGGCTGTGCTCCCTCCTGGGAGAAGCTGACATCTGATCATTAGTGGATGCGTCTTATGTTTAGTCTCAGTTTAGAACATCATTGAAAGACCATGATATCCCCATAGTACCAGCAGACTCAGTGGAAGATTTCCAGGCTGCAAAACCACCATTCACTTTGCTTTCTGATTCTGTTTCTCTTTACCTTAGGTATGATTTCCCTCCCAAACATCAGACACTAAACCTCTTACTTACAAATTTTAATGGCCTATTACATTTTTCTGGAAATGATTTTATTTTCTGCATATTCCTCTGTGTGTACATCTATGCATATGTGATTGTGACCATGAAGGCCAGGGGACAACCTTAAGTGTTATAAACTAAGTAGCATCCTTTATATGAGGTTCTGTCTCTCACTTGACTGACACTCAATAAGCAGGCTATGCCAGCTACTCAGGCAGCACCAATTGTCCTATTTCTATCTCCCCAGCACTGAGGCTCAAGTACAGGCTACTATGCCCTGCCTTTTTACATAGGTTCTAATGACTGAGTTCATGGCCCCCTGCTTGCAGAGCAGGCAGTGTACTGATTGAGCCATCTCTCCAGGTCCTGACAATCTGTTTTTATAATGAAGGTTCTAATGCTACAAAAGTTTTATTGCATCCAAGCCCAACACAGGCAATTCCTAGTGGCATCCAGACTTTGTTTCTAAATGCCATGCATATTATAACAGTTCAGCAATGCAAAGTGAGGTACAAATTTAGAACTGTCCCTACAAGGTCATGTGATCAACTCAGTCCCGGGCTGACAACTGGAGGCTCTCAGTCTTTGTTGAAATGGTTACATAAAGCTAAGTCTAGAGATAGGGTCATGGGCTGAACTGTTATCATTACCACAAAGGGGAGGGGTTCTGGTGAGGGGATGGAGATTGTCACTGTCACCAGTTAGAAATAGACATTTGCACCATTTATCTTAAGAGAACCTTGCTAATGAGTCACTCCACCAAGCAGATACTTGCTCAACCTTATTATTCTCTACATGTAACAAAAATTAGATGAGCAAAATAAGTCATTATCAAAAAACAAAACAAAACAAACAAAAAACACAAACAACCCCCCCACACATTTCTTATGGAAAATATGTATTTAAAAACACAGTAACATAAAAACCAGATACTAAATCAAGAATTGTGCAAGGCTTAGGTGATAACTCTGGTGTGTGTGTGTGTGTGTGTGTGTGTGTGTGTGTGTGTGTGTGTGTGTGTGGCGGGGGGTAGGGGGGGGAAGGTAAGGGTACTTGGTATGTAGGTATAAAGACCTGAGTTATCTAAGTAGAAGCTAAGCACTGATACCCAAGCTTGTAACTACTAATATGATGCTATAGAAGGCAAAGAGAGGGGAACTACTACCCAGTGAGGCTAGTTGAAATAAAGAGCCTGAGTTCAGTTAGTGATGTTGTCTCGAGGGGTTAATGCAATGTTGAGCAGGACACCAAAGTCTTCCTCTAGCTTCTACAAGAACACCCATGTACATATATGACACACATGTGTGTGCATGTACATACACACACACACACACACACACACACACCACAACACACATTCACAAACACACACACCACAACACTTATACATATACACACAAACCACAACATACACACACACACACACACACACACACACACACACACACACACACACATACACACACATGACCGCCCTGCACATGCACACATACATCCCACAAACACAGACACACGACGTTCCAACACACACACAAAACACCTGCGCATACACATACATAAAATGAGAAGCTATGCATACAAGATAAAATTAGCATTTGTGATAAAAATATGTCAAATAACGTAAATGGGAAATTCAGACAATGCCCACATTAACCTTCAGTATTTTGCAAATGCCAAATATTTTACTAACTAGTGAAGAAATGATGGACAGGTATTTTAAATTTCTTCTAATAGAAGTTGTATATCATTTATCTGAAATGCTTGGGAAAAGAAATATCTTGGATTTCAGAATCTTACTTGCATATGCATACTGAGATATTTACCTCATTTCGGAATGGATCACAATCATAAACACAAAATTTGTCGTAGAACCCTTATTTGCAACTTTTTACATTTTAAGTGATTTTGTATCTGAAAAAAAAATCATGGTGTGGAATTTTCCACTTGTGTTATCAAGTTGCCACTTTAAAAGTCTTCAATTCTGGAGCAGTTTGGCCAGATTCTCATATTAGGGTTGCACAAACTGTAGTTAACAATTCACTTCTAACAATAGTATTGAGGACCTCCTCTGAAGTATACATTATTGTAAGCAGTAGAGATAGGACAGCCAAGGAGAGGAATGGTCTCAGCTTACTGGTACCTCTCATTGTACCAGGAGTACCAAAAGGGTCAATAAATGAACACAGGGTGGCAACATCTGTGTCAGCTGACATCTGAGTAGCCTTGAACAAAAGGCCGATTTAGAGGCCTGTGGGGGGATGAGGTGAACCTGGAAAAGCAGAGAGGAGGAAGGATCGCTGCGCAGAGCAAACTGGAATGCATAGATGAGCTGCATACATGGGGCCTTTGAAGTAGACTTTGGATTTTATTTTGTGTAAATAGGAATAGTTTGGCCTTTTCTTTCCCTAATGGCATCCCTTTATCATCTTTCCCTTACTAACAGCTCCAGCTCGTACTTGAAGCACTCTACTGTAAAGGAGTGTGGATAGTGTTCATGCCTGCCTTGGTCCTGACTTCAGTGGGACTGCTTCAAGTTTTTCTCTACTTAGATGGTGTTAACTGTGGGTTTCTCGCATCATTTTTATTGTGTTGGGCGTGTTTCCAATAGCCTTAAATTTTCTAGGACTCTTATCACCAAAGCACATTGGATTTTGTCAACAGGCTTTTTTCTGCACCTAACGAGATGATCATATGATTTTTGCCTTTAAGTCCCTTTCTTATTACATTTACTAGCTTGGGTATGTTGAACCATCCCTGTAGTTTAGAAGCAAAGCCACCTTGGTCATAATAGATAATCTTTTCGATGTATGTCCATATTCTGTTTGCAAGTATCTTATTGAGAATATTTGAATCTACGTTTTATTAGGGATATTGGCCTATAGTTTTATTTTTTGTTGTTGTTGTCTTTATTGTTGTGTTTTTCTCTAGTTTTGACATTAGAGTTTCATTGGCTTTGTAGAAGGAGATAGAGAATGCCTCTTCTGTTTTTATTTTTAAAAATATTTTAAGAAGGTTGTATTTATATATTTAGAACTAGTAGTGGTACATGAGAGTGTTTTAGGTGAGGAAAGAAAGAAGGATATGATGCAATTATATTATAATCTCAAAACTAAAAGAACTAATAATAAGAAAACTAAAAGTAAAAAAAAAACATAAATCTATAGACTGTGCAATGCTGAGTAGGCCTAATATAAATATAGATTTGAGAAGATGATGAGTTCAGATATAATCACTAAGTACATCATGTAGCACTGGGATGATGATAATGAGAGGCCATGCCCTTCTGGGACAGGAATATTTGGGAACTCTGTACCTTATGCTCAATGACTCAATTTGAACTTAAAACTGTTCTAAGAAATACAATCTTGAAAAAAAGTTAAAAAGAAAGTACCAGCAAACTTAGAAGAGTTCCCCAAAATGATACAGTACAAAAATATGGAAAAACAAGAACACACCAAATCAAACCCAGTGAATGGCCTGACACAATAAAAATCATAGCATAAATCAGTGAGTTAAAACAAATAAAAAAAATTACAAAAAATTAGTGATTTGAAGATCTGGTTCTTCAAGAAAATAAAAGTGATTGAGCAACTCTTGGCTCAACTAATCTAAAGAAAGAAAGAGGGAATCCAAATTAACAGAATAAAAAATGAACAGAAAAACACTATCACAGACACCAAAGAAATTCAAAGTACTATGTGAGTGAAAACTTTAAAAACCCGTACTCCATTAATTTGGAAAACTTAAAAGAAATGAGTGAATTTCTATATTCAGCTAGATCATCAAAATTAAACCAATTGATAGTCAACAACCTAAACAGACCCATAACAAACGAGGAAATCAAAATATTAATAAAAGACCTTCCAACTGAGAAAAGTCCAGGGCCAGATGGATACGGGGCGGAATTCTCCCAGACTCTGAAAGACATCTACAGCCTTCTCATTCTGTATAGTGTTACATGTATGTACGTAAGTATGTACGTAAGTATGTATGTATGTATGTATGTATGTATGTACATAAGTATGTATGTATGTACGGACTAGCCATTTGGTATCAGAGAACCAGTTAGTGTGCTCTCCCTGGGAAAGGCTACTTCTCCTCTGAAGGATGCCTGGAGATGTTTCTGTAGGGTATGGGAGGATTCAGGAGCTTTCCCCTGTCTACTTTAAAATGTCTATTATTGTTGTTCTGTTTCAGCTAATGCTTTGTTAGTCATGTTGGTGAGACTTTATGGGTGTAGCTTCTATCATTTTAGAAGACACAGTGTCATGAAAAACTCCTTTATGCCCTGTCTCTTAGGATTTCTTTCTACCCCCTCTTCTGCAATGTTCTCTGAGCCTGAGGTCTGTGAGGTGATTTGCAGATTACTGAATGGAGTCCACAAATCTATATTTTGATTAGTTGTGATTTTATGTAATTATCTTCAGCTGTCACAAAGACATGTTTCTTTAGTGAGTTGTAAGGAATACATTTATGTGAAGATATAACGATAAATATTTAGAACACTGTTAGTGATTATTCTGGCTTATTAAAGTGGTAGTTATAGGTATTCCTCTAAGATACATGACCTCATGAGTGCTGGGTAGTTGGCTAGGTTTCCAGTACAGGCATTGTATTCCTCTTGTGTATGTGTGGGCTTTCGCAGGTCTTTAAGTCCAATGAGAGAACTCTTGGTTGCTGCCAAGTGCCACTATTGAACCCTGAGGGTTATCATTCCATCCTTGACATGATTCATAGCCATTATAAGGAGCTAGGGCTTTTGGTTGCTTCCCTCATTTGGAAGTTGCATGATGCCTTTTGATACCATTATAGATAGTCCTCAAGATCTTCAAATCAGTTTTAGTTGAGGGGTCTCTGGGCACTGTGTCTGGAGTTCATGGCATCTTTAGCAATAGAAGCTTACATTCCTCCTTTGCAGAGGGGACCAAGAGTAGTAACAATAGCCTGTAATGTTTTGGGAGGGAGATAAATACAGAAGGAGAATAAAATAACAGTGTGGATGTTTGAAAAAGCCATAAAAACTCATACTATTAACTATCTACCTAAAATACCCATAATACATGTTACTTGGTTATATAAATATACATACTTAGTTTAATAAAACTTTCTCATTTGAGCTGACAATGCTCTTTCCAAGAGCCAAAGGCAACTTAAGAAAAAACTCCAAGACCAAGCCTGAAAAGCCCATTTCTACATTGTTGTCCACTGTTGTCCAAGAGATGCTTTCTGATTTTTTAAGTGTAGGATTTAAAGCTATAAATGTTCATTGTAGGACTATCTTCAATGCTTCTGAGAGGTTTTGCTGTGTTACGTTTACGTGGTGAAAATCCTATTGGATTTGTGATTGGTTTTTCTTAAGTAATCAAGTGATTTGGTCTTATATATAGTTTAGTAAGATTACAATGACCCTCAAGAAGCCCTGAAAATCATGAGGGCATTCAGCAGACTTTCATATTAGTTATTGTCCTGTGCTGAAGTGGAACCTCTTAGGGAACAGTACATGAGAGTGGGTGGAACAAAGACACTTTGGACTTAGAGAGATCTAAGTTCATACCCAGCTCTTTCTAGTGGGACATTGTCCTCTAATGAAGTTCTCCAGTTGATAAATAGGAATGGTAGGAGATATATTGCAGGGCAGTTTTTATATTTAGATGATACATGTTGGCACTTACATGACAGAAACTGGTGTGTCATGTGGCAGATGAAGTAGAATAAAGGACTATGATATACCTGTGCTGGATCTCTGTCCTTATTTGGTGTTGGTATTGATAGAAATCTTAGAAAGGCCTAGAAATCAACTTTTCTTCAGAGAGAAGGAATTGTTTTAGGAGCCCCTTGGCTTCAAATGGGCTTTTAAGTGAAAGGCTAGTAAAGACATGGACTGACATGTTTAATTCTTATTTCTTCCATTAATCAATTTATTTATTCAATTTATACCCCAATCACAGCCTCCCCACTGTCCCTTCCCCATTCCTCCTTCCCTTTCATCTCTGAGAAGGATGAGGTCTCCCCTGGGTACTATCCCACCATCCCACTGAGACAGCTCAATTAGGGGGGCAGGATCCACAGGCAGGCGACAGAGTTAGCATAAACCCCTGTTCCAGTTGTTGGGGGATCCACATGAAGATCAAGCTTGTGCATATCTGCTGTATATGTGTGGTAGGGAGGGGCAGGCAGTAGGTCCAGCACTTGTGTGTTCTTTGGTTGGTTGTTCACTCTCTGGGAGCCCGCACTGGTCCAGGTTAGTTGACTCTGTTGGTCTTCTTGTAGAGTTCCTATCTCCTCTGGGTTCTCAGTCCTTCCTGGAACGCTTCCATAAGACTTCCCTAGCTCAGTCTATCTCTGCATCTGTTTCTGTCAGGTGCTGCATGTAGCCTCTCATAGACCAGATACACTAGGCTCCTGTCTGCAAGCATAAAAGAGTATCATTAATAGTGTCAGGGATTGGCTTTTGCCCATGGGATAGATCTCAGGTTGGGCCAGTTGTTGGTTTGCCATTCCCTCAGTCTCTACGACATCTTTGTCCCTGTACTTCCGTAGGCAGGACAAATTTTGGGTGTAAGGTTTTGTAGCTAGGTTGATGTTCTTAATCCTCTACTAGGAGTTCTGCATGCCTACAGGAGGTGAAAACTTCAGGCCTCATATACCCCACTGCTAGAAGCCTCAGCTAGAGACACCCTCAAAGACTCTTTGGAGCCTCCCCCATCCCAGGTCTCTGGCATGTCCTAGAGATGTCCCCCACCCCTGGTTTTCATTCATGCCCCCCTACATCTGATCCCCACTTCTACTTTCCATTCCCTCCCTCCAACTCTAATGACAATTTTTATTTTCCCTTCTGAGTGAGATTCCTCACTGATTTAAAATTGCGTACTTTGAGCCTTCAGGCATATTGTTTGCTGTCTGCAGTGCACACAGGCCTGAGCAACTCAAGTAACCACTTGGGCAAACTGGGCTACATTTGTAGTGGGTATGTGTGCATGGAATGGCAGCTCCTCTTAACCTTAGCAATTATTCAGTACAAGGCACATGGAAGGCCAGCATGGTCCATTGATGGACTTTTTTTAGCACAAGGAGATTTAGCTGCTTCAGGAAGCACAGAAAGTCAATTCTGAAATGGCTAAATATTTGAAATGTATACAAAGAAAATATCTAATAAAAAGAGGCATAAAATCAGGGATTTTTGCTTGGAAGACATGCAACAGGTCAGAGACCCAGAAATCTCTTTCTATAGTGAATTTTTGTGAATTTTTAAAACATGGAAGGCACACAGAAGCAACATGGAAGGGCACACAGAAAAAATAGTTGTGGATATAGAAGTGGGCAGGTTGCGTCTGTTTCCTGTCAGCAATTAAGCCTCTGTCCAGCACTATCTGTATTTGCCTTACACTATGTTCCACAGAGTTCTAAAGTTCAGATGAAACTCCCTCCTTCTAACACGCCATGGGCATTTTTGAATATTACTATCAATCAGGTATTTGATGAAATCCCACTGTAATAGTAATATTAATTACTATTGCTTAGGCTAGAATAAATACCGCAGTCTTCAACTTCACTAACATATCATCTGTAAGTCCTGCCTCTCTGTCCTTTACCAAGTGGAAAACTCATCCTTAGGTTTTGTTGATGTTTTTTAACCCTTAGAGTGATGCACAGTTCTTGGATTTTGTTACCAAGTGTGAACACAGGCCAGACCCGTAAGTTTGGCTGTTGGCCCTACAGGATGGCCTGACCATAAGAAGTCTCTAGTTCTGATTCTCCTGTGTCTTTAGGACCTCTCTGGAAGGTTGCAAATGCATTCTTGCTGTGACTGGTACCTAGGGAGCTTAAGCCAGCTTCCTCTGACCTAATCTGTTCAGAAGCCACAAAACCCTCTCCATTGTAGAATTGAATAGGAAACAACTCCCAGGAGCTTTCTGTTCCCAGGACCCAGCTAGGGGATGAGAAGCTGGAAGCTGGGTTACCTTCCCACTCTCTTTATGGCTCTTTTTATCACTGTTCTAAAATCTTTCTTCCTCCCCACCTTTACCTGGACAAAGAGCTCAGATCCTGCCCCTCACTTCAATGGGAAAAAAAAGAAAAGGGAAATGATACACAGAGAAAAGTATAGATTGCTTTCTCAAGTGTCATACAGACAAAAGTAGGGAAAAGGATTGCTGAGACTTCTGTTAAAAGGTGGCGATGTCTCTAGAATGAGATAGGGCTACAGATGAGCAAGTAAAAGACCCAAAGAACCAGTTACTCTCATGCTGGAACCATGCTGGCTTCCTAGGGAAGACAGACTGATTTAGCCTGAGAAATAATTGTGTGTTGGACAGGGAATTACAGAGGTGGCATTGCAGAATTGCTTTGGATAATCCAATGCAATCACGGGTAGCTTATCAGCCTCTTAACTTCATAACAGGATGCACCAAAATAGACATGGCACTTAAAACATCTGAGCTCTCAAAGGTACCATGGCCCATTCTCTCTTCTCAGAAACATCACAGCCCTCTTTTATTTCTCCTGCATTTGATTTTCCTCTCTTTCATGTTTCAGAGCCTAAAAATCTCCTACTAATATCAGATACTACATTCTTATTTCACAGATATCTTTAGACTCAGCATCCAAAAAATGTCAATGTGGTTTGGTGGGGGTGAGGATGAATCCTGTTCCTAGAATATATAATAAATATTCCCGACTCACTTATGTTATTTGGTGGTTTTATGATATGTAAGGCTAATTCCACATTTATAAAAAACATACATAGAAAATATCTACTTATAACTTTGCCCTTATGGTCAAATGAGTGAAAAGGTGGTTTATAAAATATTTGATTCTCTATATTTCCTTCCTTCTTTTTTTTTTTTCTAAAAATCTTATTGTCTGTCCATCACAAGGCAAATATTTTGTTTTGATCTAGGCTTTGAAGCTATATAGATACATAAAGCACACTTACTTCCTTTAATCAATACTGTTTAACAAAAGACAGACTGTCGTCATACCCTGCACGAGAAGGCTAACTATACTGTATGAATGAAAGAGGACACGAGTTGGCCTCGGCAAAGGATTACTAACCTGGGCTCCACAGTAAGAACAGCTTGGGGTGCACTGTAGAGAGATGAGAACACAACAAACCACAAAACATCTCAGTGTCAAGTATGTGTGTGAGAACAATGGTCTATTAGGCATAAAACTATAGCGAGGTCATGCAACTTGAAATAATAAACACATAGAAATAAAATTATCATTATAAAATCCCCACGTGCTGATGAAAAAATCAACAAAGGATCTAGTAGACTCAGGCTTTTTGTTGTAGTCCATAGTCTAACCAAATGGGCCCTTGGGTCAGTAGATTTGATATTTCAGGCCAAAGGCAGAGAAACACGCTAATCTAATTCATGGGAGCTATGATGAGGATTGCAGTGGGCACACTGACAGTAAAGATGGAGGACAGAGGCTAGAGTAATACCTTGTGCTTGAGTTGGCTCTTGGGAGTACTGGCATCAATATGGAAATTAATGATGGTTGATATAGATAATTGAGGAAAACAGAGGCAAGAACAAGTTTATGTGAGAAGGAATTGAATATGGAGCATGTGTAATTGGAGGGATGTGTGAAACTCCCACGTGCAGATGTATCGACAGACACTGTGGTGAGGAGCCTGTAGCTCAAAGGAGAGTGGCCAGGGATATAGGAGCCTCCATTGCTTATTACATACAACTTGAGAGACTTCCTCCAAATGATCTCTTGGTTGTTTTCAGTTCTCCCAATAACCTCATTTTTATAACTAAAATATCTGATAATATATAGTATTTGAAATTTCAAATGGGCATTCAAGTCAAAAATTCCCTCTGACATTTGATGCATGTAAAAGATAGGATAAGGGAGAAAAATTCAAGGAGAGAAGAGAGTACCTTTGGCCCTCTTGGTTGGCATCAGTCTACTCTGATATTGATATACTTGCTTGTTTCAAATGTCTCAAAGTGACCTTGGCCTCTGTGGACCCTTTATGGGCAGACACTATGGAGAGCCATCTATGAGCTAAGCTGACTTCAGTTAAGTCTCTGTCTATAGGTTGTTATGATTTCTTCCCATCCCACCCTTCTGTTATTCCACTTGGTACATTTTTGTCTTATCTACTTCAAGTTGTGCTCTGGACTAGCACTTTAGACTAAAGTGTAGCTGTTCTCTGTGAACTTGGGGCTTCAAATGTAATTAATGTAGAATGAATTCTGTTTTCATGTCCTATACTAAAATTAAAGATCCAGAAGCCACTTTGAGTTGATAATTGAAATCATGAACTAATGCCCTCCCCATATTCCTCTCTGCCAGAAGAATACTTACAATGGGAGATAAGTCAAATGGGGACAGCTTACTGGAGAAAGCTATCATCTGGAAAGTGAGAAAGGGCAAAAAAGAAACAACTATAGAGATGCAGGAGAACCATGGTGGTAAACATCACAGAATTAGACAAGGTGGTATTATAAAGAGGACATACTCAGCATATAAAACATTAGGAGGAGTTACAGGCAGAAGAGACCTAACATTTAGGAAAGACATTTATGTTCAGTGATGAGGGTTATCACTTTACTCTTTGATAGAAAAATCTGTTTAAATGTGGGGAAGAAGTGGCAAAGGGTTTGGGGGAAGTATTGAAGAAGACAACAGATACTCGATACTAGACTAGGGAGGTGCAAGATCAAAGTCACAGTGGATAGAAGGAAACCAGATGTTAATGAGAGTTGGTCCAAAGGGTCAGGAATTGAGGGGATGACTGAAGGCGAATAGTGAAAGCCAAGTGTCGGCCCTTTGGGGACTTTTATAGCCTCATAGCATTTAGGAAGGAAGGGAATCAAGAGCATAGTGATGAGATAGAGACTGATTAGAAGGACAGTCTCATCCTCCAAAGGAGTGACACAGAAGCATGCATTTCAATGCCTTTGTTCATGGCCCAGAAGTTGAAGGTGGCAGAAAGTTGAGAGAGATCACAGTAGATTGCTTGAGTTTTCTCACTGAAGTTGAGGACAGAGCTCCAGAGTGTGGTGAGTCACTGGCTGAGTCACTTATTCTAATCCACTCATTTAGAAACTAGAAAGGCCGAGTTGCATAGTGTGGTATTATTATGCCTTACACAGAGGGGCAGAAATAGTGATTCAGAACCATCAAGTGACTTGCTTGAGGTCGCCCAGGTGGCTAAAGTTGCAGTCTGTACTATATCAAGAGTCTCCAGATTTGTCAGAAATTGGCATTTAGTAGTCTTAAGAGATGTTTATGTATGAAATTTAGCAGGCCATCAAAAAAAAAAAACCCAAGGTGTAAAAATAGAAAATAACAGAAATAGTTCAAAGTAGATGTAGCTTTCATCACCTTTCCCCTCTCCATATAATGAATGACCAAGCTTTAGCAAACACTTACCAAACATCTAAAATCTAGTCACTCTTAGAGGCTCTGCACTAAGATGTCAAATATATAACAATACTTAGTGAGCACTGACCCTGTACCAGGAACATCTCAAAGAGTTTGCATATATAAATGACTGTAATCTTCAAAACAACCCAAGAAGGAAGGCAAACTCCAATATCTCCATAGTACAAAGAGAGCAGCCACCATCCAGAGAAGCTAACTGACTCAAACCCAGCCACCATGTAATGAGCTAGCTTTGCTCAGCCTCAGGTCTTATGGTTTTGACACAGTGATACAGTTTCTGCTCCTGAGTAGCCTCTTTTCTTCAAGGAAAACGATGAGAATGAAGGGTTGGTTTTCCCAAATGAAGCATTCTGTAGCAGGATGATGAAGCAGTTCACAGTGAGAAATACTAGTGTGTATGATGGCGTTAAACTAGCAAGTTCCCTCAAATCAGAAGTCTATGAAGGAGAAGCCACTGTGGACTGGATTGTCTGGCAGGTAGGTTTGACTCTCCCTAATCTGACAATGGTAAGGAGCTTGACAGTGGACAGGAATTGTCCCATCATTCATCAAAATTGTACCCATCCTTCATTTTTCATGAGGAAATGAGCAAAGCAAGAGTTGGGGTCCAGGAAAATTCATATTCACTACTTCCTGCTTCATCCATCCAGTAGAGAGTCATTGATTGTTCTGCTCAGTGTTGTGCTGTGTGTGAGAACTTCACCGGGTCAAGATTCTTGGGTTAGAGATCACATTTTCTTATCACTGTATCACACATTTCACAGATGGTTAAGGACAGAAATGTTTGTTTAATTTAATTGATGTAATTAACATAGTTCAGGTAGTTTTTTGTGTATGTGTATTTGTATAAACGCTGTAGGCTCTGATATTAAACCCAAATCACCAAGCTAGACTTTTGCTCCTCTCAGGCCAGTAAGTACCTCTCTTGGACTTTTGTTTTCAGTGAACCTAAGTTAGAACACCTCCTGCCATGCAATAGGCTCTAGTCCCATGTAACTAACAGACAAACAAATGATCAGGTATCTTGACCCTTTGCTGTCCATGGAGGATTTTTGGATTGCCTTAAAAAGCTACTGGCTGTGTTTCTAGTTTATGTACCTATGGATAGTATATTGTAGGAAGAAGTTTATATTGAGACCCAAAGCATCTGGTTGTAGCCTTTGGACTAATATTCTATCATATTGCCAAAAAGCAAATGACTTAAAACAGCCCTTATTTATTGTTGCATTTTCTAAAGATCAGAAGTCCAAATAGATCATAGATCAATTGTTTACATTCCCAAGCTAAGATCGATTTTTGAGGTTTTCTTTCTGGGGACTTAAGATAGTGCTGTCTTTGTTTTCTGTTCCTTGTGGCCAAAGTCTCTCTTTCTCACCCAAAACAACTAGAAGGATTACTTGGCTCATTGGTGTTGGCCCTTTCTTGTCATTTGCTCCCCATATACTCAAACTTGTGAAAGTCTATTCTTCTATGACATTGGCTGTGCCTGTCTTTCTCTTCTGATTAATTTCCCTTTTTCTTAAGTAAAATTTTCTTTCTTGTAACAACTCTTGGAATTATATCTGACCTATCAGGAAAATTCAAGTTAAAATTTCTATCTTAAGGTTTGAAACCTCAGTAATGTCTGCAAAATCCTTTTGTTATTTAGTATTATATCTTCAAGCATTCAGAGTCACTAAGACCTGGACAGTTTTGGAAATCCTTCTGTCAAAAGGTATCCTATAGGGAATGTGTGTTCGTTACTCAGAACAAACCCTGAAGTTATTTTTTCTGAAAAACACACATCTGCTCCAGGGCTGGATGTCTGCTATCTCCCAGAAGAAGTGGAAATTATTTGAAAGAAAATACATTTCAACATAGTTCCCGTTGTGTCATACATTACATTCTTAACTCATTCAAGGAACTTAGAAAAGACTAATAGTTGTGGTGGCAATGAAAGTGGTGGTAGTATTAGATTTGACATGAGAGAATATGTCAACTACCAAGGCAAATTCAAGCCAGTCAAATTTAGGCTCTACCTTATAGACGTGACAAATATACAGATAAAATGAATAACAAGTGTATTGGCTATTTTTCTTTTGCTGTGATAGACCACGCTGACCAAGAACAATGCAGAATGAGAAAAGGGTTATGCTGGGCATGGTGACGCACACCTTTAATCCCAGCACTCGGGAGGCAGAGGCAGGCAGATTTCTGAGTTCGAGGCCAGCTTGGTCTACAAAATGAGTTCCAGGACAGCCAGAGCTATACAGAGAAACCTTGTCTCGAAAAAACAAAAAACAAAAAACAAAACAACGAGGGAGGGGGCGGGTATTTTAGCCTACAGTTCTAGAAGGGATAGTAATCCACTATGTTAGGGAAGACATGAAAGAAAAAGTATAAGATGATGCTGGCAGTAGGGAGATAGTTTACATTTCCTTCCTGTAGGGGAGGTCAGAGAGAAGAGACAGTGGAATAGGATGAAATAGCTTAAAGCCTGGCACCAGTTACATTCTTCCCCGGAACAACTGCACCTCCTATACATTTCATAACATTCTCAAACAGCACCACCTACTGGGGACCAAGTGTTCATACTCATGAGCCTATGGGGAACATGTCTCATTCAAACCACCAGGACAAGTAGACAGAAACACAGAAAATTCTCTGGAATTAAGTACCTTTTATCATCTTAGTAGCTTTTCTTGATGCTCATCTTAATCTATTCTTACTGGATACAGATTACACAAAGGGTGGGAGCTCAGTTTGTTACCTGATAGTTTACATCAATCACCCCTTGATGCAATGCCAATCTTCCAAATCCAGCCAAACCAACCATTTGAAGAAACTGCCTCAGAGAAGGCCAGGCACTAAGAAAGGTCAGAAAAGCACCCCAGAGTTAAAAATAGAGAACCAGGAAACAAAGGACACAGTGCAACTTTTACAACCACGAATTAAATGCAAAGAATGACACACCATTACATAAGCTGCAGAAAATATCATTTAAATGTCAAAAGAGCTGAAGATGGCTCTAATCATGGAAGAAAATCCCACAAAATATGTTCAATGCCTTAATTTTTATTGTACAAAATGTAAAAAAATTGGTATTGTTTGATGACATAAAATATAGAAATCAGTTGTATATTTCTGACTGCTCATAGGAATCTCTTTGTCTATTTTATGCAACTTTAGATTTTTTAAATTTCTAAGACTTTCAGAGACTGTGACTATATTTGAATCAAAGAAGATTAATTTGCCTATCCTGTGGAAGTATAATCTGAGTGCTATTAGTTACAGTCCAGTCACTTGTATAAGCTAGCTACATCTTCACTGGGAGGAACGGGGGCAGGATAAATTCCTCTAATTGTATGACTAGGATTGCACATACATTTTTATCCTCTTGAACACTAGCTTCGTGGAAATCGGTTCTGGTACTTCTGCCGCCTACTTGCATTTTAGAGCTCTGTTTTGAAGCTTGAGAGATATATTTAAAAACATCATATTAACATTTTTAGCCTTGTCTGGATACAGTAGTTTCACATATGTTGTTCTTTGGCAGATGCAGAATTTTACTAGGTTTTGGTTGTCAAAGATATCAATCCAAGCAAAGCTAAATATAAATGTACATATGTGTACATGCATGTGCATTTATATATGTATGTATACAGAATTAGTTTTTGTCTGTTTATTAAACATCTATTGAGCTTCTACTTTGTTCTCTGCAATGACCTGAGCACTGAGAGAAGATTATTAAAACACAGGTCTCAGGCTCCATAGAGCTATTAAAATACTTTTGAGGGAAAAATTAAAACTGTATATTGTGGTTATTGCTGCAATAACAGCCAGAAGTACAGACAACAAAGTTTGCAAATGCAGAAAAACAAAACATTAAATGAGGCCCAAAAAAGAAAATAAAATAAAAAAGTATTTAGCAAGACTTCCTGAAATGAGTTTATTTTAGTACAAAGGTCTTTTAAAATGCATTGTCTATTAGATCTATTGGTGATGGAGCTTTGGGTATAATTCTGCAAGAATATGGGCTATGGAGAATTAGAGGTAGAGTGGAAGAGAGAGAAATTAGTCCTGTTAAAGGATGCCTATAACTATTTAGGGCCGTGGTTTCCATAAGCCCAAATCTATTAGGAGCAAAGAGTGGGGTCCATCTTCCCACACTAAAGAAAACCAAGCCAAGTAGCTTATCTGTTCTGGAACTGTGAGCATCAGGATTTGAGGGGCAACTACAGCATCCACTTTTAGAATAACCTTCTTCCGGCCAGTCTTGGATTGTGCTACATGTTAGGATATGGGCTCCTCTTCTCTATCAGATACTACTCCAATTAAAACTGAAGCACAATACACCCGCACACTTGAGGGGGTTTTGAAAACAGCTAGAGAGTAGGGGTAGCTTGATATAAGCTCAAGAAACAGGACAAAAGGTAGCAAGGAAACCATCAACAAGTCCCCAGCTTGCTCACAGATTGCTTTGCTCACTCAAAGCACTCCAAAATTAGAAAAGCTACAGTCCTTTGCCAAGAATTCAGTATGCAAATATTTCCTAATAAAGAAGCCATAGGAGAAACTTGAAATTTTTGTTGCAGTGTTCCAATACACTGACAGTGTTTTTTGTTGACAGCGCAAGATTAGAAAGCAAGCACAATGAAGTTCATTTGCAAGAACACCTGCTTTAAAAATAACCCTGCTGTCACAGGAAACAATTTCTGGATTGGCTTGTGTGTGTGTGTGTGTGTGTGTGTGTGTGTGTGTGTGTGTGTTGGAAAAATCTAGTGAATATGAAATACTGAAACATAGCTGTTATTTACATATCTAACACTAGCATTGAGAACATTTCTTTTTATTTCAAGTACCACAGTTGTGTTTTGATTCAATGATACAGTTTTGCTCTTTTATATAAAAAATAAATTAATACGTTATTGTAAAGTACTTTCAAATTTTCTTTAAAAAAAAGGTTATTTTGTGATATTAGTCAGACTCAAAGTCTATGCATCTCAATGAACATCCATGCTGTTAGAACAGCCATTGTGAAGCCCTGGAGCTTTGCCCTGTGTCTTACTCTTTCACTAGAAATTGCACTTTAATGCATTTATCCACGACAAAAATAAAAATAAGAAAAAAAAACCTGACAGCTAAAACTACATGGATATATGGTATAACATATTCTGTGAGAACAAGAGCAAGAAGAATAAATATTAGGAAATGGGGGGGGGTAGCTGCAAGTAAAGGACGTGTGTAAGAGGATATAGAGGTGATGTTACAACTAGCAATTGTTGGTATGTTTATAGCCTTCAGTTCAGAAAGGCGTTAGAAGTAAACAGTAGTAGAGGGTTAGCTTCAATACTCACTTCAGCTACCAGCCAAATCTCTAGACAGAATTTTTCTCCCAACATCAAGCAAAAGCAAGAAAAAACATAAGCAAAAAGAAGAGACACATAAAACAAGCTGTGGATATGATGTGAAGACCTCCACACAGAAGCCAGGTACTAAATTAGAACAGGAAGCTGGCGAAATGCTAGAAGAATCAGAAGAGTATAACGTTAGTCCAAAAATACTTACATATGGCTGCCCTTTCCCAAGACACCTGGTGAGAGAGAGAGAGAGAGAGAGAGAGAGAGAGAGAGAGAGAGAGAGAGAGAGAGAGAGAGAGAGAGAGGAGACAGAAGAAAGAAAGCAAAGAAGACAGAACAAAGCTACTGTCTTAAAGATCTGCCTTCTAATGAGGGAAACAGATCCATGCACAGCTCTGAACTCTTTACATGGCAGAAAGTTGACGTAAGAGGAGATGGTGGCTAGCTACTATTTGAATGGAACCTTCACAAGTAGGGTTGATGTCAACAAAAAGAGAAAAAGAAAGTCATAACTGGTCAAGGACAGGTACCACATAAGTTTTTCAAGGCAAACATTTGACCATGGGAGAAGATAAGAAAGACAAGAGGACACAGCCAACAGGGCTCCTGAGCACACGAGGGAAGCACAGTACTATCAGAAGGTCTTTGATACTATGCCTACTACAGGGATTCTTTTAGGTGGAGAGGTGATGTTAGGTGGTATGTGGCAGACAGTTCTAGACATTCTTCTTTGGGAACAATGCATTCATTCTAGTTTGAGAGGCAAAGCATACATGGAAAGTATCACTTACTGTCTCAGAATAGCCTTGTGCCCTCAGTTGGCTATGGAATTCAATCCAGGCCACTGACCATAAACAAGTTTTTAGAAGGTATTCTGGAAGGTTTTTTTTTTTTTTAATGGAGGAAAGACATGCCTGTCTTCTCCTATTTCATTTTTTTTCCATTTATTCTTCTTTCTAGTCAGTCTTCAAAGATAGCCATCTCTTAACTAGGATGGCTTACGCTAAGAATCCTAGAGGAAGAAAGAAAGAAAGATAGCTACTCTGGTTTGACAAACTTCCATAAAGTTCCACCTTCACTTTTACAAGCCAGTGCACCCATGAAATATTTAACTTCCTCAGGTTGCAGAGCGGATAGATGTGTGGAGTATCTCCTCTCTATGCTCTGGTAGCTAGCGATCCATAAGCTCTACTGCCTGCACCTGAATATTTAATGTGAACATTAATTTCTTTCTTTCCAGACATTTGTCAAACACTCTTGATTGCCTACTGTGTGCCAGACCCCATGGCAGGTGCTGACGTATTAAGATGGAATAGCAAGGTGCTTGCTCTCAAGCTCCTGGGAACCTGATCATCTAAAAGGAAAACTGCAGGAAACAAGTAGGCACATAAAGAGAGCTGAAGAAAGAATGTATATTGTTAATCATAGGAAGCCAAGCTGGTCTGATGCTGTTAGATTTCAAAAGAATCTTGTCTATAGCATAACTTAGACAGCATGGAAAGGCTTTCTGCAACAATGTATTAGGCTACTAACTGTCCTGATATATAGCCCTTACTTCAAGTTAGGTGGATAGGGTCTCCCTCAGTATCCAACTATATCGTCAGGTATTGTGAACCCTTCTGTACCACAAAAGTTAAAATGGGATTTTAGTGGGGACAAGGGAATGGTGATATCTATCTTTATATGACACACACAGTGTGCTGTCAGTCCGAGTCTCACAAACATTTAGAAGGCATGTTCATGTATTTCACAAATACTGTGGTTTTCAGAGTATGGTAGGTGATTTCCACAAGCACATATGTGTTTCTATTACTTGTTCTTAAAGATTATTGAGTGAGAGGCTGGAGAGATGGCCCTGTGGTTAAGAGAATTGGCTGTTCTTCCAAAGGACCTAGGTTCAATTCCCAGCACCTACTAACGGTATATAACTCCAATACCAGGGGACCTAACACCCTCACACAGATATACAGACATGCATGTAAAACACCAATGCACATAAAAATAAATTAAAAATTATGAAATGAGATAAAATAATACGGGTATTTTTCTGCTTGATTCTCTACTTCTTTGCCTCTGCAGTGGTTGGTTGAGCTTTTCTGGACATTGGGTATTGTATTTCCTTATTGTCATAGTATCCTTCACTGGTGGTGAGCAATGATTCCTGCTTTTATTAAGAATTTTCAGGGTTCTGGAGAGGTCCCAGTGAGTAAGAGGACTTGCTTTATAAGTGTGAAGACCTCAATCTGGATCCCAAGAGCTCACATAAAAAGCTGAGTAGAGTTAGCTAAGTTGTACAGCATTGGGGAACAGAATCAATTGGATCCCAAGAGCTTGCTGGCCAAAAGTGTTAGCTTTTTATTCAGTAATAGACATTGTCTTGGGACAATAAGTTCTACAGCAATATAGGAAGACACTCAATGCCTTGTTTGGTCCTATGCATGCATATTTTCACACTCATGTACATGTGCCATACACAAATACTCAACCCCAAAACACACAAATTTCATGTATGCTTTGAAAAATTATGCAGCTTCTGTATGATGAGAGTATTTATTTAGCTTTACAAAAGTCAGTTAGGTTGGAAAAGCATTTGACAGATCAATTGCTGCATTCACAGAGGTGACAACTGCCCCCTCTTCTTCCTCTCTCTTCTCTCCTCCCTCCTTCTTCCTCTTCTTCCCTCTTCCTCCTTCCTCCTTGCTTTCCTCCATCCTATTCTTCTTCCTCTTCCCCTTTCCTCTTTCTCCCTCTTCCTCCGCTTCCACCCCTTCTATGTTCTTCTCCTCATTCTAATAGTATCTCTCTATGCAGCTCAATTGTCCTTAACTCAAACTATCCCAAGCTAGCATTGGATTCCTGATCCTCCTGCCTCAGCCTTCTGATTGTGGAATTACAGGTGTGTTTCACTGCACCCTATATTCCTATAACATCAGGTTAATCTGTCAAAGACCATCATGATGAACAAGAAATAGGGAGGGTTATGCATGGGCAGCACAGTTTGTGTGGACTTATTTAGCCTAGACCTTTGCATTCATGAGCAGGTTGGGACAGTTGACACTGTAAAACAGTTCCTAGGATCAATGCTTACACCAGTCCCTATGAGTGCTAACACCCAAGCTGTGTGGTAAACACCCACAGTCAGCTCACACAGCTCTGAGCTGAGATATGTAAATATGCCTACTTAAACCTCACATACTAAGTCTGTGGATTACCTGAAAACTCAAGGTTATGCATGTATATTTTTCTTATATTCTAAAACATATCTCTCTATGGTATTATGGTGGTTTGAATAAACTTGGCCCATGGGAGGTAGCACTATTAGGAAGTATAGCCTTATTGGAGGAGATGTAGTCTTGTTAGAGGAAGTATGTCATTGTAAGGGTGGGATTTGAGTTCTCTTATGCTCAAGCTCCATACAGTGTGAAAGAGAGTTTCCTCCTGGCTGCCAGCAGAAGACAGTCTTTTCCTGGCTGTCTTTGGATCAAGACATAGAACTCCCTTCCAGTCCCACATCTGCCTGTACACTACTATGCTTCCTCCCATGATGATAATGGACTAAATCTCTGAAACGTAAGCTAGCTTTAGTTAAAGAGTTGCCTTGGTCATGGTGTCTCTTCACAGCAATGAAATCCTAAGACAGATGTGAATTATATTTTAAGCTGGCTTTCCAGGAAATTAACCATGTTCCGCATACTGTACCTGTACACTCTGCCCATAAAGGTGACATGTGATTCCCCAAATCGAAGATTTTCTGACACAGAGCTCTGTGCAACTGTAGCGTCTGGGCATACAGCTTTGTTTCCATTTATGCTTTCAAGGATTTTATAGATGACTACACTTACAGATCATGAAGAGATAGGTGAGGTGCTTGTGATGCTCAGCTGAGCGGGCCATCGCAATGTGGAACAGTTCAGATGGAGGGAAAACAAATCAGGTCTTAGAACTCATCAGCACAGTTTGTCTTAGAGAGTGCTCCACACTGAGCTAATAGCTTTTCAAAGGATCACTTTTTAAAGACATGGAGAGTGTTTGCTTGTTTTTTAAATTGCATATATGTGTGTTTCTTGAGTTTGGGTTTGCGCAATGCTTGCAGAGGTCAAAGGATGGTGAAACATCCCCTAACTCAGTAGTTCTCAACCTGTGGGCTGTGACCACTTTGGAGGTTAAATGACCTTTTTACAGGGGTCTCCTAGAAAGCACATATTTTCATTATGATTCATAAAAGTATTAAATTAAAGTTATGAAGTGCCAATGAAATAATTTTATGGTCGGTTGGCAGTCACCACAACATGAGGAACTATATTAAAGATTCATAGCATTAGGAATGTTGAGAACCACTGTCCTAACTAAAGTTACAGTTATATGCCTCCTAATGTGGGTGCTGGGAGTTGAATTGAAGACTTTTATAAAGGCAGTATGTGCTCTTAACTGCTTAGCCACTTCTTCAGCCCCTCAAAAGCCACTTTTGAATTAGTAAGTAAATTAGCATTTATTGTATTTGACTCACTTAGTAGCCAATAAGTTGAGATATACTGCCATTTTGCATGGCAGTTCAAAATTGACTTTTCAAATATCACCGTGTTAGTTCATGGGAGAACTAAGTCAGGGTCCTTGAGCTCCTGCCCACTGGTGCATGTTACCAGATACTTTCCACATGCCCATATTCACAGCCTCCCCCCAACTTCCCCACCCCACCCCATGACCACACAATTTTAGGAAAGGACATTCATACACACAGATCATATTGCCTTTTCTGGTTCAAATGCCTGGTGCAGGGTAAAAGCTATTTTCTAAATCCAGTAAATCTTGTCAGGCTAGATTCAGTGCAACTCTGTGATGGCGTGAACAAATTACAGATGGCAGCAATCGTTTGTTTCCGGGTTCAGGGAGCGGTTCTTAGCCACTTTATTCTGTCCTTTAAAGTTTCCTCTTGGAAATTGTCTCAAATCACTCAGCAAGAGAAGCTAGAATGAAGAGGCCTGCCCTGAAATGGGACAGGTGTCTTTAATGATATATTGACATCTGAGGCTCTATTGGTCATGCCCCAAACTAAATCGTTGGTAGTCTTGCACAAGTCAACAGAAATAAAATAAACATACTTTTTCTTGTTAAAAACCACACTTCATTGGTATCATTAATATGATAATTTGCTAACTTCCTGTGAAATTTTCTGTAAAATGGTCTTTTGTTAACCAAATCTTAGCTGTTCTTCAGGAAAAGATCACAGGGTACTTTTTGTTTTTTCCTGCAAATCTCTTCTTTCTACAATTCTATTTCCCTTCACTTCCATGCCTAACTTTCTTCCCCCTAGCAAATGTGTATTCTTGACATAATTGGTTACAACTTCCCTACTATGAGATATATCCTTATGAAGTATCCACATCAACTGTTTTTAGTTTATTCACAGAATTGTGCAGGCAATACAAGATTCTGAACTTCAATTATTTCTACCTTCTGCAGGGAAACAATATGTCTGCATTCACTCTGTACAGCCAGAAGCCCCAGGCACAAGTGATCTGCATTTTGTTTCTATAAACTTGCCTGCTCTAGACGTGTCACAGGAATAAAATCAGACAATATGTGATCTCTTGGGATAGGCTTCTTCAACCATTATCTCCAAGGCCCACTCCTCTTAAATGTTTAATAGTATTCTATCATATGGATGTACTGCATTCGCCCCATCCACTTGTCAGCTGGCAGGTGTCTGGGTTGCTTTTGCATTATGGTTATCAGGAATACATCATATGGTAACCCTCTTTAAACTTTTCAGGAATTGACAAGCTTTGCCAAAGTGGTTGAACGATTAATGTCACAGAAAACTAATGACTGTTTGGTACTTCCAACCCTCAGCAGCAAGTCCTTTTGCTCCTTTACTCTTTCACTTACCTTTGCCATGTCACCGAGGGTAAGTGACTTGTCACTGTCGTCTTTAAGCACGTCTTTCTTGAACGATGGTATCTTTTTCTAGGCTTAAGACCAGTTACAATATACTTTTTTTTTAAGGAAAACCTATTAATCCTCACTTTTAAATGGCTTTACTTGTCTTCTAATTATCAAATTTGCTATACAGTTTGGACACAGTTGTATCTGATGATCAGTTATATAACTCACGTGTATTTTTCTATCCTCTAGGTTATTGCTGTTGTTTAGCTTCTTGTTTAGTATTATTTATGACACAGTAACTTTTTTTTTGCCACTTATGTTTTTGGTGTTTGTAAGAAACAATTGTATAACACAATGCTTTGAAATTTTACTACTATGTTTTATTTAAAGAGTTTAATACTTATGGCTTAGGTTTTGACATATTACACATTTTGAGAGACTTTTTCATGTGCTATGTGGTAGTCAAGATACATTTTCTATGCATAGGTTTGCAGTAGTCGCAACACCATTTATTGAAACAACTATTATTTACTCCATTGGATTGTCTTGACACCTTTGTAGAAGATCAGTTGTTCATAGATACACAAGTTGATTCCTGGACTTTCAGTTCTATCATTTATATCTATGTCTATAGCTATACCCATACCCATACCTATACCTATTCCTACACCTACACCCATACGTATACCTAGATAAGCCAGTGTTGTATTCTAATTCATTATAAGTTGTTTTGAGATTCTTCTTAGTGCTCCCTACTCTCTCTTCTTGGAGCTGAACCTATGGCCTTACATATGCTAGGCGAGAGCCTACCTCTAACTCTAACCTAAATCCCTAGAGCTAGGGAAGTTGTACTATATTCCTAGCTGGCTAGCTATTCTTATAATGAAAGGATGTGAAACTTGCCACATGCTTTTTCTTTCTGTATCCACAGAGATAACTGCTCTTTTTAAATATTAATTAATATGGCATATTACTTTGTTGACTTTTAAATATTAAACCAACTTCCTACTATTTATCATGGTGTCTCATGCTTTTCTACATCAAGGATTTAATATACTGGCATTTGTATCTATGTTCATAGTAACTACTGGCCTATATTTTTCTGAGATTCAGATGGTGCTGGCTTTCTTAAATGAGTTGGAAAGGCTTTCATTTTTCATTTACTTTTTCAGAAGGCTTTCATACAGATTTGTGTTCACTTTTTTTTTTTTTACAAGAGTTCGGTAAAATTCAACAGTGAAACCATCTAGTCCTGAGATTTTCTTTGCTGAGTGTTTTGCGGATCGAGAGTGTACAAGGAAGAGAACAAAAGAGTGAAATGAAACACAAGTGTTGGGCTTTAAGAAGCAGTTTAGGAAGCCTGGGTAGCAGGAGCTGAAGCGACCCCCTGCTGCCTGCCTGTTAGAGTCCCCTTTGGCAGATTCAGGTCTCTTCCTAATGTGGGACTTGCTTAATCTCTCGGATTTGTTTCTGACTGTTTCTTTCATAGTCCAGGCACCATGCATGACAAACTGGTCTTAGAAATCAGTGCTCTTCTGCAGGCACAGCGTTAAGGTTGACAATGAACCTGTAACCAATTTTCCAGAAGATAAGATCTCTATCATTCCATAACTTTGTGCATGAAACTCCTGTTCTATGATTTCTGGTGATTTCATGTGTGGTTGGCCTAAGGTTGAAGGTTCACTTCTGGTATCACCTTTCACAATACAGACTTTGTTCATGCTGCAAATGTCTGTAGTAGGGAAAAATATATAACATCTTGGAGAGCTTTTGTTTATCTTCCTATTCCTTGCCTATCACAAATACTCATGGCAGGAACCGTGCTTAATTCATGTCTTTATCGCAAAGCTGCCAGAGTGCATGACACACAGTACACATGTAATAAATATTTGCTGAATTAATGGAGAGGCAGGATTTCTAGAATGGGATTTTCCCCTTCATTTCGAATAGCTGAGATATTATCATGATTCTCCATATTTCTCAAAACACCTGGTGCAACACTGATAAATGCTCATTGTAGGTAATGCTGCTGAATGACAAATTAATATTATAATGTCAGCAACACATTTTGAACTCTCATAAAAAGGCACCATAAAAACATCAAAGTAGCTATAAAAATGAAACGATAAAAATCTATTTGGATGACATCTCTTTTTGAAAACACAAAGCTAATTCTGTTGTGTTTTGATACGTAATTACACTTGAAGGTTTTAGATGCGACAGAGCTGTGTTTGGGAATTCTGGTGATCACAGCATCGCCACTTGATACCAAGAAGGGAAAATCCATTTTGTAAGCTTTCCAGCGACAAGCTGGGGAAAAAAAGCTTCGTTTTCAGTGTCTGGAAGCCATCCCCAGGGTTGTTTACTGAAATGTCATAGACTTTAGGAAACTCAAGGGCGATTTACGACAGGACCAGATCTTCTGCTTCTCATCTTCTCTCTTGTCACAAGACAAAAATGGACAAGCAGAGTGGCTGCATTGTCCATGGAATGAACATCGTGCCATGCTACCCAAGCAAGATTAGGTCTTTTAGAAATGATGTTAAGGCCTTCATCACCCAGGGTTTTCCAGAGAAACAGATATAGGTTACTCTCTGTTGCTTTGCCTTTCTGTCTCTCTCTGTCTCTGACTCTCTCCTGTTTCCCTCTCCCTTTCTATGAGTGTGTGTGTGTGTGTGTGTGTGTGTAAAATTGTGTGTGTTAAAACATTGTTTTAAGGAATTGTCTCATAGAGTCATGGAGTATAGCAAAACCAAACCTTGCTAGTCTAGCTGGTAGACTGGAAACTTGGGCTGGACTTAAGTTTCTAGGTGAGGTCATCATTTTGGAACTGTGGAAGCTATTGGTGCTACCATTTTGAGGAAGGACCTCTTGTTCTTTGGAAACCTGTCTTTGCTCTTCAGATGACTGGAAGAGACGCTGCACACTATTCAGGGTAATGTTCCTCCCTTAAATAAAGCAGATGGAAGATGTCAATGACATCTGCAGCTGTTTCACAACAAGCCAGATGACTGGCTGTGTGAATACTCTAGACGAATGGATATGTAACAATTATAACAAGGTTCTTTGACACTTAACTCCAGCTTCTTTTGCCCACACCATGCATCTCCTCTTCCAGGCTTTCATGCCTGCACTTAGTTGCAGCTTCTGATCAAAGTCCTGCTTTTTCCTGTCTTTCAATGGATCTGCTGGACCCTTCATCCCTATCCTGGACTTTCCCTTCCATCCCAGGTATCCTATTTTTACCTCCTGTCTTCCTGTACAAGAGTCCTTCCTAAACCTGGATGCTCCCCGATTCAGATATCATCTCTTGAACCTCTGACACAGTTGTTGGCTATGAGGTCTCCTGGCCCTGCTTCATGTTATTCTTAAATATATTTGTGGCAGCTGTTCCCATCCCCGTGTCCTGAATTGCTCCAGAACCTCATGATTTTTTTTTGTTTGGTTTGGTTTTAATATCTTTGTTCCCCACAGGTGATAGATTATCATTTGTGTACCCATCTTTATCCTCAGTTGGCCAGCTACCGTGCGAGCCTCCCAGGATACAAAGATCAATTAGACAAGCCTCTCTGTTTCTCTGAAACAGCACAGGCTTGTGGGGAAGGCAAATAAGCAAGCTGTAGGTGTCCATTAGAATTTGGAGACTGAGTTAATTCCTGATGGAGAGGTGTAGTCTCTCCCGGTCAGCATTCCCCCCACCCCCACACCTAAACACTCCTACCAGCAGACCTCATTAGCCAGACAGTGGCTTTCAGGGTGCTGAGAGTTCTGTCCTCACAAGACTTGTGGGGGAGGGAGCAGCGTATGTGGCGTGATGTGAGGAGCATGAAGGAGGGCAGTGGATCCAAAAATAGCTCAGTTGCTAAGATGCCGGATGCATGCCATGCTGGTAATTCATTATTTGGGTTTAGAATTAACCTATCAGAAAATGCATCTGGAAGAAATGTCAGATACCTGTGCTAAGGACTCTTTCAAAATCCCTTCTCTGCTTCCTTTTTGTCTGCTTTCTTTTTTTCCTCCTTTAAGACTTAGCTACACTGATCTCCCTTGCAGATTAAGGTGGTAGGGGTTTCTCCTCAGGTCCCATAGCATCCTGTACCTGACACATTTTGGGTTTTCATCCTTTCTTGCTTTTCTGCTTACTGTTTGACACTAGACTGACGTCCCACAGAAAACATCTTTTCCTCTTTATGGTCTCAACATGTGCCACAGTACCACTTAGTAAGATGTTCTTGATGGGTTTATGGGTGGATCCAAGTAGTTCTGTATGACATAGATCTGCCATTGCCCTTCTGCTCCTATAGAATGAGCTCTGAGCACAAGTGAGGGACAACTTGGAGAAAGAACTGATAAGTAGATAAAGAGTGTAAGATAAGGGGCCTCAGAGAAGCCATGATGTCCCTGGGGTTGTTCTAGACTCTGCTCTTTGTTGCCATCTACTTGTTTCTTTGGTCCATAAGATAGTTCTTGAATTAAGCATGCTTTTCTGCTCATTTTGTGTCTATAGCATGCAAGCTGCAGTGCCCAGCAACTGGCAGGAAGTCTGTCAAGTCTAAAGGATGCTCCGCATGCTTTATTTCTAAAGGAAAAAGGATTCTGCCTGTCTTTCCTTCTGTGTGATGAAAACACAGACTCCTTCCCCTTCCTTCTCTTCCTATTCTTCTCCTTCCCCTGCCTCTCCTATCTCTGCCTCACCTCCCCCGCCTCTCTTCTCCCTGCCTCTCCCCCTCTCTACTCTACATCCCCTGTCTCTCCTCCCTTCACATCTCTCCTTACCCCCAACCTCTCCTCATCCCACCATCTCTCTTTCTCTCCTCCCATCCACCCTCTCTGCCTCTCCTCCTCCCATCCCGCCCCGTCTCTCCTTCCCAGCCACTACTCTTTCCTCTTAGCTTTAATGAAGAAGTGAGTAAATGCAGCTAAAAAGTGTCCCACCTCCCCACTTAGTCCTGGTCACAAAGGAAAACACAGATATTTACTCCAGTTTCAGGGCTAGAGTTTGTGAGATGCACCCAGACCTGGACTAAAATCAAGACAGAAGCCAAGGAAACACTGGCACCCAGTATGGTCAATGTTGCTTTCTCTTGCTGAGGAGCTCTGTCTCTTTGGATGCCTCTGTTCTCCACAGAGTTGCTCTGCTTCCCCTTGCTCTGCCTGTCCTCCATGTCGCTTCTACTTTACGCTCATGCTCACTTTGTGCCTCCTCACCATTTCACATGATCCATCATGGCCACTCCCAATTTCTACTATTTCAGGCCATTTCAACAGTAAGCATATTTGTTTCCACACAGATAGCTCATGGACAACTAATTTTAATATTCCTACAAATATTTTTTAAAACTAATTTAGAGTTGGACAACAGATCCATTAATTGGCCTTAATATAACCAATAGCTAATCACATGACAGCCTATCCATTGTCACCAGTAGATGTACGTGTGTGTGCGCGCGCACATGGATACACATGTACAAAATTTACAAGATGCCAAGGAACCATGGCATCTCAGTACAATTTTTGGCTGCTAATACAAAATATGTCTCTGATAAAATATAATGAAAAGTAGGTTATTTTGTCTAAAGGTTCTGACCCAAATCTGGTAAAGTTTTCTTGATGCTGATAGTCTTGAAGCTTTAATGCCTTAAGAGCCTCAAGACCCATCATTGCCTTTGACAGAGGAGCGTTTGCTCCACCCTTCCAGCAGAACTAACAAACAGCATCTGCATTTTCATCTGGCTTCAGATTTCATCAGAATGAGTGAGTGAAAGGAACAGAAATGTGTGAGCTCATTGGGATACCAACAATTTCTTCACTTTTCAAACTCAATCGCTATTATTGTGGAAGACAATGAAAGTATTATAAGCGGAACTCAAATGAGAAGCCATCAGGACATGTATGGTGTCATCATAAACATTTGAGATGGGGACATGATAGAATGCTTTGTGAGATGCAGTTTGAGAAAGACCAGAGTGAGTATTCACTTAGTTCATGGTATTAAACACCTGGTCCTTATACAGCCATTGAAATAGACAATGCATATTTATTTTGTTTAGTATATGCTCAGTTCCTAAGCTGTCACTGCATCTCTCTTCTGATTTCATGTTTTTTGTCACTGTCTCAGTTTTCAGTACTCTCCTCAGATACTACATCTCTCATGAAATAAACCCCACACCTCTCCCCCTACTTACAATAAAGCCCACAAACTGTGCCTATTCACCATCTCCATTTTTTAACCCAATTTTCATGCTCATAGCTCCACTGACATTGCTTCTTTTGTCAAGATTATTGGGACCAACTATCTTGTCTATTCTGTTGTACCTCCTCAAACATTTCCCTCTCCTTAGCTTCAGACAGTCTGCCCCACTGATTTCTCACTAGTACCAGTGGATGCTCATCTTCCAGACATATAGGGTCCACAATTCCTTTCCTGTCTCTCTCCTCTCACATAAACTGAACTCTGGCCTTTAAGCTTGTCTGGCAGCCAGTGGCTGCCAGAATCTTATCTTCAATCTTATTCTTTCCCTTCAGCTCCAAATCTGTGACCATAGCAGCATCTTCCCTTTGTGGACCAGGACCTCAAACTCATAAGCCAGGAGCAGGACCTGAGGGGACTCTGCTGTAAAGTAGGAGTCCACTTATCACATGGGGCTCAGCTCTTACCCTCAGGCTAGGCATTTCAGTCAGTGAGTTCGCTCAGGCCTTACCTTGCACATACACCTGGAATTTGACTTCTGTTACCACGCTGCCACTGCTCACCAAGGCAAAGCACCATTAACACCTAGCTTGTCTTCAGAAATATTCACTGACTGGATGGTTCACCTTTGTCCTATCTTCTTCAGTCATTTCTCCAGAGTGATTATTTTAAAAACCAAACCATTCAATGGGCCTCATTCATGCTCTAATGAAAGATAAGGTTTGTTTTGTTTTGTTTTGTTTTCTAGAACCTATTCTTAGAATTTTGTACTTTCCTCTGTAAAATTACAAAGATGAGAAGAGAAAACATGAACTTTCAAGCTGTTTTGGTCAATCCCCTGATAAAGTGCCAAGGTTATCAGTGACTGCAAGGACCCTGCCTTGTGTCCCAAACCCTATCATACTTGCATAATGTCACCTTTGCCACCATACAGATTGCTTTAGAGACTCCTGCATACTTTGTATCTTGCCTGATACACACTTAAAATTACTTTTGGGGAACTTAGGCCCAACATCTTATTTGATTATTGCCTTCCTGAATTAGATACCTATAGTTGATTCATAGTGCTTTAGGTACTATAGCAGGTACCTATAGTACTTATAGTCGTTATCTCAGTCATTAATAACCACCACCCTTCCCCCTGGTAAGAGGTCTCACTTGCTCATCGAAACACTGCAGGTTTTTTTTTCTTTTCTTTTTATTACGTATTTTCCTCAATTACATTTTCAATGCTATCCCAAAAGTCCCCCACACCCTCACCCCCCCACTCCCCTACCCACCCATTCCCATTTTTGGCCCTGGCGTTCCCCTGTACTGGGGCATATAAAGTTTGCGTGTCCAATGGGCCTCTCTTTCCAGTGATGGCCGACTAGGCCATCTTTTGATACATATGCAGCTAGAGTCAAGAGCTCCGGGGTACTAGTTAGTTCATAATGTTGCACCTACAGGGTTGCAGATCTCTTTAGCTCCTTGGATACTTTCTCTAGCTCCTCCATTGGGGGCCCTGTGATCCATCCAATAGTTGACTGTGAGCATCCACTTCTGTGTTTGCTAGGCAACACTGCAGGTTTTAACAGGGACTTTGAAATTGCCACCTGCTGTCTAGAAGACTTGACATGCTCATTGCCAACAATGAGCAAATGAAGGCTGCCACATGGGACTTTTACAATAAAGACTAAAGCAGGGAAGAGCCCTTCCTTCTCATCATGAGGCTGAGGCACAGAGCATGACTGTGTCCCTGTGTGAAAGAGCTTGACTAACAGGCTTGCTTGACATATAGAGACTAGAGACAGCGCAGATATAGGGACCAAGAACTGTTGAATCTTTCTATTCAGTATTGCTTGAGGTTGGCACTGTGTCTACCCTTTCATTTATTACAATAGCTCCATTATAGGGCCCAATAGTTCCTCTGTTTTACTTGTGCCCATTTTAATTAGTTTCTCGGCACTCACAAATTCAAGATCTTTAAATAGTGCAGTATATTATATCCTCGCTTTACGGTTGCAAACCTCAAAGCCCAGGAAATTAAATTACCTGTTACCGATTAAGAAACTAAATGAGATTTGAATTCAGGTCTGTGTAGTTCCCTTTCTGCTCCACTGAGTTGCCATTATTTTATTTAGTACTCAGTAAGTAGAGTTAAACATATGACACAATTTACTTAGTGTCATCTTTAATGGGGACAAGCCTCTAATATATCCACAAAACTGGGAAAAGGTTCTAGCTGTCCAAGCAGCCTCACACAGGTCTCTGAACAAGTTTCTTTATTTGTAAAATGGCCAGGTTTGAGTCAATAGCCACTGATGGTCTTGTCTTTACAGGAAAGTTTTCTAACGTCAAATTGATTCTTAGTACCTCTGAAGATCCAATTATACCGACTGTGCCTCTAGGATTTATTTAAATATGAAAACAAAGCACATCAGGAGGGGGTGCCTGTGTCAGACTTCATGATGAGCCAAGTTGGCTTGTGGCCCTCCAGCAGCACGCAGAGCAGCTCTGTTTCAACTCCGGGATGTTATTGTTTCCAGATCACAGTCTCATCCTAAAGGACACACACACTGTCAGGCAGGAATTAAAAAATATTCTCAAGCAACCTTTTGGAAGATGAAAAGGTGGCTCTTTTCCCTTCTGAAATTACAGTATACTCTCCTAAGTCTTGGAAACTCATCATTCAGAGAGGTTATTATAAGTGCCTCGCTCTTGCTTTCACACTGAGTACAGAACAATTTGTACAGCAGATCAAGGCGTGAATTGATGACAGGTTTGAACCCAGAACCAGTGCCAATTAATAGCTATGGTTATGCAAATCTAAAAACCAGGACATACATGGACACGCACACACACATGCACAAGTGCACACACACATGTACATAAATTCATCCACGTAGAGTATCCCCCAACATGCATGTACACATACACACACACAGTATGGGCTTTTTCTTTCTGTTGGAATATGTTCTTAGACTGAATGCAGGAAACTATCCCTGGTGGGAGCTTTTGGAGACTCGCCCAAGTCTAAAATATCAGGATACTGTTTCTAAGTGATTATCTGGTTGAACACTCAATTCTTTGAATAAGAAATCAATTCATCCTTTTAGAGATTCTTTTTCTGCAGAAGTTCTAATATTTTGAAGTTCTTATTTCGATGGTCTTTTGCTATTCACAAGGTATTTTCACATAAATTACCCATTTTCCCTCCAAAGCTACAGAGGTTGTGCTGTAACTACTATGTACATTCGGCTTCCTTGCTTACAGCGTCACATGACTCTGTGACCATTTGCATAAATGACCCTTCGGTTCAGTGACTTAGCCTTGTTCTAAAGATCAGCCACTTATCCACTGCTCTACCACCCAGACTTCTGGCAGTGTAAAAGCATCAGTAATTTATGGGTAAACACATCTAGGCTAGACTCTCAAATTCACTAGCTTTGTGACCATAAGCACATGACTTAATCTTTTGGATATCTGATTCCATTGTCTTTGAAACAAAGTTGATGGCAACAAAATTGTAAATGTGTTACAGTCTATGAGAATCTGCATAAACCCTGTGGTACTTAGCAATGCCCATATCACACTCCTTCATGGCAGGCACTCATCAAAGGACTCATCTTAAGCCAAGTGTTCTTGACTGATAAAGATGTGCCCTGATCATAGCTGGTTCGTGAGTGTCTCTGGACTGTCCGAATATTCAGTGAAAGTTTTGAGTGTGAGGTCATCCCAGGGATGTTTTGTGGGTTTTCTGCCTCTTGATTGACTTTATCCATATTGGAAAAATAACACTCAGGGACAAGCTTGCAATTTTACAGGGATGTTGGGTGCTGAGGGGTTGTGTGCTTGCCTACTTTGATTTTTGCCATTCTGGTACCCTGTGATCTCCTTGTCTAACACACACACACACACACACACACACACACACACACTGAACACAAAGGTAGCCTGACAATGTGTGGCATATTGAGAGTTGAACATCTCCAGACTCTACTATTAATCATTCAGAACTAGTTACTGAATCCAATAAGCTCTACTAGAGGGTGCATCAGGTTTTGAGTAGCCAGCTAACTGTCCACTTTTCCATAGCTACAAATCTCCATTTGCTTGCAGACTGTACTCACTTCTGGTCATAGTATGTGGGTAAGGTGATGAGGGCATTAAATCAACCAAGGAAAGAATTTATGATTGTGAATTATTAGGATAAAAGTCAATGAGCTAGCTATTATGTTTATAATAAGCAGAAGATCCAACCTGACATGATCCAAAGTCTCAGTTGTCTCATCTTTATTATGGGCAGGTCATTGGCCATCACCTGAGCTGAGCTGTCATTGTCTTCCTGACTCCTTCCCTACATTTTACTTACTACAGTGTTAAACACTGTGTAAGACAAATCCTCTGTCAGACTCATCTGCGAAATAGAAACAGCAATACTGTCTCAAAAGGTCCTTCTAGCAGTATATAAAGTCTGCCTGAACATCAGTTTCCTTAATCATACAAAGGAAATACATATACTTTTATCACAAGATTGTGGCGGCAGCTAAATATGCAAGGAAGTTTTTTTGGGGGGGGGGACTCTAAAATCAGATTTAATAATTCTATTTTTAATTGCTTGTTTGTATAAAATTCTATAATGATCAGAGCCAGCATTATTGCTGCTTTTATTATTTATAAGTAAAATGGCACAGACACTGATTTTTCATGTTAAAGAGATGCTCATTAAAGGAGTTGGCTTGCAAGCAAAACCAAATAATCAGATTATGTTCAGAAGCACAACATTTATTGTAATTTACTTCAGCCAATTAAGTCGTGTTTTTAAAAAAGATTTATTTATTTATTTATATAACGTATATGAGTACACTGTTGCTATCTTCAGATATACCAGAAGAGGGCATTATATCCCATCGCAGATGGTTGTGAGCCACATGTGGTTGCTGGGAATTGAACCCAGAACCTCTAGAAGAGCAACCAGTTCTCTTTAACTGCCGAGCCATCTCTCTAGCTTCTTAAATTCATGTTTAAGCACTTAAAATTTGTTAGAGAGAAATCAGCTTTATGATGTCATTTAACATTAGTAAGTTGAAAAGTTAGTGGCATAAACCAGTGCTGTCCTAATTAAGCAATTGCCAGCTGCTCTGGGCCAGGCTGTTCAGGTCCCCACTGGCACTGCAAGAGGTACTGCAATCACCTTTCTTTTAACTCCTTGTTCAGGAAAGGCTGTTGGTTGGTGAGGGGCAACCAAGCCTGAATCCAAGATCTGTGCATAGAACCTGCTGGAACAGAAAAGCCAAAAAGAACCATCTGTAGATGCACTCCTGAAATAAAGTTTTCTGCTTGTAATCATTCCCAAGCCCAAGGATTCTCCAGTATTGCTTTGGAAGGGGCCAAGAACTACTGTTATAGAAAGTGAGCTTTACTATACAAGAAATAGCAGTCAGTGCTCACATGTAACAGCTGACAAGGCAATACTCAGGTATAAATCACACCTCTCAGACCTATTTTCTTTGAATCGCTGCCATGATAATTAACTGCAGCCATGAAAATTCATTAGGTTCAGTTTTTATTTTAAATGAGAACAAAATAATCCTTACTTCAGAGGATTATTTACAAGACTGAGATATATATATATATATATATATATATATATATATATATATATATATATATATATGCATTTATATATTATTGTAACATTTAGTGAGAAATGCAAGTCAGAGGTCACTCATTTTGCCAAGACTGACACTGGAGACTCAGTAGGTTTCTCTCAAGAAACTCAATGGACATTTTTCTTTCTTCAGTTGCACAAATTAAACTAAATCAGTTTCACTGTTAAAGAACTTACATTCCAGATATCAAGGAATGCATACAACCTCCTCCATGCATGCCAGAAAATAAATAAAAATACAAAGAGGCTAAACAATATTTCAAAAATAAGATCAACGCACAAAATCAAATGTAAGTCTATGCATCAGTAATGTACAACTTGAAAATTAAGTTAAAGTAATTATATTAACAAAGGCATCAAGAAGAATAAAGTACTTCAAAATAAAATTTCCATGAACATGCAAAGCTTCTATACCGTAAACACTTTCAAAATGTTCTAAAAGCGCTAAGTGGAAAAGCATCCAAATATACACTAAAGAAAAGAAAGATCAACTAGACTTAACTAAGATCACAAATTATATACATTCTTTGCATCTAAGAACATTATTTTGTAACTAAAAAGACAAAAGCAGACTTTTTAAAAACAGCTGAAAAGGCAAAGAATGGGAAGAAATCCACGTAAATCATGTATCTGTGAAGGGTCTGTGAAGGGTTTTCCTTCCAGAATATACCAGCAGCCGTGATAGATCTGCAGTAAGACTCTACAGCATCCAGGCTTTCAAACAAGAAAATAAATACATATTTGTTTTCTTTGGGGTTTCTGTTTCTTCATCTTACTGTGTTATGGATCAACCTAACAGTCTTGTACTAATTATGCCAGAACTCTATCACAGCTAGACCCCAGGCCTTCAGCAGAAAATTTGAGTCTTCATTTCTCCAAAGAGTATATATAAGTGGCCAACACCCAACAAAATGTGCTGGATATTACTAATTCTCTGGGATATGCAAGCCAAAACCACAATGAGCTGACCACTTTACACCCCCTCAAATGTCTACCACTAAAATGGTAGACAATAACACATGCTAGAGAAAAGACTAAGAAATTAGAACTCACATTGTGGTTGGGAAAGTTACAGGTCTTTAAAACATTAGACAGACCCACAGGCCAACCTCATATAAATATTCTGTCATTGAGACTCTTCCAAGACTATTCTTGACTGTGTCAAATTGACAATTAGAATTAACCATTATGACACTGTTGTAGATAGACAATATGTGTGACATATACAAGTATGATCTATAGTATACATGCATACTGTATGCTTTAATATATGTGATCTGTTTAGGATAGGCGAAGCACTGAGGCAGAGAGGTTAATGTGCTTCCAAGGAGGTCTGGGTAATGATGGATAGAAACTTGATATCTTTAGGGATGAGGACAATATTAAGAAATTTGATAGTGGTGACCAGTGCATAATTATATTTTTACTGTAATTGAACACTTTATAAAGGTGTATTGTTCGGCAAGTGAACCATATCTTAAGGTATTTAAAAATAAAAGGAATGCAGGATTTTTTGTTAATCCCTCTAAACTGCAAAAGAAAATAAGGTTACATTTTCTTCCTTCCTTCCTTCCTTCCTTCCTTCCTTCCTTCCTTCCTTCCTTCCTTTCTTTCTTTCTTTCTTTTCTTTCTTTCTTTCTTTCTTTCTTTCTTTCTTTCTCTCTCTCTCTCTCTTTCTTTCTTTCTTTCTTTCTTTCTTTCTTTCTTTCTTTCTTAACCCTCTTTTCAAGAGTAAAATCTTAGTTTGTCACTGCAGCTGCAGGAAGAACCTAGGGCAAATGATGAAATGAATTAACCATGCTTCATCTTTTAAAACTTCTTGTCAGAGATTCCTAGGTGGCCTTTGTACATTTATCTCTCCTTACTTACCCCAAAGCAATCCGTCCGTTGCATTCAGAAGTCACCTTGCTATCTGCTAAGTGACCAGAGCCTCAGTCACCAGTGTCTTCTTCCTCTTCGTTGACTATTGCTCAATACTTGTGTTGATTGATTGCCTTACCATTGGAGAGTATAAAGCCTTCCCTCCAAGAGTTGTTCTTGGCCAGGGAAGATGGCTTTGTGGGTAAAGAGTCTGCTGCTGTGTGAGGGCCTGGATTTGGATCCCAGCATCCGTGTAAAAGCTTCACACAGTGGCATACGTTTTATAGCTCCAGTGTTGGGGTGGGGGGAAGAAACAGGTGGATCCCTGCAGCTCACTGGCTAGTCATATAAACAAAAGGATGACATTCCGGGTTTAGTGAGAAACCTTTTCCTCAAAAAAAAAAAAAAAAAAAAATCACAGAAGATTCCCTGACAGTGTTCTCTGGCCTCCATGTGCATTAACATGGATGTGCATACATGAGTTATCCTGGCCCAAACTATTGCTTTCCCAACAATCACTTGCATTTAACCACAAATTAAGCCAACTGTCTTCTGTTCTTGTTACCCATAAACCTGTGGACCGGCATTCATTTAAATTTATGAATGAATTTTTCAGCAAACATTTGCTGAGTACCTCCATTATACTAGGCAATAAAGTAGACCCTGCCAGTTAAGCAGCGAAAGGATGATAGTCTCTTTCTTTTGAGGTGTCCCTGTGCAATGATACAAATGTGATGAATATTACGTTGTACATTAGTGACAGAGACTGCAAGGGATGACACAGTAGAGTGCAGAAGCAGGAAGGCCAGGTGCAGCCTCTGTAAGAAGTTGACATTAGAGCAATGACCTGAGAGGAACACGTGAGTGGACACTCACTCTTAGAGGATGCTTTCTCTTGGTTGGGCAAGTTTGTTGCTGGTGGGCTTTATGACACCAGAGCCTAAGCTGATGTAGCCTTATGACATTGTAGCCTAAGCTGGCCTTGAACTCAGTTCAAATCCTCCAGCTTCAAACGCACAAGAACTGAGATTCTAAATGTGTGCCATGACTCCTCGCTGAGAAGAACCTTAAAAAAATAAAACTTAAGAAAATGGACACTGAAATTTTTCATGTAGAAGAACTCCTGGCATGACACAGGAACAGCAAAAGCCCCTGGCTGAGCATGTGAAAGAGGGGCCAGAGAGATGATCACACCTGGAATTTGAGCTTATGGTGACTTTGGTTCTGATTTGGGAAATAGTGGAGATGAGCTGCAGAGTTCTGACTGGTGGATAATCTGTGATCTGGGTTTTTAATTAATTTTCTGGATGTTACTCTGAAAGTACAATGGAAGGAAACAAGAGCAAAGTCCAATTAGCAAAGACAAAAAGATCAACCTTCTTACATACATACAGGATACATACATGCATCCATACATGATACATGCGTGTATACATACATATGCATGTCAGTTGTTGCCATCACAAAAATGAGTTTGTTCCTAAGGTCAGCGTCTCTGGAGCATAATGAGGGAGAGGAAGCAAAAGGGTGGAAGCAAACCTGAAATAAACCAGGTAACCCTTCCAGGAGCATGGATCCAGCTAAAATATCCTGTTATCAGGATGTCAAATGTTGATAAATAAGAATAAAGCCCAAAGCAAAACAAAGGTGATTCCACGTAAGCCTGCCTTTTCATTTGACTGAAGATTGCTGTTGCTAGTAAAAATAATAACCATATTTTACCCAGGATCCAGAACACTGGCACCCCTGTCCTCTCTGTTTAATGTCTTTGGGGTGCGTTTATCCCTTTAGTTCCCTGGGGCAATCTAAAGGTCTTTGAATCTCTTCCTGCTGTGCTAAGTTAATGGTGACCCCGTGCCTTGAGAGATCATTGCATCTACTGAGAGACCAAGCTTCCTGGGCCAGAGTCGAAGTTTAAATGCACACCCGCATGCTGAGAGCAGTCAGGAGAGCCCACCGAAGCCTGAAAGTTGAATTCATTATTCCAGTCTCACTGTTATTTCTTTGTGTAACACAGACATTTTCTTTGCTCCATAATCCTCTGCAATGAAAAGGACTTAAAAATCTCTCCAGGGTTTCTCCGTGGCTGTAGTCTAACATATGTAAGGAAATCTGACCCCGTGTGTTAGGTGTTCTCTCGCCGTGTTCTGAATGGGCTAAACAATGCAGAACGAGTCAGACAGGAGGTTCAATAGCTCAAAATGCAATGCAAAGGGTGGAAAGAGAAGAGAGATCATTTGATTAATGTGAGCACTGTGAACTTCGGCTAAAAGAACACCACCACCCCCCATAAGCTGACATATCACCAGGCATAGGAGAGAAAATACAGAGCAAGGGACAAAATGAACACTGTTTAAAGGGGTGGTTTTCTGCAGTTTCGGATACTCAAATTCTTTGCTTCTCTGAGGTAAACTGCACGCAGTGCTACACACCCCACGGGAGGCTCTCATGCTGATTTGGCTGCACGTCAATTTTCTCATCTGATTTCTAAAGGAAGCTACTTGCGATGGTCCTCTGCAACCTCGTGTGTCGACTGCTAAGTCATTGCTTCTCACACTGGAATGATCTCTACTCCGCAATGGAGAGTGGCATGCCATCAGAAAGAAAGATGAACGGACAAAGAGCTCCGTAGAAACTCTGGCAGCGAGAACACAGAGAAACGCACGGAGATGAGCTAAGTTGCTGAGCGGTGGGCTGACAGGGTACCGGTTCAGGATGTTGCACGTGAACGACTTGCCTCCTCCCAGGAGACACTCCTGGATATGGTAGGTGTTGCTGTAGCCACCAACCTGATCTGACACTCGCAAGCAGAACTGGGAGGTGGCTTCACGCTTAAACACGAGTAATGAGAAATTTCAAATAAGCAGATGCTAGGGGCAATGTGAGCTTTGTAAGATTATACGATGTTTGGAGCCTAGTGAAAGTTCTATTACTTTTATCAGATAGTTAAAAGTTCTTTCCTTTCTGTTTTTTTTTTTTTATTTTAGAAATATAGAATAAATTGAGTGAAGTTTTTATATAATAATTATAAGTAATCTGCTTATGCAAGCCAGAGTGAAATTTGTGAATATTAATTTTTGTGAAGTTTAAAATGAGACTTTATTTGAAAATCTTTCATCTATTAAGCCCTTACAAAGAAGGTAATGAGCAATTATTATAAATCTGTAAAGATTTTTTAAAGCCATGCCTAAATACATATTTTATTTGGTTCATGGATTATGTTTTTAATCTTGTACTTTTTGTTTGTTTATTTTGGCAGTACAGGGGATGGAACCTAGGCCCTCACACGTGCTAGGCAAGCCACTATTGTATTACAACCAACCGCTAATCATGTACCCCTGAGCTATAAAAGAGACTTAAATTAGTTTTCACTGTTTTTAAAAAAATCTGCAACTCCATTTTGAGGGCTAATGGCTTTAAGAAATATGGAATTACAGGTGGATGAGTGACAAAAATGATCACAGACCAGAACCAAGCAGATACTTGTTGGTTTGACGTGAATGATTCGTGCCATTGAGCAACTCTGGCTTCATGTACTCCAGTGGAATTTTACATATATTTTAAGCCTCAGCCTTGTTTACAGTGATTCTAGAGGATAGAAAGGACGGTTGGCATAATGACTTACACAGTATCTGGTGTGGGACTTGTTACTGCATTAACTTTTCAGCAACATTGATGAGCAAATACAGAAATCACAGCACTCCAATTCCTCATTTTGAATATAATTAGTCCTCATATGTCCAACCACAATTTTTCCTGATAACATTTTTTTTTTAGAATTTAAGAGACATGAAAGGAAAAGAAACTTAGAATTCTTATTATTCCCCCAAAATGTTGACTTTAAAGGGGAAACTTGCTTAATGGGAACAAAAAGATTTTGCTTTTTTCTTCTCCTTATAATATATGTGTCTGACCATGGTCTTTAAATGAGATATAGATGTGCTTAGCACAGTATCTGGTCCAAAGAGCTCCACATATACTATCTACCTACTTCCATCTCCTTTATGTTATCTATCTCCTTTGTGTTAGTTTAAGGTTGTCATGGGCATCGCTGAAGCAATGGTCAAAGGCAGGACACAGCTCTTTGACTTATGGCGGGTTTCTGTTCTTCCAGAAGAGTGCTGTGTGAACAATATAAGTGTAATTTCTAGCGAGTGAACATATTTTAAGAAGAGAAAGGTTGGATTAAGCTTTCTTTGATCACAAATCCTCTTTGGGGATGAAGTGCTTTTGGAAGGTGAATGGGAGTCGCAGTTCAAGGAGTGGGATCCCATTCCAATGAGGCAAGATGAACCTGACCCATAAAGCCGGAAAGTCAAGCTCCCCACTTGCCAGCTTGGGTGGGGGAGGACTCCAGTTTTCTTGGCTATAAATGAGCTCCCAGGCCTTGCCTTAAAGTCTTGTGAAGCCTGAGGACTGATAAGAAGAGCCAGTGCATGTCCTGGCACAAATGAAGCACTCCAAATGCAAGTTCACATTAAAAACAAAAAATAATTTGGGAGAAAATATCTAATAAAGAAATAATGTGGGTATGATGTGTCTGCCGGTGGCATTTAAATGAGATGTACTTAGTGCATAATTTGGTCCAAGGACCTCAGTGTAGATTAGTGATCCCTGTTTTGTCTAGGTTAAGTTATCTGAAAGTTGGTTAACATTGTTGAACATACCTATCTTTTTAGCTATAATGTACTATACAATTCAACTTTTGAAATTTTTCATTTATCTCACAAAATGGTTTGATTTACTCTTCTTTCCAATACATGTTTGTTGAGCACTTGTTATTTATCAGATACTGTATTGGGTTTCTGGAAATGAAAGTTGTTTAGCTAGCAGAGAGGATGAATCAAAAAATAAATGGATTCCTATATTACTGCTACAACAGTGATGCATGTATGCATGCTTTGCCTTCGCATCACAGATGTGCCCCAGTCCAATAGGGTCATAAAAGAACTGACTCATGACTAGAATATTGATGGATAAGTAAGCTATAGGTAAACAGAAAATTGCCAGACAGGTCTTCCAGTCACAATATAGTAGAGCCAGATTTACTCAGGAGTTTAGGGTCGGGGGTGTAAGGAATACTGCCGTCCTGCTGTCCCAAGCCACAAGTAGACAGGGATTGCTGGAGACAACAACAAAAAGGCAGACCAAGCTGGCTGAACTTCACAACAGCTTCAGTTTAGTTCTGAGAGCCATGAGGAGCTCACAAGTGCATTCAGGCAGGAATGGATGCAGCTCAATGAGACACCAGCCTGGAGGCGGAGGCTACTTAGGGTGGTTTCTATGGAACCCAGGGGTACTTCCAAAGAAATAGAGTTGTGTTCTATTTTAACAGGGCAAAATTTAGACATGTGCTGCTAAGCCCACAAGAGTCTGCTTGCCTTTCTCTGTAATCTTTGAGGTATAGCAATGGCAAGTTGGAAATGGGATCACAATTTTACTGCTGAATTAAAAGTGGGAAAATATTTTCAAATTTTGACAGTGGAAGGTTTAGAAACCTACATAAGAAATTTTGTAAACTTTCTACACTTAGTGACTGGTCTCTTTTTATATAGTCGCTTAAGAGTTGAGTGAATTTATCCCAGTTGAACCTATTGGATTTACATAGTTTTTAAAGTTAGCCTATCTATGTGTTTTTTCTATTGAACTACAACTAATAACAACTTCAGATGACAAATGAAACTGCACTTTTCCTTTTTCACTTATACGCACATCAATTAATTCTATGTAAACAATCATTCTAATACTCAACACGAACGAGACTTTAAAGAGATCTCAGAAGGAATTCTTCAATAATAGGAGTCACGTGCAGTGCACCCCATTTGTTAATTTCATAGTCAACTCCTTTGTCTTGTGCTACTTCTTAAAGTAGGTTCCACCTACATTTACAATATCCAATAGGTCAGATGATGAGATTAACTGAGTACCGTAGACATCCACATACGAACTAAGTTACTAATTTGTTGACATTACCAGAAATGAGTAAATATTTATTCTCTAAACTAAGAGAAAATCCATGGAACCTGACAAAATGTATTTGCCACTGCTCAACTCTAAGCAGAACCTAATGGTCAAACCGTGCAGAAGCCAATTCTGGTGACCATTAGGTTATAATTCTGTGTATAGTTCTGTTGTAAAGTGTAGCTGTTCTGTAGCTCAGAAATAACCCTTTGCTCTAACAGCCTCAGCACCAGGAGAGGAACAAACCTGAAACGAGGATCCTGTGATGAAGAGAAAAGCCAGTGCATTCTGAATATTCATATAATCTGAATGCCCTATCTTTTGCTGAAAGGCCCTGGCAGGTACAGACAAAATAAAAATTCATTTCAACTAAGAGCTAATTTGTTTGTAGATGCCCAAGATGATTCCTTTTGGGGCTGTAGATAGCATCCTCCTCCCTAAGACATTAGCCATCCACAAAAGAAGCAGTAAGAAGTGTCTACAATCCTGCTTCCATGACAAATGAAAGTGCACACAGTGCTTGAACAGCTACATTTGTATTTTCTTCTTTTGCTGTTTAACGGAATTTCCCAGAGCCTACTTAAGTGGAACTCGCACTTACGTCAACCATCTATCATTCTGCTCTGCCTGGAGCTGAGTGTTGTGAAGCATTGGGGCCAGGCAGAAGAAAGAAGTATAAATGCACTTGTTTTGAATTGGGGACAGAAAAACAAACCTTATGAGATTAACTCCCTGAAGAATCATGCAAAAGACTTTTTCTCAGCAGACAAAAGAGCAAGAAAGAATTTGTTCTTATTCAGTCTGAAAAGTACCTAGGACTTCTAAGCTGGTTAAAACAGATGGCTCAGGGAATTATCCTCCACGTTGACTGCAGAGAGAGATGTGGGGATGTTAGCTTGTTCCTAAGACCTTTCTCCCTGTCAGAGATACAGCTTCTTCTTTGCTACACAGTTGAAATCAATAAGGGCAAAGTTCCCCAAGCTGACTGTAACAAAGATCCCAAGACTGGAGGTCAACTGGCAAAGCATTAGCAAATCTGAGAGTGATTTCGAGAGCTCTGCCTATAAAACCCACAGGTCTGGCAGGTCTTGCTCTCAGTGCTGGTTAAAGGCTGCAGGTCCATCCACTTTTGGACCACTCCTGCCTAAAATGCAGCTTTGTGGAGTAAGTACTATTGGGCCAATCACTTTCATTCTAAGGGCTAAAACCCCCTACTTAGGTTCGCACTTACCTTTAATTTTCTCATCATTTTTAGAAGGTTGGCGGAAGTAAATATCTTGCCTATGCTCTACTGATCCAAATGATATCATAGATGAAATTAAGCATTTGAAAAGGCAATCAAGCCATAAAATGTATAAAATGATCACTTTATTGGTTTTTGTGTCAATAACTCAAAGTGAAGTTCTGAATTGTCATGACTGTCACATCATCTTCAGGAAAGCAGTACTAAAGTATTTCATGCAAATTAACTCAACTCCGAGCTAAATATTACTTAAATTCATGAATGATTCAGTGTAGGTGGTATGCAAAGAAGTATCCTAGTCACAGCTACCCTCACAGTTAATTACTCTTTTCTTTATGCTAGAAGCCACATTCCTTCACTAACTGACATATTGAGGTTACTCCTCTGTCAGGCTTGTGGCCAATGGCCCCAGTGATGGGCCGCTTAGTGAGGATCCATCCTTGCTATAATCCTGTCCAGGAGGTCCTGTACTCTAGTGGGTGACATAGATACCTGCCAAGACAATGACTGGAGAAAGACCACAGAAGAGCTGTGCATAAAGCTCCTTGGAGCCCCATAGAGAGCTAGAGGTTTCACAGAGGAGGTGCCATTTGTACTCCACATCTCTGGGGGCTGAGTGTGAGGGAGGCCCTTTACATAGACATGGATAGAAAAGGGCATGGCTGACTCTTGCCAAGATAAAGCCTACAGAATGGCTTCTATATTTTATTTATGCATGTTTCCACACCTCCCATATTACTCACTGCAGTGAAATGGAAGGTGAGCTCTATGAGAGATAGATTTTTTTTCCAGTCTTACTAACTGGCATGTGGATATAGATATACGGTATAGATGGTACAGACAGATGTCTCTATATGCACACATATGTCTAGACTAACATTAGCACATAACAAGTACTCATTTAAGTGTGCATGTAGGTGTGTAGTAATTGTATGACTTGAAATGTACTCATATCCTGAAATTTCAGTGATTTTGTCCATATGGCATACAACGAACCTAGGTCTTTTGCCCTCTTACTCTTGGAACATTTGGCCTGTAGGATGGCTTATTTGTAAATTAAGATGGTGTTACTTTATTTAAGCCAACAGCAGCAAAGTTTCCAAGCACTGAAATTTCTGGTTGGTTCTGAATAGTACTGTAAACTATAGTCAGAACATGGCAGCCTACCACTGTGTCTATCACACATGTAGTAAATATTCAGGCTCTGTGACATTTTAGGAGCTTCAGCTCAAGGCCGTTGGTGTTTTATTGATTCCAAGTAATCAATCAAAACAAGGCTCCCCCAATGCCCTACAATCTTTAAAAGGTGGGTGTTGTAATGGCTCACAAGCTAGATGAAGCTTCATAGTAGTCCACAGGAGAGTCAGTAGGCAGCATTTTTCAGTGAAAACCCAGTAATATTTCAGTCCCTTTTCAAAAATCACTTTCTAAGACAGGACACATCTTAAGAGTTAGAACTATAATTCGAATATTAAAGTACTATAATCTTTTGTCACAATGGCAATTATTTCTTTTTTTACAAGGGCATTAAAAGCATGCTCTCTGTGTATGTGTGTGTGTGTATGTATACATATGCATATATATGTGTCTGATATATTACTAAGAAAAAGTCTGGGGTATAGAGCATACTGAGAAATCACCATTTGATCGTTTCTCCTTTCTCTCTTTAACAAACTTGAAATCAATGAAAAAAATATATGTTAAGCATATAGATAGATAGATAGATAGATAGATAGATAGATAGATAGATATAGATATATATTGAAAACATAAAATATTTACCTTTACTAGGGTAACATACCTTATGTATACTGATCTGTTCTTCATGAGAAACTGTTTAATGGGTGCCCTATCTCTGTATTACAGAAGAGGTTTTGATGATGTTAATTTTCCTGGAACACACACTGAGCAAAATCTGAATGAAAATTCAGTTCTGCATGACTCCAAAATGCTGCTCTTTCAGCATGTGTGAAATGCAATTTGCATAATTACTGATTTCTTGGTAATAATTTTAACTTTTAAGTCATCATTTATAAGCATGTAAATATTTAAATTGTAGTTAATGAGTATATTTACATTGCTTTGTGACCTTTATAAACAGAAAACATTTATTACCCAGTTTGTTGATGACTAATGATCTTGTCTAAAAATATTTTGATTGCCCACAACAGCAGTTAACAAATTCTCATGGTATTTTCATTATGGGCAAGGAGAAGACATATAGACATTGTAGTAAATAAGTGAAGATACAACTCTTCTCATGAACTTCAGATAATAAATCTTATATGTTCCAGACCCAATTGATGGATATCAATCATCTATCAATAAGGATCTACCTTTATTTAAAGTCATTGATCTGTCAGTGTTTATCAATCTTATCATGGAAACTCAACCAGCAATGTCAAAGAACTGTCAAAAGGAAAATGGAGAAATAGGGAAATAGAGAAAGGCCAGTGCATACTTAGACATCAGTGACCCTATTTGTCAGTAGACAGTGGAGAGTGCACAACATGGATAGCAATACAACACAATGAAGGTAAGAAATATATTTTAGGTGGAGAAGTCCCAGTAGCATGAATTAGAAAAGAAAGTCTGCCTATGGGCAAAAGGAGTACTCTACAGTGTCTGATCATTACATAAAACATGTAATTATAAGGGAAAAGGTATACTAAAATATAGACACTTAACAAGTATAAGTTTGAATCTATAATGTCTAGGATGGTATGGCTGACAATCAATACTTGTTAAATGAATGACTAAATAAATAACCCAAGACATCCAGCTCATTTGGATTAGTCTAGCTTCAACAACGGACTAATTGGCTCAATGTGCAGGCTGGGTAGACTCCTTCCTCTAGCTTTATTGCATTTCTGGTTTGACAAGGTACACAATGTACTTCTTACAAGGACAGGAAACCCGTAGAATGTGTGTTCTCTGCTTTCAACTCCAACCTTTACCAGGGAAAACAACTGCACCTCCACCCAACTCTGAGCTGAGGAAGTCAGACCTCATCTTTGTCAGTGCGTCTTCAACTCCTCCCCATCTCTGAACCTCATAATGGAAAATTTTGACATAAAAAAATGTCTGGTCTTTGAATCCATTTATTTGAACAAAATTCTAGAACTTGTCGTATCCTTTCTCATGGCTCTTAAAGCCAACCAATACCTATTCCCTCAGTGGAAACAATACCCATACCACAGGGCCTACTATGGCCAGTGTGTCCTCAATCCATCCCTGTTCCATCAAAAGGTAGTGAAAGCTTTCTGGATGAGATGAAGCAAGTGAAATCAGGAGTGATCCTGTCCAGGGACCCATTTAGCATGTTTCAACAACCCCAACAATTCTGTGCCTAGGTGAGACAAAGAAATACGTAACCTACAGTTCTTCCTCTGTGGAGCTCAGTCAAGCAGGGAGAAAGCAGATGTAAGCAAACACAGCCTGCGGTCTGGTCAGCATCTGCCATGAGAGGAGCTTTTATTCCCAGGAAGCAGCAGGCTGAGATGAGGGAAAGGACAGGAGATACGTGGAAACATGAAACAGGGCAGCAAATTGAGAGACTTGAAAGATGAGTTCATGGGGAATCCTGACTCATACAAGGAAGGGAAAGTTAGGAAATTAATCAGGCTGCATATCAGGTAAGGTCTGTTGAGACATGCTAGGAGAGAGGGTTTATTTATTTATTTATTTATTACCTCCATAAAAGCTTTGTGAAGTCACGGAGGTCTTGGGCAGGAAGCACTGTGTCTAGGTTGGTGATTTACAAGGATTTACAAGGATGAAGACTAAGCTTAACAGGAGAAACATGAATAAGGCTGCAGCCATAGTCCTTAGTGGTGACATGAAGAAGGGGACTTGCAGCCAGAAAAGAGGAACCCAGCTCAAGAAAAATCAAAGGGGAAGCATCCGGGTGGCTAGGTAACCTGGGCATTTAGACTGCTTCTAGCACTAGCAAGCTTTGGCAGGCTGCTGGCTCGGAGTTGGTTTCCCACAGCTGTGAAATGGCCTTAATTTGATTATTATTTTTTTTCTACTGATAGTGGTGATTAGCTACAGGAAGTAAGACTAATTCTCATGTTGGTAGCTGAGAGAGAAGGAGAGAGGAAGGGAGAGAGAGAGAGAGAGAGAGAGAGAGAGAGAGAGAGAGAGGGAGGGAGGGAGGGAGGGAGGGAGGGAGGGAGGGAGGGAGAGAGAGAGAGAGAGAGAGAGAGAGAGAGAGAGAGAGAGAGAGAGAGAGAGCACGAGCACTAGCACATTACTTGGCACTGAAAGACAGTAATACACAATTTTATGCAAACATCTGAAAACAGCGACGATCACATTCAGAGTCCCCAAGGTGCTTTATTTGTGTTTCCTTTCAGTCTGTAACATTGTGCCGATGCAGTCATTTAAGAATATGTACCTAATAGGAGATGGGATTGCTATACAGGCACATCTATTAGCTCTCTATGCTTGTCCGAATACTATTATGCTAAAAGCATAAATGAAGAATCCAGTGGTGGATCAGTTAAGAGGCTCAGCTGCATTAAATTGTCTGTTTCGCAGACAAGTTCGTGAAAGAGTGTTTAAAAGGAAATTTATTTGTTTCAATCCAAATAATAAAGAGCACTTTAGATCCCTGCCAGGGGTAAACATGACCCATTTGGCAAGGTGTTTTGTCATTCTCCATTGTCGCTAACCCAAACTCTGGTGCTGACACTTAAGCACATGCCCTCTTATTTGTTCCTCACTAAAGATCCAAGTCTTTACACAGTGGCCTTTCATTATTTTGGAGGGAAGGAGGGGGGTCTGTTATTTAGTCTGTGTTTTGGTCCTGTGTGATATTAGCTGAGAAGATAGCATGGGGGTGGACAGCAAGGGTTTGAGGACAATAGGAGGTTGCTGAAGAGCATTGCCTGCTGCCCTGGGCCACTTAAGACATTCTCACCAGTGGCTTTAGATCCAGTTTGTTTGCTACATAACCCTGAAGCTGACACTGATACCTTCTGCATTTCTATGCATAAGTTTCTCTCCATTCCATGTTATATGCACACGAACACTAACATCTGCCAGCGAGCTCCCCAGGTAGAAGGGCAAGCAGGGCTGCCATGGGCTCTGTACCCATTTCCCTGATTGAAATATTCTATGCCTAGCGGTCATAAGAAACTTTGAAAAGAAACAGAAACCCTGCCTGCGGGGTGTTTTATTAGTTACGTTTGCTGTGGGGCATTAGGTATCTTTAGTAGTAAGACACTTTGTTTTTAAAAATAAAGAAGAAAATATTAGAGACCTCTTTTTTAAACTATATCATTAAGTATTGTATGTTTTCTGCTTCCAATAAGCTATTGTATGATCAAATATGGAAGATTATTCCTAAGAAGAGAGTTTTAACACCAGCAAATATTATGTTGTGTTTATCAACAACAAAAAGCAATTGGCTCTCATATCTTCCTTCTGGTTTTTATTTCGAATGATTGTGAAACCATGTTAATTCCCCAAATGCCAGTTTCTTTTCAGTCAGTTGTCGCAGGACTTCTGATCCACTGAGTCCTTAAAGGAAAGGAAGACGGTGCGATATATGTCACTAGTTTTTCTGGCTACTTGACATGTGGACATCTCTTAGACATTGTCTTTTATTTATGTTTTTGAGACAGGTGGTATCTTTAATGCCTGAATTTTTAAATGCAAACTACAGAGTACTCTTAAATAATGTGATAAATGAAACATTAAAGAAAATTGTTCCCATATTTTAATTAAATATTTTAGTGAGCATTCTCCTGCTTAACTCAGTTTTAATTGCATTATTAATTGCCATGAAGAAAATATTCCTAGGGAAAAAAGCCAAACCAATGTTCTAATTGCAGCTTTTACTGCTTTGCGTGATAAAATGCCTTTGATTGGTGCTGAGCCAGAAGGGCTTGATTTAAGATAATATCTGTCTCGGATGTCACCCTGGGAGAAAAGAATAAAACCTCAGTAGACATGGCGCATTGCAGCTGTCTCTGCTGCTCCAATTTCTCTGTCCCATTGACGTCATTGGGAGGTTTCAGAGCCGACCAGGGTGTCTAGTAAACCAGCAGGTAAATGAAAGGAAGAAGAAGTAGAAAATCACTGATTCATGTGCAGCCCTCACTCCAAAGAGGTGGCTGCCCTGTTCGGTCAAATAATGAGCAGAAGTTTTTCCTTCCTTGCACAGGAAAAAAAAAAAGAGGGAAAGAAAAGAAATATTCATCAGTTATCCAGAAATGTGGGAAAGCCTCCACGGGGTTGCATAAGCCATTCTGAAATCAGATTACAGTGCCAGGAGCCACGTTTGTCCTGGGTTCTCAGATGTCATAACCCCCATCCAGCTTGTCTCTAATCAGGGTATGTGAAGCAGAAAGTGGCCTAGGAAACAGCCTTCCCTGGAGACAGGGCTATTCCAAACAGTCTGGCTAAGCACCAACTCTCTTCAGGTGCAGACTTTTTTCAAGAGTTTCAGTACTCAGGGCTCTCTCCAAAACGACAATAATAATGAATAGAGCTGCAATATTTTCCAGGAAGGGGCTTTTGTTTGGGGACTATATTGATCAGCTTAACACATTAAATGCATGCTATACTCTAACCCTCTAGACACTTAGCACAGAGAACCTTTTCTAAATCCTGCCATATAGCATTTTTGTGACTTGGCTGAACATTATTGTTAAAATATGATCAAATGCTAATTTTTCATCTGCTGAGCAATTTGGCTGCTGGCAGAAAAATGGGAATGATCGTTATTCTCCTCTTCTCATTCTCCACCAGCCATCACAGGGAAGGTCTCACAGTAGCCTAGTAGATTTCATTTCACAGATGCAGGCACCAAACGTCACGACATCCATGCAAACATAAGCCGAGTGCTTTCTGTTCATATGAGGTTACAAACCATTAGGGCTTTCACTTTCCAGATAATTTAATTGTCATCTTTTCTAATTCTATGCCCTACCTTTGGTGGGTATTAAACACTGGTTGACATGTGTTTGGTGCTGTGAGATAAGAGATAAATGGGGCTTAATTATTGGTCTTTATAAGCGTAGAAAAGTGAGGAAAAGACGTGGATCCTCACATACCTGTATCACAATGAAAATAACGCTGGGTGGGCTGGAGAGATGGCTCAGTGGGTAAGAGCACCCGACTGTTCTTCCGAAGGTCCAGAGTTCAAATCCCAGCAATCACGTGGTGGCTCACAACCATCCGTAACGAGATCTGACTCCCTCTTCTGGAGTGTCTGAAGACAGCTACAGTGTACTTACATATAATAATAAATAAATAAATCTTTAAAAAAAGAAAATAAAGCTGGGTGAAGGTACAATATCTGACAGTGAATTTGGATTAAAAGGACATTTCCAAGAACCATTTAAAGACTCCTGAGATTTCTGGAGATAAATGCAGTAGAATCACCGTAGACTAAGTGGTCTATGTGATCTGAGGAACGACATGAAGCATACAGACACAAAGGCTCTTTTGAAATCACAACTCTGGAATCTAGTGACAGCAAGGCTGGGGCTCTTGGTGGCACCTCTTAAATGCTAGTATGGGGGATTTTAGAGGTGAAGAAGCAGTTATTCCCTTCAGCCAGGAAATGAAACTAGTCTGGGCTTCCGTAAAAATGACTAGGAGTGGTGTGTAAAGCATATAAGAGAGAGAAAGAAAATCATGGTTCCATGGAAAGCTACGGGGATAAAACCAAGTAAATGGGGTCAGAAGAGTTCGCTCAGTGAAATGTATTATTGAGCGTGAGCTGTCTGTCAGACAACGTGTAAGTTTGAGATTCTAACAATTACAGACACGTTTTCTAAGTCCTTTATTCAGTAAAGGTAGAAACGGGAAGTGGGGCAAAAATTCAACAAATGCCTCCAAGGAACACTTAGCACAACGCAGAGCACTTAACACAGGTGTTTTGAGTGGAAGAAAATTTCAGAGCTAGCCTGGGAGGTTCTGTGCTTGGAAGAACCACTCAAATAACCTTTGGGAAAAAACACACATTAGCAGGTGGACCTCCTGTGGATACTACAGGGGCTCCTGGCATGTGCTGTGTGTTCTTTTCTCGGGACAATATGAACAAGCACTGGTTTGCACCAACAGGCCAAAGGAATGGTTCCATTCAACTCTAGTTCAGTAAACCAATGAGCGTAATAGGAGCACAGGTGAAGGGTTGCCTACAAGGACCTAAAGAGGGATTAGCCACAGGGTTATCTACAGGACTATGAGCATCTTACCACATGACTACCATGCTGCCTCATTGGCCACTCATGAGCTCTCCCTCTAGGAAATGTTAGTGGGCACGGCCATTTAAGAGTTTCCTGTGGATAATCACAGATACTCTGATTTCAAGACAGCAATAGCTTGATGAGCTATAGGAATGGAAACATCACTGGATATAAATTATTCTCATTAGTTGAGAATAGCTGTTTTAGTAGATTCTTATCATAGCACTATCATTAGCAGATTTTTTCCTATTTTACTTATCATTTGGAAAACTTGATTGGAATATATTTATATTCATTGTATGCTTTTGATAATCTCATAAGAGTTATTTTAAAAGAATGTTGGAAGTTTATCTCTCAACAAAATCACTGTATCTTGTTGCCCTGGATTTCTTCCCATATATTATAAAAGGCACTACATGTATTATATGAAAAGCTCTTAACACTTGCAACTAGAGTGCCAGTGCCCAAATATTTCAGTTTAAAATTTTTTAATGTTTGTGAGTTGTCTTCATTTTTGCTTAGAATGTAGATTCAGTGGAACGGCCCCTCCCTCCTGGTTCTCTCACCCATCTCCTTAAGTTTATCTGTTTAAGTGATACTGTCCTTTCTGGCCACAAATCCTTAGAAAGCATGCCTTCTCCTTCATATCTGTAGGTCACTGAGTGGAGCCTCTGTTACATGTTCAGTCCGTAGGAAATATAGGAAATGTCAGTTCACTTGAAGTTTCTTTCATTCTCTCTTTCTCTTTTCCTCTTTCTTTCTTTCTTTCTTTCTTCCTTTCTTTCTTTCTTTCTCTCTTTCTTTCTTTGGATATTTTCTTCACTTACAATTCAAATGTTTTCCCCTTCCCAGGTCTCCCTCCTTTACTATCCCCCCTTCCTCTGCCTCTATGAGGGTGCTCTTTCCCACCCACCCACTCCCATCTTCCTACACTGGGGTATTGAATACCCCCTGGCCCAAGGGCCTCCCCTCCTACTGATGTCTAACAAAGCCATCCTCTGCCATATATGCGGCCAACACCATGGGTCCCTCCGTATATATTATTTAGTTGGTGGTCCAGTCCCCGGGAGCTCCAGGAGGTCTGGCCTGCTCCCTCCATGGGGCTGCAAACTCCCTCGGCTCCTTCAGTCCCTTCTCCAACTGCCCCACCTGAACTTTCTTATGGCAATATAGACATAGGGCCTTCACAGTAATAGGAAAAGGTTTCATTGTCTCTGATAAGAGCCTTTTGTGCTTTATATCAATGTAAAGGCTGTTTTCTCTTATGACCTCTTTGTGTAACTGCCCAGTGCTGGGATACATGCAATGATAATAGCAGCAGCTGCTACAGTTTACAGAGATTTTAATATGTGCCATGCTTGTGTGTGCCCTATAACAATAACTCACTGAACCTGGTTCAAACATCAATTTATAGAGGAAGGAACAAATGGTTAAGTTACTTGTCTAAAGTCTCTCAGATCTTTAAAAAAGAATTGAGAAAGTTGATGTTAGTCAAGTATTTTCTGTCTCTAAAGCTTACTTATATGGATAATGGCTAGTTAACACATTATGAATTATGGACTTTGTCTTAGTCAGGGTTTCTATTCCTGCACAAACATCATGACCAAGAAGCAAGTTGGGTAGGAAAGGGTTTATTCAGCTTACACTACCATACTGCTGTTTATTGCCAAGGGAAGTCAGGACTGGAACTCAAACAGGTCAGGAAGCAGGAAGCAGGAAGCAGGAAGCAGGAGCTGATGCAGAGGCCATGGAGGGATGTTCTTTACTGGCTTGCTTCCCCTGGCTTGCTCAGCCTGCTCTCTTATAGAACCCAAGACTACCAGCCCAGAGATGGTCCCACCCACAAGGGGCCTTTCCCCCTTAATCACTAATTGAGAAAATGCCTTACAATTGGATCTCATGGAGGCATTTCCTCAACTGAAGCTCCTTTCTCTGTGATGATAACTCCAGCTGTGTCAAGTTGACACAAAACTAGCCAGTACAGACTTTATCTGTGCTAAGAGCTCTGAGGCAATGGTCTCAGAAATAGGATGACTGTTGTACACATCTGTCAGTGTGGGAAGCTATCTGATTTATCATCATAGTATGAAGAGAGCCAAAGGTTTCTATAAGGAATTTGGTGGTTTCTCTAACCTCTTCAACACCTGGATATATCTTGAAACATACTCTTTTTTTTTTTTTTTTAAAGTCTGATTTTGGTCTTGAGCAGAGAAAAATACGTTTTATGAAATAGTGACTGTACAGGGAGTCAAAGGCCATGAATTCCATCTCAACTTTGAAGTTCTGAAGCTGGGGGATCCTAATCTCCCGCCCTTCTGGAGCCCATTTCTTAGCTGTTAGCCCAGTGAACTACATGGAAAAAAATATCTTCAGCTCACTTTGCCACATCCCTGCATGTGTCTCTGTTGTGCTTCAATTTGCTACCAAGAAAAAGGAAGCCCATAACTACTTCATTTAGTGAGCTAAAGACTGTAGTTACTCTCTCCTTAGAATGATTATAGGAATCTCTGTACAGGTGAAAGAAGACTCGAGGTACACATGAAGGTCTTTTCAGCAGCTAAGCCCATCATACTGATAGAGTCACGAGACCCATAGGAGAATGGGTAGCCATCTAGTCCATCTTCCTGCCTAGGGCCACGTCCCATTTGAACCCTGAGAAGTGATTAAGACTCCCCACTTTCCACAATCCCCTCTTTTTCAAAGGAGATCTCACAACCTCCCTGGGTATTTGGTTAAAAAACCAACCATCTCACCTATCAGAAATCATTTTGCATTGATAACCTAAATACTTAGGAGCTGCAATTCAAACTTATTTTCTTCTGTCTTTAGTGGCCAAAAACAGCTGGCGCAATCACCTCTGTTCTTCATGAAGTCCTTTATGAAGATATTATTCGATTCTTGGTCATTCCTTCTTATTCCAAAGCTTTAAGCGGCTTTTTGGACATTTGTCCCTCAAGAGTGTTCATCTTCTCATCTGCGAGACCCAGAATGCACTTAGCCGTTGTGCCCTAGAGCCTGCAGAGATGACTATGTAGACATGATAGCTTAGGTTCTGGTTCTCTTTATCCATCTCTAATAATAACTTTTCTTTTGTTAGTAGGGATGTAAAAGATTTTGCTGAGAGTCATAAAAGTTAGAAGGGTCTACATTTCCTTAAAAGTTCCAACCTGGGGGCTTAGTTGATTTAAGAGTTAAGAGCCCTTGTTGCTCTTGCTGGGGACTTGAGTTCAGTTTCCAGCCCTCACACAGTGGTTCACACCATACTTCATGCCAGTTCCAGGGTTTCTGACCTCCCTTTTCTGGTCTCTATAGGCACCAGCTACAGATGCAGTGTGGTGTGCATACATACATGCAAACAAAACCTTCATATACATAAAGTAAAATTAATTAAAAATTAATGTTAAAGTTATAAACATTATTGCTGAAAGCTAATAAGCTAATAGAAATAACTAATTAAAATATATCCATGAGTATTTCCCTCTGAATCCTTACTCCCATGATGTTTTCTTTTAGAAAATCTTCTATATTAAATTTACAGTCTTCTATAGAGAGACAAGGGGAAATTTTGGCATCAAAAATTTCTGAAGTCAACTCTAGATGAAAGTGAACTCAGATATACTAAGTGGGCAAGTATATTCTAACTTCTGAGTTTAATATTTTAATATATTTATGTAATATTTTTATATATCATGTTTTTTATGTTTATAGGGAAAAGAACATTTTTTATTTATATTTTTGTATTTCTAGGACATATCCCAAATAAAATCATAGACTCACATTTACTAAATGTTTGAAATTTAATTTACGGATGCTTATAGCATTCACTAAAAATTATGTATGTGAAAATATTTCATCAACTGTTGAGCTCAACATAACTTGAATTATTACCACTCATAATTTTTAAATGTTCAGTATTAGCTATGAATTTAAAAAATTGCTGAAAACAGTTTGATGTGCTCTTGTCTCTAGGAGTGCATATTATCCACTTGTTATGGATCTTATAAAATGTTATCTAAAATGGGTTTTGTAAAAGGAATGATCAGTGGTGCATAGCTGCTATTTGAAGTTCAGTGCATGGCCTTTTGTGATGGGTAATCTGTGTATGACAAATGAACCTGATCATGATGACGGCCACCCTCTGAAGCCAGTCAAAAGTCACCCTAGCACCAAGAGAAGAGCTTCCAGAATAATTTATGTTTTTCTAGGGTGTCCATGCCTGTGTACATGTCTCTATGATGGAGAAAAAAGTATGAGTATCTGATAGAAAGACCACCCACAAGTTTAAATCACACTGCTTTATTTATTATTAGCATGACTGAATGAGTCTTTTAAACACTTGGCCTTCATCTGTGGAGGAAATGGCTCAAAAGTCGGAGGAATAGTACAGACTTTTTTTTATGTTAGTGACTTAAAAAGTAGCATTTATGAATAATGTCTTAGATCTTTCTAAAGATCCCCCATTCCCTGTCATTTTACTTGGTTTGCAAATATTTGCTTCAAGATAATGACATTTGGGGTCAAAGTGACTCAAGTTGTTTTACCTCTGTCATGCAAGTAGATCCTTGGGAAAATTACTTGTGTCTCCCACTTCAATTTTCTCTTCTAGAAAATGAGAAGCATGTTGCCTAGATCATAAGACCCCCTCATGCTCTCAGGTCCTTTGTAACATCAATAATTCCTCTGCCTCCATCTTCTTGTCCTCTTGCCTGTCTAGTTGGTCAGAGTTGACTGACTAGTATAAAGTATATTAGTAAGCATTAATAAATTAATAATAAAATATAATAATAAGCCAGAATATTTGGGGGCCTTGAGAAACCCAACAAGAATAGCTGAGACCCCTTGACAGAACATTTTATTGAATTTCTTTCCAAGGGTGATATTGATTGCTTAATAATGACACAAAGCTATAAATTCCTGAGAATGTGTTGCTTTTTGCAGAATTAAGTTTTAAAATAGAAGAGAGAACCTTAAAAGAAAAAAAATTGATTACAGCCTGCCAAGGCAAAATAAAAGAGAAGGAATTTTGGCAGGGAGCCAAGAGGCCTGGGTTCAGGCCCAGCCCTCTCCTGAACTAGATAAACTGTTCTTTCCTTCACTGTTCTGGTCTCGGCTCTCCAGTGAGAGGGGAACAAGTCTGAACTTTGCCTGCATCAACAGCTGTCAGTTCTGGGATTCACACGCTGTCACTGTGCAGGACATCCAGGAGCTGTGTGCATGTGCCCATAAGGGAGAGAAAATCAGGGGTGCAGCTTGCAGTGTGGAAGGCTTTGATACTCTGTAACTGCAGACTTAGAAGACATGTCCCTCTCAGACCACCATACCTCTAGGGGAGAAAAAAATAGTTGTCCCCATGTGAGCAAAAGGCCATTTGGAAGGTACTTTGCCTTTTACATTTCTACTGTATATGTAGGTCTTGGTGACTCGTTTGGTGAAAGAGACTGTCATTATGCACAAGGCAGAAGGAACCACAACACCAAAATAGAAATTAAAAACAGCAAAGAGAGAGACGCGTGAGCAGGAGTTAGAAAAAAAAAAATTTTTTAAGTAACAAATGGAAACCATGATAATTTGAAACCAGGCTGGTAACTGACTTTCTAAATCAAATTTCCAAGATTGAAATCTGGATGTCTTAGGTTGCTGCAGTCCCTCTTGGATTTGCCAAACAGGAATATCACTCTTGATAAGTTAATTTTGACAGAGCTGGGAGGTATAGATATTTGCGAATCTCCCACTTACAATCTAAATTAGATCTCTTTATTTAGAATAAAAAATGTGTTTGAAAAGCATGTGGGTTTTTTTTCCTCCAGGTTTCTGCACTTGAAAAAGGACTGTGTCTAATTATATACTCAGCCTAGAGTCACATTCTTGGCCGGAGCCCATGATAAATAAGCTTAATTCTCTCAACTGTAGCAAAATAACCTATAGCTGTTAACTCTATCATTTCAACCACCATGTGTTCCTGTTGATAGAGGGAATAAAAAAAAATCGACCAGCGTCTCACACCATATTCATGCTTACTTATAACAAAACACCTAAGAATGATGTCTTTCACAATTAAAACTGAGTCAAAATTCTACAGGAATTCCCCTAAGCTGTAGAATCGCCTCACCTGCCGATGGGGAGAAGCTCAAAGAGGCCCTAGCCTGAATCTTAATTTCTCTACATGTATATTCATTTTGCCTTTAAAAAGAGCATTTTAAAAACAAACAAACAAAAAACTTCAGTATATTGGAAAAAAAACCACAAGAATATATGAAAGGAACTCAATATTTCCAGTAACCTGGGATTTCTCCTGAGATTCACAAATTTAATTTGATGACAAAAGAGAAGACCTAAGTACTTCACACTTTGGTTCAATTTTACTGTCATTTCACTGACGTGGAACCATGTTTGTGGAGCACTGAAGAATGTGTTTGTTTGAACCAAAAGTGGAAAGCGAGCCATGGAAATCAATGCTGTTGCTCTCTTTGCAAAGAGTTGGGTTTTGGTTTTGTTTTCTGTTTTTAAATCAAGCTGATGACTGATACAAAACTCAGTACAAGAAAAATGTGAGTGGAAATCAGTAATCTGTAGCCTCATATTAATACATCATTAATATTTCTCATGTTCACTTGGGTTCAGAGATTAGCCAGCCAAGTAGCTAATATTTGGCAGTGTACCCTGTTTCCTTCCCTAGAAATCTTAGGCATAAGAGTGTTTGTCCTTTGTTTTGGATTTGGGTATATGTGTTCTTAATTTTGGTTCTCAAAAAAATCTGAGTTAAAATTCTGTATCTTGCCCGTATATGCAGCATGTGTGTGTGTGCAAAGCCTTTGGAAGCTAGAAGAGGGCACCAGACGCCCTGGAATCGGACTCATGGCCAGTTATGAGCCATTAGATGCTCAGTGCGGATGTTAGGAACTGAACCTGGGAACTCTGCAAGATCAGCAAGTGTTCTTAACCTTTGAGCCATTTCTCCAGCTCCAGAGGTGTTTTCTTAAACATGGTATAAAAACCGACTCTCAAATGACTGGAAAGCAGCTGGGGTAGAGTCCTCCATCTTTCTTTCTATTCATTTCCAATGCAAATGATACTTTTTGGACTTTTTTTTTTCCTGTTTATAAAAGAAAGACATTTGCTCTAAGAAAAGCTTGTAAAATAACAATAAAGTATAAAAATCCTTTGTATTTGATAAGAAATACAGAAAAAAACAAACAAACAAAAAAACCCCAAAACATATCTATGCATGTGCTATAGGTATAATGATGTCTTAGGAAATCCACTCTAGAAAAATAAGGGACTCCGAAGCCAAGCGGAACATGAGGTTCACTTGTGGCTCTCCCTCTCTTCTCTACACTTGCACAGTGTTCTTTCTCCATAGCCCTTGGTACTCCAGGCCTTTTAATCCATGTGACAGAAAGCATAGCAGCATAGCATTAGAATTTGTGACCTAGTTATATATATAAAAAAAGCTTTCTTGTCATAGATTTGGTTTTGGTTTGTTTTTTATAGCTAGATACTTTAGAAAGGAATACATAAACTCACATTGTTAATCCAATAGACCACCTTCCGGTTATAGCCCAGGCTGGGTGGAAGGTTGTAGATTCTGTCCACAATACCTAAGGAGGCCAAGGATTGAGACAGATGTTCCAATAATTCTACCTTCTAAATCCCCTAATTCCTCCACTGAGAGGTGATTTCTTTCTTTCTTTTTTTAAGAGGACTTCTCATGCCTGTTATTGGAGGTTTTGTTTGGTAGTCTATGTTTCCTGGGGGGGGGGGGGTACCTTGACACCTCAGAGAGGAAAATTCCAGTTAAATTTTATTTGTACATCTACGCGTCAATTTATATAATATTAAAGACATTTTAGGTAAACAGTAGTAAATTATGACTTTTTCATACACCCTTATTTTTATTTATAACTATCATAATTTTCAAAACAAATAGAGTGAATTTATAATTTTCATCAAATCAAAGAAGATAATTCAATTTCAAGTTTTATAATTTTAGTTGAAATGGTCATGTTTTATTTTATTTTTTAGTATATATTTTCTTTATTTACATCTCAAATGTTATTCCCTTTCCTAGTTTCTCCTCCAAAACCCCCTATCACCTTCCCCCTCCCCATGCTCCCCAACCTACCCACTCCCACTTCCTGGCCCTGGCATTCCCCCATACTGGGGCGTATAAAAGAAGTGTTTCTTGAATGTTTAAAATATTTTCTTCCTGGTTCCCCATTAAGGGAATGTTGTGAAGATCAAATACAATTTAAAGAAACTGCAATTTTTACAGTAAATCTATTACAAATGATATGAAACTTGATTCATGTTACTCTGGGTAGGTATAGCCCACACTTACGTTAACATATCCAAGAATTTGTGAAAATTCAAATAGAAAAGTTGTTTATCTTGGGCCATGTATTAAACCAAATAGGTTAAGATACCAAAAAATTTTTTTAAATTGTTGACAAAAATTGCTTTTACCAATTGATATTTTGTTAGTAGCATCCATCCATAATTTAATGTTACCAGTAAGGGTAACAATGGGTATCAGGTACAAAGCCCCCTGTTATTCAGAACATTACTCACCTTCATGGCAGAGTGATATTTGTTAACTAGTGTCCAGTTTGTTATGGTTACAAAACAGTTTCCTAGCCACCATCCCATGGTATCGCGCCAATAGTGCTGTAAAAGAGCAGACTTGCTGCTATTAATTGTCCTATTTTGTAAGTGAGAAAGGAACTCAAATGTCATCCAAGTGGAAAATAATCCTTTCTTGTCAGATTTCAAATTCCATTTCCTGAAGTCTACACAGTGATGCCTCCCCGGTATCTTTCTGTCTTCAGCTACACTGACTGTTCATTTTGTCTCTGAAGAACTCATTTATGCAATGGTCCTTCCATTCTGCCAGGGACTTTCTATATATGCAGAGTTCCTAAAAAGACAGAGAAGGCTGTAAGGTGGAGAGAACTGAACCAACAAATATTGCAGGCATCAAGGGTTTATAAACTCTGAACTTCACAGTCCTGGGAGGTGAACAGTGACCACGTGACTCTCAAGCCATTATCTCTCTGATAAGACATAATCTCTTTCCCCAGACAGGTGTTTCCCTCTTCCCCCGAAATGCCCACGTGCCAGGACAGTTTCTCTCAGGAATACCTTTCTGTTTCTCTATCCAACCCAATTTCCTTCAGAGGAACTCTGGAAATTCTCTACAAGAAAGATACGTAATTACCAGCTAGGCACAAATGGCCAACCAGATGGCTTCTGTCTACATGTTCTTGAAAACCCAGCAAAAGGCATTCTGGCTCTACGTATTGAGCCTTGTCTCAGACTGAGTCAGAGACAAAAGAATGGAGGTGTGTCTCCAGTCTCAGGGGCCTAATCAGTAGAAGAGAATAAAGAGATGGTAAGGGCCTGAGGAGGTGGAGGACTCGGAGGAAATTGTGTCTGATACATGGATGTGGCACATATTGTCCATATTGAACCTGTACAGGTCTTGTGTGCATTGTCACAACCTTCATGAAAGAAAATTCCAAGACTAAGAAAACTTTGTGTCAAAAGATTAGCAATGTTTGTACTCAACAGAAATTCAGTAAATTCTGTATTTTTTCTATTCCTGTAAATAGTAGTATCACTGGTTAGGTATCCATTATAGAACAAAAATATTTACATGTTCTTAACTATTTGTGAATTAAAGGATGAAATGTGTTTTATTTTGTTTTATTGTAACGTGTGCCTAATGGTATTTTTTCATCCTTGTCTATGAGTATATATTTATACTTTTCATGCCACCACTTGGTACTCCTAATATGTACATTCATAACGGGATCGTTGTAATGTTTACTGGTTGAAACACATGAAAATTAAATGTCTTAATGTGGTTTAAAGCAATTATTCTCATGCATTTAGGAGCTGATCCCTCATTATTTACACAGATGGCATTTTTTGCCGTTGTAAGTAGCCACTGGTCACTGAGAATACAAATTAATTTTCCACCAAACCAGACAAGCTCTTTCAGGCAAATGAAAAACATTTCAAACCAGAAATTTCTTGTTTAATCATAGTTTACACTAACTGTATCTTGTAACTGGAAATCATCTCGGAAGTGGGATCAAGTTTAGTGAAGTTTCTGAAAGGGTTTTAAGTTACTAGAAAATAAAGTCTGCTTAATTTCTCCTATGTTCAAAGGGGAGACAAGAATAGCCACTGTTTTAGGATATGAGGCAGTCCTAGTTAAAACGGTGAGTCACCGCCAGCAGAGGTCCTAATGACAGAGGAATCTGCTTAGTGCCATTCTCTAAGCTTCACACATGAAGCCATGCAGAAATTATATAATTATTCCTCCTGGATGGATCTTCTTATTGGCTTGTAATTACTAAATATGCCTTGAGTATCTTCATATCCTGAAATTAAGTCTTCAGAACTGCATAAGGAACTGTAAGGTATGATCTCTGGTTGTTTATGATCTCAGAGTTGATTTTACCAATTAGTATGTAGCTTCCGGGGTCCTAAAATGTGACCTTTCTAGCTTCTGTATGACTCAATTACTTAGACAAAGTTTAAAGCAATCCCAAGAGAAACCTCTGATTTGCACCATAACGCTGTGTATTTTCTACTGCATGCAATGGCTTCCTGTGGACCTAAGCAGCTGTCTTGTTGATAGTCTACGCTTTCTATGTGTGCTTTTAAAAATATTCCTTGCCATTTTGGAACATTACTCATAAATAGAAACAAATTGTCATAAATTTGTCTTGTAGAAAACGGGAGGGGCACATAACAGCTCCCTTACATGAAACTATTATCTACACTGACTGATTTTGCCATCCTCTTCTACCAATGCACCAACTAGCAACTTAGTTGACTGTGAATGTGTCAAAAATGGAGACTACATAATGGATCCCTAGGAGATTTATTGATCTTCTAGCTAGAAATATCACTTAGCCTAGCTACCTGTTTGAGAGGTGGAGTTCAAGGCGTTAGTGTGGGCTTACGCCCTTTAAGAGCCTCCTAGGATGGTTATACAGGTAATGGCAAGAGAATTTACAGTAGCCCCCTTCAGAAGGTTCTCATTCCTTGGTAGCTAGCAATATGGAAGAACCTGGGTTCTACTTTAGCAGAAAAACTTATTGTTTTAAAATACTAAGCAAAAACCTCCGTTATTTCCTATGATATACAGTTTATTCTTCCAAAGATACATAAATATTGCAATGTGGGTTTTATTTTCTATTTTGAGGACCAGTGAAACAATATTGAAAAGATATTAATTTACTAATTATAACTTAAGGCTGATGATAAATGTTGGATTTATATCATCTTATTTAATTTATACAGAAACTCTTTGAGGTAGGCTTCTATTTTCAGATGAAAAATGTAAATTTGGGAAATAGATTTGCATGTTCCAGTTTTTCAGATATTAAGTGGCAGACCAGGATTGTGACTCCAATGAATGTGCTCTAATTCTCTAGAGTTTCAGGATCTTTCACCAGTACCTGATAATTTTCAATAATGGATGCTGGGAGACAACCATTAGTCTCACGATGGACCATATGGGTCAGCTGCATTCCTTTCATTTGAATTTTATGGGTAATGACCTTTGGAGTTGATGATTGCTTCTTATACAGCAATCTACACACAAGGAACTGCTAGCTCTTGCTTTTCCAAGAAAGAATGATGTATGGAATGCTCCTTGGGTTCCTTGTGGCACCATGAATCTGATTCTATGTCTTATTGAAATTATTATCTATTGACCTTCTGCTCCAATCATGGAAGTTTCATATACTATTTTCCTTAACTTAGTTACACTACGAAGATTCAATTTTCAATTACCTGCACAATGTGCTCAAGGACACAGCCTTATCTTACGGACAAAGTTTAAAGCATGGGTTCCTGCTCATATCTGAAACTCATGCTGTCTGTGAACACTTTTCTTTCGTGTATTCGCTTGTACATTTGTAGCTGCTGCCATCCACACTGCAGTATATTCTGCCTGAGGAACTGCACTGCTCTTTGTGCCCATGGTCTTTGCCTTTCTCCTGTGAATCATATCATATCCATCAGTGTTTCAGTCAGCCTCTCTAGTTTCAAACAACAGAAACCAATCCTGAGTTCCTTTGAAAAATGACCGTTTGTTGGCATGATACAGGATAGTCCATACAATTATTAGGGTTCCATAAAAGGAGTTTTGGCAGACAAGTGGAAGCAAAGAACAGGAGGCACCTGCCAGGACTATGGCCAGGGTCCTATCACACTCACAAGCTGCTACTGGCACTGCTGTCACAGCTGTTGCCATGGCTCCTTCTAGTCCTGCTCCTGGCGATAAGACCAAAATTGCTTATGCACGTCTCACTTTCCAGCACTTAGTGCATTACCCTTTTGCCCTCAGACAGCTGCACCCAAGAAACTGCAGTAAGACCTCCGGGGTTGACCTCATGGGGAGTGCCATGTCAGCAGGAATGCACACAGGAAGAGTGCTCCTATAGCCTTTGTTTTAAAATTGTGTTTGAGATTTCATGATCACTGAGCAGCAGCATATTACAGACTTTAAAATAAGAGACATGCTAGACAACCCCCACACACAGGCCTGTCAGAATCACATGTCCCATAAACATATTACATGGTCTTCTAAGACTCAGACAGTAGCCATATCTTCTCAGTTGTGCAAAAGCCATGCCTTTTATAGGCCATCAAACAGCATATTCTCCAAAAACTCCGATGACAATATGTGTTTAAACACTCACTACATTCCCTATATCCCCACTCTTCTTTCTAATCCACTGAGACACTAGGAAGACTTCATGGGCTTCCAGTTGTTAACATCTACCTCAAATACTCTTCTTGCCTATAGGTGAATTTTCTATACTTCTACTAAAGATAAACTAAATAACAATGCTGTATAGTGCAGTCAATGATGTTGGCTTATTATAGTAAATAAATTAACACTGTCCTAAGTTATATGAATACAGTATCTCGTTTGAACCTTCTGATAACATTTACACATAACTACTTCATTTTGCTTTGTTTTCTTTTTAAAATAAAGTATAGTTTAGGGGAACCAAACAAGTTGTTTGATGTTTCACAAGTGTTAATGCGACATTATGGTAGATCACAGTTCATACAGCCCTAATTTTATTCCCACCTTACAATGTTCTGTGTCACAGAGCACAATGCTGTTGCTCAGGCAGCCCACCATTTCAATTACCTAAGGAAGCTCTGTTGCATTGCAGTTGGTGGACATTCTTACCCAGTGGGAAACACAAATCTTCATCCATGAAATATGTAGTAAGTGTTGTGAACCTTGCTTGCCTTCTTCCACTAGCCTTGGAGTGCTCAAAAGCACTGAAAGAGGATTTCTCAATGTTTTCTCCTATACCTTTTATATGGCAGCACCTACTACCCACAGCTCCTGTCTTCTTTCAGAACAGACAGTAGCTAAGTATATCTCATCAGGTTCAGCAACTCAGAAAACTTCAGTTTCTCTTTCTCACTCTCCTTCATGGCTACTTTCAGGTTACTTGTCTTATTTGAGATCATAGACCTAGTCTACATCAATACTAAGCCTTTGACTCCTCCTTTGACCATTTATATCCTGAGTAAAGGCCCTATGGGCTTAGATTTCTATTACTTATCTGTTTTCTAAAATACTTCTTATTTTGGCTACATAGAATTCCATAAATGCACACACACGCACGCACACGCTCGCACGTGCGTGCGTGTGTGTGTGTGTGTGTGTGTGTGTGTGTCCATTCCTGCACCATATCCATGTCCAAGTGGATGAACCCTGGCATCTCCTGTGCTTCAATTGTTCATTCAAAAGGAATTTGGATCTCTATCTAGTATTTTTATTTTTCCACAGACTATTAATTTCTAATATGCTGTATAATCAATCTACTGTTTCTCTTTTCATTATCTTTTCCCACTGTCAGTATGTAAACTCTGAATGCCATTTCTCTTGTATTCACCACCATATCATGAGCCCTTTCAATAATTCTGACACAGGTATTAGACTTGCATTGGGTACTTGTCCCACTGACACCAATCCTGGAGCGCTTCATCTTAATACTCTTTCTGAGTCATGGCTTGGTTTCCAGATAGTCCCTTGTCTGTGCTGACACTTGGAGTTCCATTGCATAAGCATAGACTAGGGACAAAATGTACTAGCTGCCTGCCCTGAAAACAGCACCTCAGCAAGGTTCTTTACTGCCCTGCATTTTCTTCCTGGAGGTACCCAGTGAGGAGTTTGACAGCACCCACAGGTGGCATCAACCACCTCCAAGTCTGTGGGAGTCCACTTAATTCTGATTCTCTTTCTTTGCAATATGTTGGTCGGATCTTATTTTCTGTGCCTGTACTTGCCTTTACTCTGTCTTTTTCTAGCCCTTCCCCTTTCTTCTCTCCCAATCAAGCTCTGCCATTTGCTTGAGCCCATGGATGATTGCCTTGCACCTCTGTAGACATTTCTTTGCTGCCCATCATCAATCTTGCGAAGAACACTATGGAAAGCTCCCAGAAACAGCCCTGATGGTGTTCCAGTGGCACAAATGGCCTGATGGTTTGCCAGTGGCACAAAACAAATTACTGTTACCCAAAAGGACTATGGGTACCTTAAATCTCTTTTGTCAAGTGCATCTGCTACCCTAAAACAAAAATTTCCAGGCATTTCCTTCCTGACATTAAGATAAAGACTATTAAGCATCCTTTCCGATGTCTGTCCTAAGATCCCTTTAACTCTTCCCATAGTTTTTTGGTTTCTAAAGCTTTATTTTTGCAACATGCCTCTGATATTTCTAGATCAGAGTGTTCATGTATGGAGAGCAGAGATGAATTTCAAGGGCCTTCCTTGACCACTTGTACCTTACTTTGTGAAACATGGTTTTTATTGATTGACCTGAAGTTCATTGATGGGATATGCTTACTACTCCTCGAGTCCCCAGAATCATCTGTCTCTGTCTCCTAGCACTGGGATTAAGAACACCATGGTGCCTGCCTGGATCCTCACATGGGTGCTGTGGATCCAAACTCAGCTCCTAACGCTTTTACTACAGTGGTCGTGCTGTTCCTAGAACCATTTCCCTACATCCTGGATATTTTGTAATAGATATGTTTGATTGAGCACCATAACAATTGGTACTGAAAGGCCCTGCAAGCTACACAGTCTTCTGAACAAACATCACATCATCTGTGCATTTTCCCTTTAAGCATCTCCTTTCTAAAGCTTGGCTACATAAGCAACCGCTTACTATATGTATCAAGACCCTTTTTCCTGTCTTGCTTAAAAGAGACCACAGGTATATATGGACTTCGCACGTTCATTTAATTTTGAATGCCTTGTGGCTTTTGGCTCTCTGTATACTTATATTTTTGGTTGTGAGCCTAGCCTTTAATGGCTGAGCCATCTCTCCAGCCCGGCTCTCTGTATACTTATGTTTCGTCATGTCTCCTTCATTTCTGCATCATGTTATCCTGATGGTTATTTTGAAGATACAAATAAGGATTATCTATTATTTCATTTTTTTCTTCTCTCTCTATCTTCACCACCCCACTCTGTGTATGTGTGTGTATGTGTGTGTGTGTGCACACTAAAGTACATGCACATGTGTGTAGGGGTCCATGGAGACCAGAAGATGGGTGTTGTATCCCCTGGATCTGGAATTAAAGACAGTTGGAAGCTGTCCAGCATGAGTTCTGGAAATGAGTCTCAGATTCTCTGCAATAACAGTCCACATTCTAAAGTGCTGAGCCATCTCTTCATCCCCCAATTGTCTAATTCTTAACACGTATATATAATTCCATGATCCCCTGTCACTCTCAGGAGGAAAGTTTTAAGCAATTACCCTAATCTATCATTTACTGCTGATTGTCTTTCCAGACTCCTCTACCAGCTGTACAGCTACTTGCATTTTTCTGTGTAAGAAATATTTCTGTCAAAAATGAAAATGTCACCCAAAACATACCTGGGGTAAGAGAAATGCTACTATCTGGGAAATCCATCAATGGAAACTGGGCCTAGAGAGACACCTCAGCAGTTAAGAAAACTGTTGCCTCTTCTAGATGACTGAGATTGTATTCCCAGTAGCCACATGGAAGCTTACAACATCAATTCCATGGGATCTGACTCCTTTGGGCATCCAAGGCATACAGATGGTCCAAAGACATACATTCAGGCAGAACATCCATATGCAAAAATAAGTAAATAAACATATCAACCAATCAACCAATTAATCAATCAAAGCTTTAAAACAGGAAGCTAAACAACATTTCCTTTTTAAAAAAAAATTGGAAATACTTCTTTGGTTCTTGGTTGGCATAGTTTCCCCTCACTCCAAAACTTCAGCACACATTTAAAATTAGTTCCATGTTTACACTGTTAACAAAGAAAACTTCTGATTGTAAAACAAGTCAAAGGTATATCCACATCTTCTATTTACCCTATTATTGCTCTCTGGAGTGTTTTCTTAATTTGAGCAGTGTTTGCAGGGTTGAGAGGTAGTAAGATTTTTAAAAGTTATAGACATGACAGAGTTGAGATTGAACACCTATTTGCTGTGTACATATGGTTACTGAGGTACTAGGTGGAGTTGTTATACACATATTATTATATCAGTTCTAAAATTCCATTAAATATTTATGTCATAGGTATCTTAAAACCCATAAGGTCCTATATTTTATAAAATGTCTCATTTAATCTGAACATCAATTTTATTGTTTTGCAAATCAAAAAAAAAACTGTGTAGATTAGGGAGATTATTCAGCCCAAATTTAAGTGGCAGAACATCACTGGAGCATGGCCTTAGTAACCCCAAACATTACACATTATAGAAACTGCTTCCGATTTAATTAATGCCTGCTATTGGGATCTCAAACAACGTAAACTGATCAGAGAGTCCCATTGGAAGCTAGATGAAACTGAAGATCATTGTCTCTCACATGATGAGGTTTGAAGGAGCAAATTCTAACAGGAGACTCAGGTAAAGCTCTGAACACATCTCTAAGAGTATGACGAGATGAAGTATGAGGGAGATGGAGTTGAAAATGAACAGGGAGGTATGTGAATGTAAAGAAGGAGTCTAGAATTTAGTGACATGAAGAGAAACTTGCTGTGACAGCTAAGGGGATGTTTTCAAAGAGGTAATGGGGTTTTGACAAGCAGATAGAGCTAGGAGATGGGAATCTCAGTACAGACAGGGTACAGAGGCAGTCAGAAATCCTCCGACATCTCACAAGCCGGAGATCGTAGGCAGCCAGTCCATGGAAAGATTATAGCATAAACCAATGCCAGCAAATATTTACAGAGTGCAAATCACTGTGACATGTGGTAACAAACGTGACTTTTAAAGGATAATACATTGGTCAAAGTCCAGAGGCTGGGAGATACAAGAAGGAGATGAGAGAGGTAGCATTAGCAATGTGAAGAATCCTAGGCCTGATATTAGAAGTTCTAGTTTCTGGTTACGCCTCATTAGAAAGAGGAAGAATTACATTTCTGTAGCTCTGTGACCACATACCCCAATGATTAATAATGAAGGTTTGAGATGTAGGCTTTCCTGATTATTTTTGAGAGAACATGGAAAGCATGCTTTATTGTTGTAGTTGTTGTTGTTGTTGTTGTTGTTGTTGTTGTTGTTGTTGTTGCTGGTGGTGGTGGTGGTGGTGGTGGTGGTGGTGGTGGTGGTGGTGGTGGTAATGGTGATGATGTGTGCATATGTGTTCATACCCTGATTGCAGTTTCTTTCCTTCCTCTCCTCCGGATCCTGTTCCCTTCCTTCACCTCACCTCCCTCACCTCCATGTCCCGGTTATTTGCTGGTGAAATTGCACTTTATCTACCACAGAAGATAGAGATTTCTGTTAAGGCCAAAGATCAATTCGATAGAGCCATCAGATATAATGAATTGACCTAAATCTGAACATTTCACATGAAAACTATGTACCCTACCCTCTATCAAAACAGATTACTCACATGAGCCAGAGGAAGACTAGGGAGAATTTCCTGGACCAATGACTGGTCAGTTTCATAGTATGTCCCTGCCTCCTTGAGTTCACTTAGCATCTCCCTTAGCCCTGTGGACATTATGTCTTGAAAGGAGAAATGACAAGGTGATAGAGTACCAAACTCTGTCTTTGCACTGGGCTAGGACAAGGCATGAAAGATGGAAGCCCAAAAATCCTAGCTAGTGAAGCACAAGGGAATAGCATGGTATTAAATATGAGGCTGGAGACTTAAAGGTTTACAGACTACACCCTCTAAAACGAGTAATGGTTACACAGAACTGAGGTATGTCTACAATGTTATTAAGGAATTGTATCAAAGGATAATGAAAGGAAGAAGGTGAGGAAGGAAGTATACATTAAGCATCCTTAACCAGACCCTCTAAAAACCTTGGGGATCTTTGACACGAGTATTCCCAAATCTGAAAGGCATCAAATCGCAAACCCTTCTGGTCCCAAGCATTCCACTTGACTTGTATGTTGGATAGTGAGATTTATGAGTGTCTTGGCTTGCCTCTTCAGCATGCTATTTGATTAAACACTGCTCAGGACAACTCTGTGATTGTGTTTCTGGATGAGATTAACATTTTTCTTGGTGGTTTGAGGGAAACATTTTGTCATTCTCTCCAGTGTAGGCAAGCTTCATTTCCTGTTGGCACTATTTCTTTTGAGAATCCAGACTAATAGAGTACATTTTTTAATTAGAAAAATTATTCTTGGTTTATTCCCAGGAGAGTTGGGATTTTGCAGCAAGTGATTGCAGCAGTGCTATAAAAATAGTATCACTAAACATAGTTATGAATATGCAACTACATTTGTGAATTATCTAAGTAACAACAGTTGAGTACAGTTCAATATGTTGAGCCAATTACTCTTTAAATATAATATATCCCTTTTGTCAAAAGTACATCACAAGCATTTTGGGTATGACCTTACTGTCCTAAAATATATGGAAAAAATGTCTCAGAGAATGGATTTTTAGGTAAGAAAAGAATCTGATGCATTTCTTCCAAAGTGGCTGATTTGCAGTAAGCAAGAGAAGAAAGGAAAAGCAAGGCTGGATAAACAAACTCCTTTTGACAAAAAGATATGCCTATGTTTAGAAGATTGCGTTGAGGGCATCACATTCTTTCCAGATTTGAGCATTGTTCTTTGGGTATCATAATCTCAGCTCTGGCATTATTACACTGAGTGAGATGAGGTGAAGAGAAGGCTCCAATCCCAGCTCTGAGTTCCCTTTCTTTGGAAATAAATAAAATATTTGGCTTAAATTACTCTCTTTATGCATGACTTCCTACCTACTTCATTCACCTCAAATGTATTTTTCCAACCTGGAAACAATAGCTAGTCATTGAGCAGGAGAGGAATACACAGAGGGAGAGGTGCTCTTGGCTTCCTTTCCCAGTCTCTGCCTAAGTATGTCGTCATGGCCACATTTAGTCCAATCTCATTCACTTTTGAAGGTTAGAAGAGGTCATTACACCTGTTTGCCCCAACATTGTTGCAGTCATTGACCAGGCAGAGAGCATCAAGCACAGCCATCCATCTGGGGGCTGAATGGCATTTGGACAAAGAGTTAGTTGTTCACAGGGAAAATATTAAATTTTTTGAATCAATAAGGGATGCTGAAACATCCAAAGATTACTTACTGGGAAGTGATTAGTACTGGTAGTCCTGAGGATCAACAGATGGGAACCTGGTTAATGGGGGATACAGTATACAGAATACAGAATCTAGCAGCTGCCAGACTGCATTGACAAGCAACTAGAAGCACAAAAACAACTATACTCACTTATTTCTCCTCTCTTTGAATGGTGTCTCCATAACCAAAGGCAGAGGGTATGGGAAACCATCATTGATCACCTAGGCAACCAAGAAAGGTGTAGGATGGATTGAGGAATAAGGCTAGAGAGTGGCAATGGGGAATAATCAACAAGACTTTTAGGACTTAAATTGCTTAGTTTGTTAATTTTATCAGTCTCGCATTTATTACTGAAATACTGTTTAATCAAAATCTTTATTTCTCTGTGGAATCTTAGGTTTGGTCCTATAATTACTATTTGTTATCTACTAATATGCTTGATCCTGAAGGTACATTTGAGATCTTCCAAACAATATAGCACTTAGTCCTCACTATGATGTTGAGAATATATTAACTCAATTTTTACAATGAAAAACAAGAACTGAATCTGTGAATGAGGAAAGGCAAATATTCCCAGCTCACTTGTATTTTCAGGCATTGCAGACCTCTTTCCACATGGATGGACTGGGTGGAAGGTCTTTAATACATAACATGTATTCATTTACCATCTATCCATTCAAAGGGTATTCTGCATAAGGGAACTGGGATTAAGTTGCTGAGTGCTGCTCAACCTTATTCTTTATGTGAGCCTGAACAAGGTCCATTCATTCTTTGAGCCCAACAGTATCCTAAAACTAGTATCCTGATCATAAACTTAATTCTAAAATCAACAGGATGCCTTGTGGAGTTCTCTTTCCTGAATCTTGGCCCTGCCTCAGTTTACCTTCAAGGGTACATGGAGTATGAGTAGCCAACCACTGGCTCACTCCCAACTCCTAAGATCCACCCCAACATTCTGTAGATTTAAAAGAGGGGTAAGCCTTTCTGGTTGTGTTTTCAGTAGCACTAACATCAACACACTGCGTAGTAACTAAAACCAGAAAAAAAGAAATGTTTGAAACTTCTTAAGTTAAGGTCAATTTGTAGAAATCATGGAATTTTCCAAACCTAAATTCTAACTAACTCCACCCTCTCTGAGTCTGCTGTCTTAGCCTCTTGTTCCCAAATTTTATTTCCACTCTCAAGCCGCAATGCTATTTTTTTAATACACCAAAAATAATGCTATAAAATCAAAATATAGACAAAAGAACAGGCTGTAATCCCTCTATCATCCATGTAAGAAAACCATGAAGGAAAAATTGCGTTTCAGTCTCCTGTGTAGCATGTGGTAGATCTCCCAACACAAACTATTTAAATCCTAAGTATCATGACTATTACTATGCACACACGGTCATTTATTAATTGTATTTTGAATTAATTTAAGATCATTAAACAGGTAATTCATAAGAGTTCTGGGTGTCACATCTAAAAATGAATCATGGAGCATGGCTAGGATTTGAAGAATGGGAGAGCATTGATCTCTAAGAGGAATGAAAAACACCCAAAGGCTGAAAACTGAATTACACAAATGGACCTGGAGAAATTCTGTTAGCTGTTGGTTAACTTTCTCTCTCTCTCTCTCTCTCTCTCTCTCTCTCTCTCTCTCTCTCTCTCTCTCTCTCTCTCTCTCTCTCTCTCCTCCTCCTCCTGCTCCTGCTCCTGCTCCTGCTCCTGCTCCTGCTCCTGCTCCTGCTCCTGCTCCTGCTCCTGCTCCTCCTCCTCCATTTCTCTTCAGAAAAGGGAAGTTCTCCCATGGATATCAACCAGCCCTAGCATATCAACCAGCCCTAGCATATCAACTAGCAGTAAGACTAAGTGCATCCTGTCCCATTAAGGTTAGATGAGGCAATCCAGTAGTAGAAAAGGGTCCCAGAGTCAGGCAATTTAGATGGGAGACATGAAGACACTGAACAATGTTGATCAAGGAACTGGCATCTTTATACGATGTTACAGAAAGATTAAGCAGGTGACATTCTATCAGGTACATAACAGAGCAAAAGCAAGGAGAACACTAAAGGAAGCAACATTATATTTACCTGGTAATAACCTTGGTGCCTTGGTCAGGCGTGTAGGCATCAATTGCGGGGGGTAGGGGGTAGGGGGTCACTGTCCAGTGCATGTATCATGCTGTAAGAGGCAGTACCCATCCAAACAGCAACTTCAATGACGAGACTGAGGAAAGGGATGAACCTTGGTTATAGTCATTCATATTATCAGCCTCTATGTCTGTCTCCCTGTCTGTCCCTCTGTCTCTATGTCTCTGTTTCTGCCTCCCTCTGTCCCTGTGTGTGTTTCTTTGTGTCTTTCTGTCTGTCTGTCTTTCTCCCTCCCTTCTTCCTTCTCCTATCTTTAACATAGAAAGATAAAATATAGGAGAAGGCTCACTGGCAGCACTTTGGGATCAGTAATTACCATTCCTCCTTCTCCTTAGTCCTCTTGTTTGCAACACATTATCCTCTTCCTAGACGAGCAATCTTTTCAGGATCACTGCTCACCAACCTCTCTTGGCCCCAAAAGTGTTAATCATTCCATGACTTTTCTAGGAATTTCCCATCACCTTTCAGGCAGTGTGACCATGGCAAAAATCTGGTGTCAGAATGTTGCTTGTGTCCTGTAAATGTTCTTGAGAGTTAAGATGTTATTTATCTATCTTAACATACGAACATATTAATCAGGTGAGCATTTGGTATAACAAAATTAAGTCAATCTCGGTTGAATAGTTGTGCTGTTCTAGGAACAGCAGTAGAAATATATTTTTAAGTTGTTTACTAAGTTTTAACTGTGAAGATCAAATTATATTTCTCAATTTTGAGGTAAAGACAGTCACTGTTAAATGGACTGGTGCTTTTTTTTTTCTTCAGGCTGAAGAACGCTGAAGGCACGGTCATTTTGCTTCACAGCATTTGGCTTTGATGGATAGAGTAGCAAAGATTAGAAGGCATACAGCTCAGAATTGCTACATGAGTTTATTTTTTTAAATCTCTAAAATGTATGTCTTGCTGAAAGCCAAGTCGCTCTCCCTAGCATCCCATCTCAGAGGCAGACACATAAGTACGAATGCTTAGCAGTACTAATGATGTTTTGCTAAATGGACATGTCGGCAACACGCAATCTAAATTCCTGCTTGTATCCATAGATTAGTAAGGCTCTCAGCCTTGGTGAGAGAAGCTTCTTTTTGTACTGGGTGGGAGTTGATGTAGAGAAACCTAACAAGTCAAGGTACTGAGAGTAAATAACTATTGAATGCTCAGCCCAAAGAGAGATATCTATATCAACCTTTCCACAGCAAACACTGTGGAAGCTGGGAGGAGTTAAAGCAAATTTAAAGGGTCAGAAAAATAGAAAGAAATCCTATGAAAGTCTGTCTTCTGGGCTCAACATGCCTGTTGTAATCACAAACTCATTGCTGCTCCTACTCCCTGTACAAAACCTGCAGAAGCCTGGGTATATTAACATTCCATCATGGACACAGGGGGAGCCCACAAGGCCCCACTCCTCCCCGAGGATCTATAGGCAGCTAATGGTTCTAAGGGATGCAGTAAAAGACATTCAGGTACCTGGTGCCTCAGCATCCTCTCCTGCACCATGGAACTGAGAGGCTTCTAAAGCAGATGTTGTTTGCAAAATCCGATTATTCAAACTTCAGGGTAGCTCTGTATGACGCTTGGTCTCTAAGTTAGATGATGATAGTGCCCTCTTCTGCATTATAAATTAAGGTGAAGGTTCTCTCTAGTTGCTGACATGTTTTTGTACATGATTTATCCTTCTCACACTTGGAAACTGCTTTTGCTACTCTTCTTAAAGCCACAAGCATGAATTTATTGTGAGTGGCATAGCAAACTCAAAGCTTTAGAAATGTGTCTCAAAATAGTTGCCAAGAGCTTTTGGGAGCCGGTCAGTTAGCATCCACTGGGAATGATGCTTCCTTGAAGGAAAAGAAGTAGAAGATGTTGCCCAGGCACCAGAGAGAGTCGTGGTGTTGGTATTTTCTTTTTTTTTTTTTTTTTTGAGCAAGTCTTGGAGTCAAAAGTAAGAAGCAGCCATAAATGTTATTCCTATGAATAGTAGCACTGCTAATATTTGTATGTCTCTTAATGTTCTTGGTACAGTTTGATTTCTTACAGCAGATATTGCCTTTGACTAACATATACAGAGGGTAATTTATAAAAATCTTGAGTGTCTTAAAAGGCAGTGCCAGCCCAAAAGGTAAGCTTCAAGTAGACAGTAACCAAGGCAAACCTGGAGATAAATCAGGGCTATACAGGCAGTCTCCACCCAGCACTGGCTGTGAAGTGATGCCTTTTGTCTCTTCCCCCTTTCATGGGGTATTAAATTTCAAGGATTGGCCCCCTCATTTGGTCTACCTGGAATGCCATACAGGCCACTTGTCTGATCACGCAGGACCTCCTTAGTCATTATATTGGCTGACTGTATTAGGGAAAGAAAAATCATGATTTGTTAAAGTAGAAAACAAATGCTTGGGAATCAAAACATAAATCCTGTGGGCTTTATTTTCCATAAAAAACATGGAATATATTTTCTAACCCTGTATCAACTTTCTGACATATGCAGGCAATAGTATAACTGTTTTATAGGTTAGATAATTCAAAACTTAATATTATCAGATGAGCTCTCCCAAATGATACAATTAAATGATAATAATGTTCAAGACCAAGTTGCCTGTCACATGACTTGCATTTCTTTGTTACATACTCTCCTGTCACATGACTTTCACTTCTTTGTTACATGCTCTCCTGTCACATGACTTGCATTTCTTTGTTACATGCTCTCCTGATCCATCTGTCCCCTTCTGCTTTCTGCTCCCCTCAGCCTCTGCCCTCGACACTCTCCTCACTATTTGCAGAGTCAGAACAACAGCAAACAAACATGGCTGGAGAAACCCCTGACCATGCTGTTCTGGCTTGTTCAGTATCAATGACTGCAGTCTTATATAAATTGCCAGCTCCCCTACAGTTTTAAACATGCCAACACACACACACACATACACACGCGTCTTCAAAACAACTATTTTAGAGCATTCCATCATTCTTTAGATTTTCCCAATATGCTCACTTGCCAAGCTCTTACTGACAACTAGAATAAATCACAAGACAACTAATGTGAATGTCACAAACCCAATGTTTCTACTGTGCACATCTTTTTCTTGCCTCTTAAAGATACTACATCTGCACCTGTCTCTTCTCTCATTTTGATCCTCAATTTTGATCCTCAGTCTCTCTCTCTCTCTCTCTCTCTCTCTCTCTCTCTCTCTCTCTTACACACACACACACACACACACACACACACACACACACACGAGATGTAACACTAAACAAACTCAATGAACTTCGTCACCTCTAATTTACTGCTCCATGTCTAGTTTGCATTTCACCACAAACTGCTTTGAAAGTTGTACGTATATTTCTCCACCTTCTATTTTTGTGCATATAAAACGAGTAACAAGTTGGGAAAGGTTCTTAGCACAGGGACCTTCATTCAGGAGCACACAAAGAAATTGATAAAGAGTTATAAACAACAGCTAATACAATAGCATTAATCATGTGACCTCCTGTGGGATGGTCATGCAGCAGTGGGTCCTATGGATGGGGAAGACAAAGAGGACTTTCCTGAGGAGCTGCTGTTTACTCTGTGGCTTTAATATATAAACAAGCCACACTGGGAACAAGCACAGAGGGGTATCAAATAGAATCAACAGTGAGGGCCAAAAGCCCAGAGCCGGAACAGTTTGGTTTACTTAAGAAAAGGAATGTAAACATGAATAAGAAAGATGGTGGTGTCAAATGAGGCCAGAAAGGCAATAAAGACAATATCATAAAGACTCACAATGCCATTGTAAGAAGAGCACTGGGTTTTATTCTGACTGTGCTATTGACATTTTAAAGTTTTTTCAAGTTTAATTTTTTTAAAAATTTTAGTCTAGGTAACATGATGACATGGTGTATAGGGATCAGAGAATAGACACAAAAGAGCAGTATCTCCTGAAAAAAGTACCAATAGCAGACAATGGCAATTTTCTTGAGATTTAGATTTATTTCTATAGTAGAATGTGCAATAAAGGGCAGATGTTAGACCCAGAGCTACTGGCCTTGCGAGTAGTCAGATGACAGTACTTTCTCCTGTGATGGGAAGGGCTGGAGGAAAAGATTCAGTTGGGAAAAAGAGACTTGGGCTCAGCCACTTGCAATCAAAGACACGTATCAAAAATGTCTATGTGTAAATGTTGAGTTGGCACTGGACACTCAAGTCATCCTGTACAGCCCCATCATTAATAAGGTACTTGAGTTTCTAAGTCAGGCACATCAAGGAGGTTAGAGACATTCATTCATTCAAGAGTTTAAAAAAAAAAAAAAAACATCTGTTTCAACCCAGATTCTGCTATTCAACAGCTCTGTGACCTTGGGAAAGATTAAGAGGTTGTTGTCCCTCAGAATGTTCATATTCTAAGTAGTTTGAAATCTTACATACCTCAACCACATGTGGTGGTGAATACTTGTAACCTCAGCTCTTGTATTCTAGAGACAGGAGGATTAAGAGTACAAGGGACTAGAGAGATGGCTCAGCAGTTAAGGGCACTGACTGCTCTTCCAGAGGTCCTGGATTCAAATCACAGCATCTACATGTCAGCTCACAACTGTCTGTAACTCCACACTCTCACATAGGCATATATTCAAGCAAAACACCAATGCACATAGAATAAAGGGGAAAAAAGAGAGTACAAGGAGAGCCTGACCTGACTACTGAGATCCTAGCTAGCCTTGTAGCTAGCCAGCTAGAAAGATTGATAGGAGCGTAGATGATAGATAGATAGATAGATAGATAGATAGATAGATAGATAGATAGACAGATGATAGATAGATAGATAGAATAGATAGATAAGATAAATGATACATAGATAATAAAGATGCTATATAATGGGTATGGGTAGATCATCTTGAACTACAACAGACATAGTCCCACTGCAGTGACAGGGCATCAAAGGCTGTGTTTGTCTCCTGCAGCAGGAATTCCAGGGGCAGGTAGTCTAAGGCTGTATGTCACTGGGTGCTATCACCAATCAGTGGTAAAAATATTAAACATCCTTTCCTTTTCCTCTGTTGCTGAGTTGCTGCCACTGGGATCTAGGAATCAAGCGCCCATCTCTCTCTCTCTCTCTCTCTCTCTCTCTCTCTCTCTCTCTCTCACACACACACACACACACACACACACACACACACACACACACACACACACAAAGGGTATAGAAAACAAAGGTGAAGAAATTCTAAGTATTGAAGATTGTTTTCTATATGGTGAACCATCTCCAATAGCTGGGCTTTTTTTCTTCAGTTTCTGATATAATTAGATTATTTTCCTCTTCACTTTCATCTCCCTAGAAATCTCCTGTATATTCCTTGTTATGAAGTATACTGCAGTGAGAATTTACCTGCTGGGCCCATGCCAAGATGTCACCCTGAGAACTTATGTCATGCAACAGATTTGGCACAAGGAGACCTATTTGTGAGGAAAGGAGGGGAGTGAGGACCAGGAGAAGGGGTAGAGGCAGTAAGTGGATATGTAGACAGACAGATAGGCAGGCAGGCAGGCAGGCAGGCAGGCAGGCAGGCAGGCAGGAAGACAGGAGTAGAGAAGAGGATGGACAGAGGGGAGAAAGGAGGGAGAGAGAGAGACTGTTTGGGAACACGTAGGAAAGGAGAGAGGGAGGGAGGGAGGGAGGGAGAGAGAGAGAGAGAGAGAGAGAGAGAGAGAGAGAGAGAGAGAGAGAGATCACTGGAATGGTGGGGCAGCTCTTTATTTCAGTTATTTGAGTTTTACTGATATTTAGGAAATATTTTTGAAAATGAACAGGAAACTTGATGGATAAAATGTAGTTGTGTTTTTTAAAATTTATTTCTATTAGATATTTTCTTTACTTACATTTCAAATTTTATCCCCTTTCTTCATTTCCCCTCCTGAAACCCCCCTATCCCATCCCTCCTCCCATTCCCCTACACTGTGGCATAGGGCCTTCATAAGACCAAGGGCCTCTCCTCTCACTGATGTCCCACAAGTCCATCCTCTGCTACATATGCGGCTGGAGCCTTGAGTCCCTCCATGTGTACACTTTGGTTGGTGGTTTAGTCCCTGGTAGCTCTGGGTGTACTGGTTAGTTAATATTGTTCTTCCTATGGGGCTGCAAACCCCTTCAGCTCCTTGGGTCCTTTCTCTAGCAACTCCATTGGGGGGCCTTGTGCTCAGTCCAATGGATGGCTGTGAGCATCCACTTCTGTAATTGTCAGGCACTGGCAGAGTCTCTCAGGAGACAGCTATACCAGGTTCCTGTCAGTAAACACTTGTTGGCATCCACAATTGTGTCTGGGCTTGGAAACTGTATATGGGATGGATCCCCAGGTGGGAGAGTCACTGGATGGCCTTTCCTTCAGTTTCTGCTACAAACTTTGTCTCGGAACCTCCTTCCATGGGTATTTTGATCCCCCTTCTAAGAAGGATCGAAGTATCCACATTGTGGTCTTCCTTCTTCTTGAGTTTAATGTGGTATGTGGATTGTAACTTGGGTATTCAAAACTTCTGGGCTAATATCCATTTATCAGTGAGTGCATACCATGTGTGTTCTTTTGTGATTGGGTTACCTCACTCAGGATGAAGTTTTCTAGTTCCATCGATTCATGAATTCGTTTTTTAATAGCTGACTAGTACTCCATTGTGTAAATATACCACATTTTATGTATCCATTCCTCTGTTGAAGGACATCTGGGTTCTTTCCAGCTTCTGGCTATTATAAATAACACTGCTATAAACATAATGGAGCATGTGTCCTTATGACATGTTGGAACATCTTCTGGGTATATGCCCAGGAATTATATAGCTGGGTCCTCAGGTAATACTATGTCCAATTTTCTGAGAAACCACCATACTGATTTCCAGAGTGGTTGTACCAGCTTGCAATCCCACCAGCAATGGAGGAGTGTTTCTCTTTCTCCTCATCCTCACCAGCATCTGCTGTCACCTGAGTTTTTGTTCTTAGCCATTCTGACTGGTGTGAGGTGGAATCTCAGGGTTGTTTTGATTTGCATCTCCCTGATGGCTAAGGATGTTGATCATTTCTTTAGGTGCTTCTCAATCATTCGATATTCCTCAGTTGAGAATTCTTTGTTTAGCTCTGTACCCCATTTTTATAGGGTTACTTGGTTCTCTGGAATCTAACTTCTTAAATTCTTTGTATATATTGGATATTAGCCCTCTATCAGATGTAGGGTTAGTAAAGATCTTTACTAAGCAAGTGAAAGGTCTGTATGAGAAGAACTTCAAGTATCTGAAGAAAGAAATCGAAGAAGATCTCAGAAGATGGAAAGATCTCCCACACTCATGGATTGGCAGGAATAATATGGTAAAAATGACCATCTTGCTGAAAGCAATCTACAGATTCAATGCTATCCTCATCAAAATTCCAAATCAATTCTTCATAGAATTAGAAAGAGCAATTTCCAAATTCATCTGGAATAACAAAAAACCCAGGATAATGAAAACTATTCTCAACAATAAGAGAACTTCTGGAGGAATCACCATGTCTGACCTCAAGCTGTACTACAGAGCAATCATGATAAAAACTGATGGGATTGGTACAGTGACAGGCAGGTAGATCAATGGAATAGAATTGAAGACTCAGAAATGAACTCACACACCTATGGCCAGTTGATCTTTGACAAAGGAGCTAAAACCATCCAGTGAAAAAAAGACAGCATTTTCAACAAATGGTGCTGGTTCAACAGGCAGTTAGCATGTAGAAGAATGCAAATCGATCCATTCTTATCTCCTTGTACAAAGCTCAAGTCCAAGTGAATCAAGGACCTCCACATAAAACCAGATACACTGAAACTAATAGAAAAGAAAATGGGGGAAGAGCCTTGAGCACATGGGCACAGGGGAAATTTTCCTGAACAGAAACCAATAGCTTATGCTCTAAGATCAATAATTGACAAATGGGACCTCAAACATTTCAAAGCTTCTATAAGGCAAAGGACATTGTCAATAGGACAAAAAGGCAACCAACAGATTGGGGCAGTTCTTTTATATGAAGCCCACACCTGAAGCATTTGGCAGCAATTGCAGATGATGACCAGCTATGTCCCTGGGAGGAGCCTAGTGAAATCACCTGTAAGCAAACACTCCTCCTTGATCCTTTTCAAATTCATTGCCTCTGCTTTCATTAATTGTTGTTATATAAATTTCGAACAACTTCCCAGTCTGTATAATGTGTATGTGGTTTGGGGGCTGACCAATTGTTAATATAAAACTAATTGATGTGAACACTCCCAGGGAAAACTGTCTTCCACTCTCAACATACCTTAGTTGCTTGTAGATTTTGTGTAGGATTGAGGCTTTAAAATCTTTCTCCTTTATCCATGTTAGCATGTCTATTGGTATCTATAGGCATAATGTTTTTATGCACTGTGTAAAAGGTTACCCTCGTGTTATTCAAATGCTGATTTCTCTGCCCTCATCTCCTGTTTCAATCCTGAGCTCAACATTGTAATGCTTATTTCTAGAATCTCCTGTTTCTAGTTTGTGTAAACAATTCTTACTATTAATTCTCTGCCTTGTCAATAAATGCTGATCACCCAATGGCTGGGCAGAAGAGACAATAGGGTAGAAACTTCCTCCAGCCAGCCAGAAGAAAGATGGGGGTTGGAGGGAGGGAAGAGGAGAGAGAAGGAGAGGGAAATTGAAATTCAGATCTGCCACGAGAGGGTTCCAGAAGAGAAAAGAAAAAAAAATCTATAACCTAAAGAGCCAGATCAATAATAATATACAAGTTTCTTGGGAAGGGCTGGGAGGTAGCCAGATTAGCATAGGGGGTTAAAGTAAAGCATTTAACTGCCCAGATATTGAGGTGCAGTTTGAATTAAAGCTTGGTTTCTCTGTGTAGTTATTTGGGGAATTAGCTGGTTAAGGAATGACTGCCACCATACTAATTTTCTGAATCTATAGTAATAATCATTCAACAGGTGTCATCTTTGTTCAGCCCATGTTTAGGCAGTCATGTTGGTGAGATAGCATGAAAAGACCTGCTAGCATTTCTAGGAGGAGAAATCTCATAGAAAATTCCCTGATCCTCTGGCTCTTACAGTCTTTCAGCCCTATCTTCCACAATGCTTTCTGGGCCATGGGGTGTGGGAGTTGTTTTATAAATGTATTCTTTGGGACTGGGTTTCCCTCTGCATTTTAATTGGTTATGGTTTTCTATATTGGTCTCTATCTGTTGCAAAGAAAATTTTCTTTGATGGGTAGAGGACTACAGTTACTGTGGGAATAAGAACAAACATTTAGAATGTTGTTAGAAATTGTGTTGATTTGGTGAAGTGGTAGTTGTAGGTTCTTCCATAAGACCTATTACTTCACTAGCCCTAAGTAGTTGGCTAGGTTTCCTGTACCAGGCATGATTATCCTCTTGTGGAATGACCTTAAGTCCAACTAGATAGCTGTTGGTTACTACCAAGGCATGTGTGCCACTATTGCACTCTTAGTATTGTCGTGCCATATTAGTCACTGTGGCTGGTAAGTAGGTAGCACTGGTTTTTTTTGTTTTTGTTTTTGTTTTTTGTTTTTGTTTTTTTTTTTTTTTGTTTTGTTTTTTTTTGTTTTTTTGCTTTTCTCTTTTGGAAGCTTGTATGGTGCCTTCAGGTACCATAAAAGCTAGTCCTGGGGAGGAGGTATTCAGCTCAGCTTCAGTGCAGAAGGCTCTGGGCCCTGTGATTGATATGCATGTTGTCTTGAGCAATAGGGAATTAGCTCCTTCCACCTATGAATGACAACCAAGAGCATTTGCAGTTTTCTATAATGTTTGGGGAGGCTCTTGGATAACCATGATCAAACAACAGGGAAGAGGGCTTCTCATGCCTGGTGTTTGGGTTTTTATTTGATGATCTATTGCTCTTGGAGAGAGCACTGTTATCCCAGATATTATTATTATTATTAAAATGTGTGCTTTCCTGTGTGTATACACTGACTTACATGTATTATGGGCCTTTTTAGGTAGGTAGGTAGGTAGGTAGGTAGGTAGGTAGGTAATAACATGATTCCTTTTGACTTTCCAGACATCCTTCCTGTTATTTTACCCTTTTTTCTCCCATTTTTCTCCCTCCCCACTCCCTATTTAGAGCCACCTTCTTTCCCATTTCCTCATAAGACCACTTTCTTTTCCACCCTCAGCCTGACAATGGTCCCATTTTACTGTCCTAGCCTCTGTAGTTACTCCGGGATATGTGCTCATATCTGATGGTTTGGACCTAGGAGTCTCCACTGAGAGAGTTCAGTATCTGTCTTCCTAAATCTGCATGACTTCATTCGATATGCTCTTTTTGAGTACTGTCAATTAACCTGTAAATTTCATGCTTTCACTCTCCCTTGTGGTCAAATAGTATTCCATACTGTGTGTGTACTGCATTCTCAGCATTCATCAGCTGAAGGACGTTTGGTTGTTTGCATTTCCTAGCTATTGTAAATAGAGCAACGATGCACACTTCTGAGTGGAGTAGAGTGCCCAGTCCCTCTACTAGGTCATATGGTAGATTACATTTAGCTTTTGCAGAGTGACTGGACCAGTTCACCATTCCATCAGCAGTGAATGGAGTTTCCTTTTCCACACATCCCCTCCAGCATTTGCTGACTGTTGTTTTGTTGATCTTTGCCAGTCTAACCTGGGCAACATGAGATCTCAAAGTTGTTTTGATTTGCATTTCCCTAGTTGTCAGGAACAATTAACATCTTTTGAGACATTTCTTAGCCCTGTTTTTCCTCTTTAAGAACTCTCTTCTCAGGGCCCAGTCTTGTTTTTTTGTTTTTGTTGTTGTTTTGGTTTGGTTTGGTTGTTATTGTGTTTTGGGTTTTGGTTTTTTTTTTTTTTTTTTTTTTTTTTTTTTTTTTTGAGTGGGTTGCTTGGTTTTAGGTTTTTGCTTGTTTTGGGGGTTTTTGCTTGTTTTCTGTTTTTTTACTTTTTGATTTTTTTATAGTCTACATATTAATATATCTAATGTTCTCTCCAATTCTATGGGCTTCCTCTTCAGTTGAAGCCTTTTATTCATTTAGAGTCAGCTTTTATGCAAGATGATGCATACAGGTCTAATTTAATTTTTCTGCGTGTGGACGTCTAGTTTTTCCAGCCACAACTATTGAAGATGCTTTTCTTTTTTTTCCTATTCATGTTTTTGGTTTCTTTGTTAAATGCTAAATGGCTGAAATTAGTGTACTTAGTTTGAATCTTCAGTTTTGTTCTATTGGTCTACATGTGCTAGTACCAATAGAACAATTTATTTTTGTGCTAGTACCATTTTGTTTTTATTACTAGTGCTCTGCATCATATCTTGAAATCTGGAATAATAATCTCTCCAGTATTGTTCTTTTTGCTCAGAATTCTTTTGGCTATTTGGATTTTATGGTTCCATGTGAATTTTAGGACAGTCCCCCACCGCCCATTTTTGTTAAGAGTGAGATAGAGGTTTTGTCTTTCCATTTTCTTATGTCTCTTAAGGATTAAAGTTTTCATTGTAGAGGTCCTTCATCTTGGTTAGGTTTATCCCTAGATATTTCATCATTCTTTGAGAATGGGAGTGTGCTTATGATCTCTTATCTGAATGTTTGTTGTTGACGTATAGAAATGCTTTTGAATTGTGTAAGATAATTGTGAATCCTGCCAAATTGCTGAATTTGTTTGTCATTTCTAGAAGTTTCTGGTAGAAGTTTTCAGACCTCTTAGGTATAATATCATGTCATTTGCCAATTTGAATAGTTTCACTCTTTCTTTTTATATTTGAATCACTCTAATCTTCGTCTCTTGCTTTATTTCTCCAGCTAGAGCTTACAAACAATATTGAAAAGGAATGTAGACAGTTGACAGACTTGCCTCGCTCCTTGCTTCAGCATGATTGCCTCGAGTTTGTCTGAAATTCATGTTGATGTTGACAGTGGGATTCTCATATAGCTTTTATTATCTTGAGATATGTTCCCTCTAGTCCCACATTCACGGGGACTTTTATCACAAAGGCATGTTAGATTTCATAAGGTGTTTTCTTTGTGTATTGAGATAATTGTGATTTTTTTGTTTTAAAGTGTATTTATGTGGTTTATTACATTTTTTGACTTGTATATTTTGAACTGCAGGGATAAAGTCAACTTGACCATGGTGAATAAACTCATATCTGTACTCTGTTCACAGTTACTGTACTGAGCATTTGTGGATCCGTGTTTATTGGGGATATCAGTCTGTAGTTTAACTTTGCCATTGTGTCTTTACCTGGTTTGGATGCAATGGCTAATCTTTAACTACACTCTAAGTCATAACCCATGACAATTTCAATATGATCTGACACATTATTTTAAAGGAACACCAAAAACTCTTGCCTGCATCTCACTGACTGTAACCGTGTCCCTAAGGCATCCCTAGCTTCCAGGCAATTAAAAACTGTATGAGCCTGCTTGACAACTGCATCAATGCCTACCACCCTTGCTTTAGCTGCCCCTGATTCACTAAACCTTTCAAAAACATATTTGTCCTCCTGGCTCTGGGCCATCTTCTTGGGAACCTCTGTCCCCAGGTGACCACCATCCATTCACAGGCTTAGATTTTACAACAAGTGTGTCATACATTAACAGCTTCCTGGTGTGCATAAGGAATTCTGGGCTGCATGTCCAGATGAGACAGGATGGTAGGATTTCAAGTCTCCCCTCTAAAAAGGCCCATATGTCATTTCTATGCTACCATTTTGGTCCTGTGCTGTCATGGCTAGAAAACTATAGCGCATAGCTGCATTGTTACATGTTGTTTAACAGTCCCCACAGTGGTCTTTCAGCTTTCTCCTCTGTCACAGCTTTATGCTTTGTCTCAGCGAACAGCCATCCAAGATCCTTTAACTGGCAAAGGGCAGAGCCTCAATTAAATCTCAGGCCCCCTTTGCGCAACACTTTTGGCCAATCCAGAGCAATAATTTACCACTATTTATAGGGTCTCCTGAGTCCCTCTGAATATTTCTTGATCATTCCAGACATTGGAGGTTTTTAAGTAGATGTTTCCATTTATAGTCGCTGATGTGAGCTTTCTATCTACCATCTCGGATTCTGCTCACACTTGCATTAGGGTCTGTGGAATTGCCAGGAAAGGTGTTCTAGGTGATGAGGATAAGGTAAGAGTATGTAGAACAAAGTCAAAAGTGAGTGAGCCCAGTGCTAGGAGAGTGCATGACTCAGCTTGGTTTAAATACAGACCAACAGTGGTGGCATACAAGTCTTGGTAAAAAATCAGACCATGCTGTTAGAGCCCAGCTCTCAACAGTGATGATGAATTTGAGGTTTAGATAAGGACAGATAAATGCCACTTTCAGTTTTGTTCTATGTGTTTAATTTTTAATAATTCACTGAGTCCTAAGTATATGTATTTAAATATACATTTAATGTAAAGTGTGGAAGTAAATGCAAAAGTAGATCTCTGCTACAGAGATTACAAAGGTTGAGAGTTTCTGTCTTTTTCTGTTATGATATTTATTTTTTCCAAAATAGCAATGCGATTTGTAGCTTGTACACTGGCGCAGTTGTTAGTCTTTATATCAATGTAACACAAAATCAGCTATCATGCACACAATCGTCCCATTAAGTATAAACGTTGGTTCTGCCTACATTAGATAAATGTAACTGGAATACCTCCCAATTCTACATTAAAATAGAATAAACATGTAAAACAGCATAGGAAATGAAATGAGTGTCTGAGTTTTCTAGTCTGTTGGGGAACAGAATAAAATGTTTAAAAATTATAAAAGAATAGCGACTCAGTTATAAAATTGAAAAGTAGTGTATACTACATATACTGAGGCTGGTAGGGGTGTCTCTCATCTGTCCACATAATCCACAATTCTTGAAGTGGCACCGAAACCAGGATATGCACCTGTGAATCCAAAGTAGAAGGGTTAGAAATGCGGCGTGGAAAGTCAGCTGTCATTTTGATTACTGAAAGTGATATTCTGGTTGGACCAGGTAACTTCCCAGTCAGTGACAATAGTGTTGTAACAAAGAGAAAAATCTACGTTGACAGAAGTGGTTGTGAAAAGCCAAAACAAAACAAACAAACAAACAAACAAAACAAAGAAGAACAACAACAAAACAAAACATGGTGGGGGGGGGGGGATGGGATTATTGGCAAAGCTGAGACCTGCTTGTGGATGAGCCTACCAAACAAGTCAGCCCTTCAAACACTCTAATCAGCTGCTTGTGAATCTGCAGACAGACCTGCAGGACAAGCAGTTGGAAGAGACGCTTCGCAGTCCTGTTTCCTCGGGCTTCGATCTGAAGGTAGACACAGTGTCTGTTATTGAGAGATGACTTTTTAAATAACAACACCTTTTAGGAATGGAAATCTCAATAGGAACTGACAACTGAAGAAGAAAAGGATGTTGCATTGATTTAAAATAAAAGGTAGATGGGGGAGGTGGGGAGGATCTAGGAGGAGCTGGAAGAGGGGAAACTGTAATCAGAATATATTGTATCAAAATCTATTTCCAATAAAAATAATAGATAAATAACAGGAATAAAATGAAGCAAGAGCTTCTGTGTCACCTTCAAAACACCGGTGCTCTGTGTCACCTTTGACAAGGATGCTCCGGGCAGGAAAGTTGAAGCTTGTTACAGTGATTTAGGATTCCGATGCTCTGTGTTAGCGCCAAGCACAAGGAGAGGATGGCCACTTACCAAGGATGCTCCAACCTGCCTGGTCCCTTCTCTCCTTAGCACTTAGGGAGTGAAGCAGGGGGACTTCCCCTGGAGAAGGACAAGCTGAGACCAACTCAGGGCCTGTTGGTTTCAATCACAGGAAGATTTAATTTATGAAATTAATGACCAATGACGCCAGTGTGAAAATGACTGGGGACAAGGCCTGAGAACTAATGTAATCACAATGCCATTTATTTTTGGAATGATGACATTTCTGAAAGTCTTCAAATGCAAAATCAATGCTGTGCTGGCTAGTTTTATGTCAGCTTGATACAGGCTAGAGTTATTGCAGAGATAGAAATCCCCCCACTGAGAAAATGCCTCCCTAAGATTGGGCTGCAAACCTGTAGGGCATTTTCTTAAAAAGTGACTGATGCAGAAGGATCATGTGGGTGGTGGCCATTCTTGGGCTCCTAGTCCTGGGGTCTATAAAAAAGCAGGCTGAGCAGGCCATGGGGGCAAGCCAGTAAGCAGCACCCCTCCATGGCTTCTGCATCAGCTCCTGCCTCCAAGTCCCTGCTTTGTTTGACTTTCTCCCCTGACTGCCTTAAGTGATGAACCATGATATGGAAATATAAGCCAAGTAAACCATTTCCTCCCCAAGTAGCTTTTGGTTATGGTGTGTAGTGGCTGGATTTGTGTGTCAACTTGACACAGGCCGGAGTTATCACAGAGAAACGAGCTTCAGTTGGGGAAATGCCTCCATGAGATCCAGCTGTGGGGTGTTTTCTCAATTAGTGATCAAGGGGGGAGGGTATATTGTGGGTGGGACCATCCCTGGGATGGTAGTCTTGGGTTCTATAAGAAAGCAAGCTGAGCAAGCCAGGAGAAGCAAACCAGTAAGGAACATCCCTCCATGGCCTCTGCATCAGCTATGGCTTCCTGACCTGCTTGAGTTCCAGTCCTGACTTCCTTTAGTGGTGAACAGAGGTTTTGAGGTGTAAGCTGAATAAATCCTTTCCTCCCCAACTTACTTCTTGGTTGTGATGTCTTGTCCAGGAATGGAAACCCTGACTAAGACATGATGTTTTATCACAATAGACATCCTAGCTAGGACACATGCTAAATGGTTTTATAGGGACTTTGTGCATTTTGCATAACAATTACACCTGAACTGAGGACAACAGTACATGAAACAGCCTAAGTCTAAACCTGGGTTTCCTCAGTAGCACAGGCTGGGAGCCTGGGAGCCTTCTCTAATTCTTGTCCTTTGGACTGCCTTTGCTATCCTCCAGGTTTGTGACTTCTTGCACTGGCCAGCTGTCATCTTCTTCCTCTAGTTGTCATTGCTTCAGTTATATCAGGGAGTCATGAGTAGATGAAAAGATTGCATGGTATGAAATTCTCAAAAATATTCTAGCTAAAATATAATAAGCTTCCGTGAAAATGAAAATAAAACGAGAAAGTAACTGCGCACTGAATTTTTTGATCAGTCAGAAAAAAAATATTTATTGAGTCTCACAGTTATAGTTGTAAATATTAGCATCTAGTTAGTAAACATTTTTATTCCCTGTTCAGCTTTCATCTGTGATATACATGCTTTGTTCTGCAAATACAGCATTCAAAAATGTGCACCCTGAATACTATTAACTTATTAACAGTTAAAATGGGGTAAATCAGATGCAAATTATCCTTTCATCCTTAATAGCATTTTTGTGCTATATAATAAACTTATAGGATTTATTTCTCCCTAACACCAGTTCAATAAAGATGCATTTAAAGCTTTAGAAACAGCATGCTAGAGAAACAAAGCACCACTATTACACTCAAGTGTGCCCCTTCCTACACATTAACTCACCTGCCACTGAATTACAGGAACAATACATTAGTAACCACTGCTTACATTGCCAAACTTGGATATTGTAAACGACTTATTATACTGAAAATATGCTTTAACACCCAGGAAAGCTAATTCTGGATCTAAATATTTCACAGTTATTTGCTTATGCCTTGTTCTTCTTCATGTTTTAGTTTTTAAATTTTTTTCTTGCGAGGGAGGAAAGTTTTTATTTGGCTTACATATCCCTAATCACAGTCCTTCGAGGGAAGCTAAAGCAAGAACTCAAACTTGGCAGAAACATGGAAGCAGGAGCTGATGCCCAAGCCATGGATGTGTGCTGCCCACTGGTTTGCTCCTCCTGGCTTGCTGAGCCTGCTTTCTTCCAGCACCCAGAACCACCAGCCCAGGGATGTGTCACTGGCCTTTTGCCTAGCAAGTATTGAAACTTCTCAGGGATCAAACAGTTGCTTTGCTTTAGTCCGAGTGTTTGAGATTTCCATGCAGTGTTGTGGGGATCTATGAGACAGTAAAGCACTCGTTACAGTCAAGGAGATTACATTCTTGTAATTGTACATTTTTAGTTTTAAATGAAGCTAAATCTTCTCATTTAACAAAAACCTTGGACATAGGAGAGTTTTGTGAACTTTAATCTTCATGTTGTAGCTTGGACCATTAGGTTTCTTCGCCTTCCATTATTTTATCAGCTTTGCCCTAAATATCCCAGTTTCTTCTATTCTCCTAAGAATTCTTTCCTGTTTACTTGAAAGTGCCCTTCTCTCTCTCTCTCTCTCTCTCTCTCATGCACGTGTGCTCTCTTGCTCTTTGTCTTGCTCTCTCTTTCTGTGAGTATGTGTGTCTGTCTGTCTCTGTCCTTCTCTGTCTCTCTCTCTCTATCTCTGTCTCTGTCTCTCTGTCTCTCTGTCTCTCTGTCTCTCTGTCTCTGTCTCTCTGTCTGTCTCTCTCTCTCTGTCTTACACACACACACACACACACACAGGTTTTTGAGACAAGGTTTCTTTGTGTAGCCCTGGCTGTCTAGGACTCAGTTGGTAGGCAGACCAAGCTGGCCTCAAACTCACAGAGATCTGCCTGTTTCTGCCTACCTAGTGCTAGGATTAAAGCCAGGCACCCCAATGCCCAGTCAAATATATTTTTATGCACTTAATTACCAGCAAAAAATGAAATACTCTTGGCAGAGTTAAAACTAGACATGGTCCCATGAGCCCATTACTTGCAGTCAGTCCTTCCTCAGCACTAGTATCTATCCTTTCTTCTTGTTATAGTTGGGGTTTCTATTTCTATGTTGAACACTATGGCTAAAATCTACTTGGTGAGGGAAGGATTTATTTCACTTACTTTTTTGTATAACAGTTCAACAGGGCAGGACCTTGGATGCAGAGGCCTCGGAGGGGTGCTGGTTACTCATGGCTTACTCAGCCTGCCTGCTTTCTGCACCCCCCACAACCCCCCTTTCTCTTTTTACTTGCTTATTTGGGATTCTTATTTCCTCAATTTCTTAAACTAGCTACTAAAGCCATTTACATATTTATTTTCTAATAAAAAACCATTTAGTGCTATGGCATTGTCTGTAGATATTCCTTACCTGTGTTCAACAAAGCTTGATATGGGCATTCCCACTTTTATTCAGTTGAGAATATTCTTTTTTTCCTTTTTCTACTGCCCAGTATATTAGGTGTGTGTGTGTGTGTGTGTGTGTGTGTGTGTGTGTGTGTGTGTGTGTGTTACTTTTATTTTTTTTTTACAGTCCAGTTGTTACCCCACCTCCCAGTCCAACCTCCCACAGTTCCTCATCCCATTTCTCCTCCCCTCCCCCCCACTGTCTCCCAGAGCATGTCTACACCCCCCAATCCCCACCCCCACCTCCTGCCAGGCCTCCCCACTCCCTGGAGCCTCAAGTTGTTATTTCCTTTCTAACTTGGTCTTTGGCCCAAGAGCTATTTAGAATAAGTTTACTTTCTCAACACCTGGCCTTAAGGTTAATTTCTCATTTAATTTCATTCTGCAATGGGAACAAACTTTGCATGGCTTTAATATTTTTTAAGTTACCCAGACTTATTTTATTGCCTAATAGACCATCTATCTTGGTCAATGTTCCATGCACACTTGGAAGGACCCTGTATTCCACCGTTGCTAGCTGCAATCTTTACTGGTGTCCATTAGGGGAAATGCGTGGGGTTATGCATCCTTTTCCTTGTCTGCCCTAGGCTACTGTGCCTCCAGTCATCAATCACTGAGCTGATAATTCTGATTTTTTTTTCCTTTCTTCTCAGTCTATCCATCTTGCCTCATGTATTTTGAAATTGTTGTGAGATGCATAAATATTTAGGACTACTATATAATCCACACATATATCTTCCTTTATCGTTAAGATGTGACCCTCTTCATGCCAGACAATGTGGAGGCCATGAAACCCTACTTGTTTGTATAAATTCAGCAATTCTTATTGCATTCTGCTTTCTTCGTCTTTGTAATCTCTTCCTCCCACCCTGCTTCTGTCTTCCTATGTATAGTGGCTTACTTGAAGCTGCATTGTAGTTGAGACATGTTTTCCACACCATCCTGAAAAATGTTTGTCCTTTAATTTTAGAACATGGGTGATTTTATCTTGAAGATATTATCACCCTGGTCAGGTCTGAACATATAATTTGTTCTCTTTTCATCTTATTTATCTGTCCTCTTAACAGATTTTAATTAGTCAAGAACAGTTTGCATATTAGACAGCCTTCTGCAAAGTCAGAGGGGCTTCAGCGCACAGTCAGTCTGGCTGTGTCTCAGACTTCTTGTGGACAAAGAACAAAGTGAGATCAGAATGGTCTGATTGGACACACTTGGCTTTTGCCTTGTTTGAGCATGGTCTAGTCTCTGGATGGCAGCTGTGATTGGCTGAGGCTTGGCTGCTGGACCTTGTGAAACTCAACCCTGTGGCTCTAGTCTGTCCATTACTCAGCTAGATTGCAGGTCGCCCCAAAGGACTCTATGAAAGAAATATATACGTGAGCCAATTTTAGTTTAATTCCTTTTATTCCTTTTTCTTCTGCTCTGTTTTGAAAGCTTGTCTATTATATGCTGCCATTTTCCTCTTTCTTTACTTTATTAGCTATGACTTCTCATTAAAAAAATAATAGTGAGTGCAAGATTTACAGTAAAATAGTTAGCTTATGAGAGTCTAAGTAAAAGCAATGTGACACCATTTCATAGATACTATAAGGATCTTTCATAAAGTGTTTCCACCTCTCCCTTCTTTGACTCTATGCCTTTGTTGAGGCATACACATACATACACACACACACACACACACACACACACACACACACACGAACCTCACAACACATCTTAAAATTTGTGCATTTTACCCAATGATCTTTTGTGTAAAACTAGATTTCATCCAGTGTTACTTTTGGCAAGAAGTATTTTCCTCTACCACTCCTTGGAATTTTGGTTAGTGGGTAATTAAGGTCTTCAATTTCCACCATCTTTGGGATATCCATTGGTGGGGGTAGGGGTAGATAGATCTTCCAGTTCCGTTTGCTGGTATACAAAATGGAAATGATGATACAGGAAAGAGAGAATATGTCCAGAGGTGGAGAGAACAGAGTTCAGAACACAGAGGCTGATCTCATATAAAGCCATGAAAAATACCTGTAGAAGCAAGAAAACAAAAGAGATGTTTAAAAATGACCAGTTAGTAGTTAATGTATTAAATCAACACAGGTTTAAATCCAGGCCCTACCGTCTAATTACTGAATGCTTGTCAGCAAGTTACACACAAACCTTCTGAACTTACGTTTCTACATCCCTTAGAAACAGTTTCCTGAAGGCTGGATCAATGGCTCAGCAGTTAAAAGCATTTGCTGCTCTGGCCCAGGACCTGGGTTCTATTCCTAACACATCAGGCAGCTCACAGCCACTATAACTCTAGTTCCAGGGGATCCAATGCTCTCTTCTGGCCTCTGTAGGCACCAGGCATGCAAGTGGTGCATATACTGTAAGCAGAAAAACAAACAAACAAACAAACAAACCAAAAAAAAAAAAAAAAAACAGTCTACACCTTCTAAACTTTTTAAATAAATACATTTTGAGAAGGTTCCCTCCTTCCTCACAAAGAGATCAGGTGACATATTGAGTCCTCGGCACCTGGTGGGGTACACTCCATGTATGCTCAATGTGCCCAGCATCTTTGGGAAGAAGAAGTACAGTTTTTCTGTCCAGTCTGCCTCAGAGAGAAGAAGCAACGTTGGAATCTTATTTTTCCACTTGATCTCATGTCTTTTTCCTCCCGCTCTTCTCCCTGCTTCTTCCTCCCAAAGCACATATTTCAAATCCAAATGTCAGGCTGTCTGCAGGTGCAGAGCTCAAGACTGATAACATTTGGGGCCCAGATGTTAACTGACGTAAACGCTATTCGCGGCTCTGCAGAGTGGTGGCTGAGGCATTGATTTCCAATTTCATGATTATTATTTGAGTTACTACCACACCTTCTAGCCCTTCTACCTCAACTAAAAAGGAGATATGTGGCCTGCTTATCCCAGAGAGAATACACTCAGTAATTTAAAATATAAAATCCCTTAAATGTTAAGCAATTGCATTTTCAAGCAGAATTGGGAACACAGCTTTCAGACCGACCCCTCATTTTTCCAGTGCCTTTGAAAGGCCAATGGCTTCTGATGCCTAATGGGAAAATAATCTCATTTTCAAAATCAACTCACAGTAATAAGCACAAAAATGTGTTTCAAATCTGTGACAAGATTTATATCAACCTTTAACATTTTTTATTAATTATTTTATTTATCTACATTTCAAATGTGTTCCCCTTCCTGGTCTCCCCTCTGCAACTCCCCCACCCCATCCCCCCTCCTTTTTAGCTCTAAGAGGGTGCTTCCCCACCCACCCACCCACTCCTGCTTCACCCCCCCCCTTTCATCCCCCTTTGCTTCAGCAACAAGCCTCCACAGGACCAAGCGCCTCCCTTCCCATTGATGCCAGAGAAGGCAGTTCTCTGCTGTATACATAGTGGGGCCATGGATGACTCATGTATACTCCTTGGTTGGTGGTTTAGTCCCTGGGAGCTCTGAAGGGTCTGCCTAGTTGATATTGTTGTTCTTCCTATGGAGTTGCAATCCCCTTCAGCTGTTTCTGCCCTTCCCCTAATTCTTCCATTGGGGTCCCTGGCCTCAGTCTAATGGTTGGCTGTGAGTATCGCATCAGTCTTAGGTGCTAGCAGAGCCTCTCAGAGGACAGCTACACCAGGCTCCTGTCTACAAGCACTTCCTGGCATCAGCAACAGTGTTGGGGTTTGGAATCTGCAGATGGGATGGATGCCAAGGTGGGACAGTCTCTGAAGAGACCACCTCCAGTAGATAGACATGGCCCCCAGTTGAGAGATAGGGCCATTTACCTTTCTTAAAATCTTTAACCCAGAATTGTTCCTGTCTAAAGGAAACACAGGGATAAAAAATGGAGCAGAGACTGAAGGAAAGGTCAACTTTTGTTTTAGATTTGAATTGCTTTAGAAATTGTGTGGCAGCTCACTTAGTTAGGAAATGGCTAAGACAGCTCCTCCCCCAGATGAATGAAAGTCCAAGAAGCTAGTAAGCTTGGCGTTTGGGAGTCGCCAGGAGCATCACTGGTCTTCAGTTATTCATTAATCCACAGAACAGGCAGCTGCTAAGAATTAGTGCTGTGTTCCAGTCAAGTGCCAGGCACTGCTAGTTAAGCCATTGGCAAGTGCAACAGATTGCCTTAGAGTTGATAAGAATGGAAAGCAATTTTGAAAAAAATTAATTAATTAAATGGCACAGAGCTACGAGAGATGTTGTGGGGGAAAGGGGAGCTGTTTAAATAGTAGTTTGAAAAAGAAACTGTCTAGTAGGTAACTTACTCCAAAGCTAGAGAATAAGAAAAACAGTCACACAATGAACAAGAGGTTAATCAGGGTTAGAAGCCAGAGTTTATGCATTCATCAAGGAATCGTTACTTAACACTTTTCCTGAACTAGGGTTTGGCCTGCTCCTCAATCAAAGCAGCCTGAGGCTGAATTCTTCAGAACAGAGGAAGGGTGCTGTGAGTAGATGTGTCGGGGGCCACAGAAAGAAGGTTAGAATTTACTCTTGGGACTACATCATGATTTTACTTTTGTGTTAGATTGATCATGTTTCTCTGTCTCTCTGTCTCTTTGTGTGTCTGTGGGGGTGTGTGTGCATGTGTATACAAGGTGTTCTATGTTCTTGAGGAGCAGGGTCCCCCTGGGGACCAATGAGCAGAGAAGAGTCACACAGGACAAATGCTTTGATAGACACAAACAAACACCTGGATATCGGTACAGGTGCAGCTGTGAGGGGCGGTAACACTCGCAGAAGAGGAAAAGCGTGGAAAAAGCTGACTCAGCAACTTAGCAATCATTGCAGAATATAGACTCGACTATTGTCTGACCCAGTTCTCCAGTTAAAAGCAAGTGTGGAAATGGAGAGATGGCAGGATCCAATGATACCCTGTCACGACCCCTGCTCTATCTTAGCTCAGATACCATCTGAAGAAAGCAGATGGCGCCTCTGTGGGGAATCAGGAGAGGGCTCTTAACCATATAGGGTGAACGTGCTCAGCACACTATTGAGGGTTTTTTTCATGGCATTAATGTTATCTACACATATCATTTTTTGATTATAATTTTCTATTGCTAATTCTTCCTTAAGGGACCCTTTTCTATGTTGCTTTAACCACAGAGTAAGAACCATGCCTTGTTTTAGAGAGGGTGCTACTAAATGTTTGCTGAGTGCCCTTCGGCACCATTACTGCAGATTCACACTTAAAAATCTTTTTCTGTTAAGAAAACATCCACGAGACGTCTCATCTTAGAGGCACCCCAGAGATCTTTTCCCTCACAGATCCATTTCATATTGAAGTGTGGGGTCAGAGTACAGGGAGCCCCTGTTTCGGTGTATTCCCTCCAGAGTGGGCACTAGAAGCCAGATCCCCCCGAGCCAGAGCTCTTCAGCATTCCAGCACTATCCCTGGTAAAGTCTATGTGGAATTATTGCCAATTAATGCAACTTTCCAACCTCCTGGGGAAGAAAAACACATCAGTAGGAAGCTGCTTCTAGAATGCAGATGAGCTGACCACTAGACTTCTCCTCATGGTGTCTGGAAGGAGAGTCATAGACTCTAGAAGTGGATTCTCAAGGCAACATGGCACGAGTCTGTTGTTACTATGCCCAGAGAAGTTCTGCTCTGCCTAGGGCATGGACTCATCATCATGATGTCTGTGCTTTTGTACAGTTAAGCTTTTCGTTAGGAAAGCCACCGGTTGGTTCTATAAATGTGGATCTCTGTTACTGTGAGTAGAGGCGAGGATCCCTGTCTAGCTTCTCTTCTACAGGACCAGAGAGAAGTACTGGCCAGTGTAAATATCAAGGAAATAGTCAAATGGTTATTTTTACTTTTCAAATGTTAAGCAAGTGTTTGAAGATGTTAATCTAAGTATAAATGGGGGGAAAAACTTTTCTAATAGAACATTGATGAGACTGGTTTTTTTTTTTTGGTTGTGTGAACAACATTCCCACATATATATAATATGTGTACAAACTCTAGACACTGATGCTCCTAGGGTGGCATTCTCAGGTGTTGTGGGGAGGATGGGGAAGGAAGGTTAATGTCAGAGGATTAGATCAGCTCGACTCAAGTACTCCACTGCAGTCTTTGACTGACAAACATTTTGACCCAAGTGGATCGGCCTGTCAGATAAGAGATGTCAACTGTGGGATTCTTGCATTCATCCAACAACTATGTATGTGTGTTCTGATATGAGAGTCAGCTCCAGGTTCTAGAAATACAGAAATGAATTAAGGCATAAGTCTTGCTTCTAGGAGGCTGTGGTCTGAAGGAAGAAAGATCACTAAGCCCAGGAAGACAGTCCAACATGACAAACTCTGAGACAAAAATGCCTTGTGGAGGAAAGGGCCTAGGGCACAGATTATATAACAGTATAATAATAAAAAAAAAAGAGGTCACTTCAAATGAAGTTGTATACTTTAGAGCCTTCGTTCTTTCCCTCTTTCAAATAGGTCACAAGGAATAAGCCTAGCAAACTGTGAGGATTAAATGATGCAGATGATGCTCGGTGAGTTGCTTTAAAAAAGACAGCAGAAGGAAAAGCGGAGCTCAGTCCCCAGGGCAGTGTGCAGCTCTGCTGACCCGAGCGCTTAAATCTTTTTTCATAGAGTTTGTCTTTCCAGTGGGAAGATTTGTTAGAGTCCGTCAAAGGAACTCAGCTAGAGACCGTTTCCACTGAATCAGAACTGACCTATCCCTAGGACTCTGCTTTATGGCTCTTCATTACAGACAGCAGGCTTGTGCAGGTAATTGGGAGTCAGGACAGCATCCCCCTAGGGACAATGGCAAGGCCATTCAGTGGCCTCCCAGTTCAGCTTGAATTCCTGAAGGCAGAGCTGCTCCTGGTTTAATCAAAGGCTTCATGCACACCTTGCACTTCTCTTCTTTATCTCTGATTTTTTTCCTTCCAGGCTCAGGAAGTTTGACTTCTCATCTTCCTTCAAGGGCTTAAATTGGAGGCCAGGAAACCATGAGAAACAGTGGTGCCTTCTGCCATCTGCTGGCTCCTTCTTGTCACCAGCCCAAAGTTGGCTTAGCAAAGATTCCAAGGGATGAGAGGCGACACTGTCAGAGGAGGTGTGAGGCAGATGATGACCCTGCTTTACCACAAAGCCTACTGAAGCTGGTAGTGTGGTACTCCATAAGCTTGTTTTAGGGAAAACACAATTGTGTTTCTTTCAGATTTTATTCTTACATCATTACCACATCAGACTCATCAAGGAAAGTCACATTCTTTATGGATCCATTTGAAGGCAACAACAGAAGTCAATGCTAAAGATGACAGAAGCAAGGGTAGGGAGTGAGAAGGAGAAAGAGGCCAGGAGAAACATGTTTCAGTGGATGCCAGTAGTCTTTAATTGGTTCAGGAAACACTTTTTTCCCAAAGGATCTGTTATTTGCAAGATTCTGACCCAAATATCTGGGACACAAAAACAGGTAATATTGCCTCCCTTGACTATGACAATGCATTGGGAAGCATTCAAATAAATGGAGAATTAAACAGAGACCTGCAGGTATTCTCATGCTATAGTTAGTCCAGCATATCCATGGGTTTTAGGATGTAGTCAATCGTGGCTAGAAAACAGTTGGGGAAATATGTATCTGTAACAAATATGTACAGACTATATTTTCTTACTGTGCCTTAAAGAATGGAGTATAGTAACTGTGTACCTAAATTTGCGTTGCATTTTATATAATACATAAGCCCTAAAATGATTGGAGTTACACAGGAGGAGCTGTGGAGATTACATGTCAATACTAAGCCATTTCATAAAAGGGACCTAAGCACCCACATCTTTGGGGTTTGGAATGGGATGGGTGTTTCTGGAATTGAGCTCTTGGGAACAGCAAAAACAATTGTTCTACATAAAGAACTGTGAGGGAGCACAGAGGAGAGGCGGCCATCAGTGTGGCACTGCGGTGCCAGAGAGGATCCCTGGAAAAGGTGATCCAAGATGATATTAGAATAGAGCCTTGTACTAGAGGCAGCAGTGGGAAAGGCTGCCAGTTCCAGGAATGTCACTACTGCCCAAGCAGCAGAGATCTCCCACTAAGCAGAAAACAGCTGTTAAAGCTTTAGATATTAGACAAAATTCCCTTGGCTGTGTAGGGATGCCAATGGGACCAGGAGAAGCAGGCCCAACCAAGTAGAGAGGCTGCATACAATGCTCTGGAGATGGGTGAGCAAGCCTGCTAGGATAGGTCTCTTGTCCTGGAAGGAAGGTGTCTTTAACCAGTCCTCGTGTTGGACATGGACAACCTCTTCCTTACAAGCATATGGCTACTCACAAAGTCAGAAATGTATATGCTGCATCCTCCAAATTCACCTGAAATGTCAATGTAACTTCACGAATGGTAGATGTTCAACCTTAACTACACCAGCACCAGTACTACTTGGAATCACAAATACAGTCACCAAACGTAAGATGGTTCTGAAAATTGTGGTATAGCTTGCTAGATGAACAATTCAGCAGTACATGGGAAGTTGTAATTCTAGAAGCCACAGTGAATGGTAAAAGCTTCTAAAAATCTATATTCAAATCAATATGAAAAATGTTCAGATGGGGGCTGGGAAGAGAGCTCAGCTCGTAGATTGCTTGCCGTGGAGGGATACGGACCTGAGTTTGGAGCCTCAGAACCAATGTAAAACCTTGGTGAAGAAACAGTATGTGTCTGTAAGTGCATCGTTAGAGTAGAGGTAGGGGTAGAGACAGGCAGAGAGCCCTGGAAGTACCCTGGTAAATAGAGAACAACCGAGAAAGGCATCTGCCATTGACCTCTGGCTTCTGCATGCATGTGATGGTGGGTAACCACCCCCCCCAACACATACATGCACACCATTCACTCATCCACATACACAATATAGACATATTGTGTGTACACATATATACACATACATACACGTGGATAGAAAATACTGAACTACTAGCAATGGCACTTTTCTTCTTCTATCTATGTTTTATAGAGCTTTCTTATACTGCTTATATAATGCTTGAATCTAAAGAAGCCTAAACTTGAAATGTGTGTCCTGATCAAGGCAGAGACAGGAAATGCCCTAGATAAATGACACTGTTTATGTGTTTGTTTCTACCATTGCGGGTTCCCTTTTCTTCCTGATTGTATTCTGGTTTGTGTGGTATATTCATTTCACTTGTTAAAGCCCCCTTCAGTCTTTCTCTTGGCCATCGCTGCCCCCTTGCTCCCTTGATCTGTGGGATGTATTGTGATGTCTGCCCACTAATTTTTGCTGTGACTGGGGCTGGTGTCTGGTTGGTGATTCACGTTTGTTCCGAAGCCGAACATCTGTGCTGGTTGCTTTGAAACAGTGCCCCAGGGAATGTGAAAGGCCCTTTGTCTCACTGAAACTTCTTCTCTACAACTGAGACCTCTTCCTGGCTTCTTCTGATTTCCAGCAAGCTACCTCCCTTTTGAGTTCAGGCTATGGGGTTACAGGGTAAAGGAGAAAAAGAAAAGAAAACCAAAGAGGAAAGAGTTTGTGTGGGGAGGGATCTAGTGTCAGCTCATATGGGCCCACGTGCTTCGTAAGTGTGGCAGAGCACCCTTCCCCCAGTCTCACTTTCTTCTGCTACTGTTTTGTGAATGTAGCCTCTGCACACAGGAAGGCTGATAGCAGAAAGACAAATGAGCCCTACTAGAAAACTCATGGAAAAAAGTCTTAAGGGTTTTGCATACTTGGCCAGATGCTGATGTAAGTCCAGAGAGCATTGATAGTCATAACAGTGAGTGGCATCACATGAGCACTGACCAAAGCACTCAAGCTACAGACTGCCTGGCATCCCAAACACTCACCTTTTGGTCTTGCCAAACTTGCTGGAGTTTAAGACGTTGGCTGTATGGCCACTCTTTAAAGTATTCTGCTGGTTTACTATGGAAAGGCTATGAACATGTACACCAAAATGAATAATAATGATACCGTTTTACATGGAATTTAGAAGTTCACTTGTAGGCTTTGGCTGACCCCAGTTTCACCATTTAAGAACCTGCCCTCTTTGCCATTAAGAAGAATTCAGAAGGTTGGAGAGATGGCTCAGTGCTTAAGAGTGCCAGCTACCCTTTCAAAGGTCCCAAGTTTGATTCCCAGCACCCACAAGGTAGCTTTTACCCATCTGTAACTCTGCTCTCTTCTGGCCTCCAGGGGAAGGGCCATGCATGTAATGCAATACATATGAACAGGCTAATACACATACAAATAAATAATATACATATGTATAATATATCTATATATACACACACAGACATAATAAGTATATATGAAGAGTTCACAGAAAGAATCAGGACATAAAAGGTTTGCATGTCACCAAGAATCCTTCTTTACAAAGTAACTGTTTAGCTTCTCAGCAGCTAGTAGAGATGTCACTCAAGGCAGGTGTGCAATGTGCTTCATTATACTTCCACTTGTTCTGAAGTACAGGCCAGGAAGGCTGGCA